>NW_006921698.1:1209203-1220170 GCF_000298275.1 Orycteropus afer afer | reverse complement strand
TTGAACCGCCAGCCTTCTGGTTAGCAGTCAAGTGCTTTAGCCACTATGCTACCAGAGCTCCTAGGAAAAGCAATATACAATAAGGAGGATGTCAGTAGTAAATGATTAACATACAGGAAGACACTGGGAGGAGCACAAAAGTTAAAAGACAACAAAAGTCAACACTGCTACACACACAACACTGAAATAACAGTAATAACAATAATCTACAAGAGGATACCTAGATAGATACTCAAGCTGAACACGGGATGGATGGTGAATGGGATTATACCCAGAAATGTATGTATGTAGGACTGTTAGAGAATATTTCTACATATGCATTTATATGTGCTGCAAATATATTCATGAATATTAGCTTAAAGGGGACAATTTTATGAAAAACTTTTTAGCTATAAATGAACACTGTGTGGGAATGTGTCCCTGGGCATAGTGGCACAAGACCATAGTCTTGAGGGACACTAATGTCAATTGTCATAACACAGCCACAGAAACAATGTTCTACATCCTACTGTGGTGAGTAGTGACTAGGATTTTAAAAGTCTGTGAGTGGCCATCTAAGATGTAACTGTTGGTCTTTCCCTACTTGGAGCAGAGAAGTGGAGAAAATCAAAGATCCAAGAAAACAATTAGTTCAAAGGATTAATGGATTATGTGAACCAGCCTCCATGACCCTGAGACCAGAAGAACTGGATTACTATATATGCCATATACTGTATGAAGTATAAAGATATACTTATCCATATTTGTAATTATATTACATTCCTGGTTACCATGGCTGACTGCTCTAAAAAGGATCCAGATAGAGTGGGAGAAAAATGTAGAACAGAGCTCAAAATCAGAAAATAGACCAGACTTACTGGTTTATTAGAGACTGGTAGAACCCCCAGCCTATGGTCCTTAGATATCGTTCAAGCCTGGAACTGAATTCACCCCTGTGGCTCCACTTTCAAGCAACTGATAGACATAAGGTGAAAAATAATACCATGGAGGTATGCACTCATAGATAGGAAAGAAGGACAATAAGAAACGGTAAGCACATAGAGGAAGTGCAACAAGTGCTGTTACACTGTGGGGAGTACAATGAATGTCACAAAGCAAAATGCGTATGAATTATTGAATGGAAAAACAATTTGCCCTGTAAACTTTCACCCCCTCTCTCTCTCTCACACACACACACAAATTAGTATATGGTTGTAACAATTACAGAAGGTCCCTGTTGTTGTTGTTATGTGCCGTCAAGTCAGACCCAACTTATAGCGAACGCTCCTTGGGTTTCTGAGGTGGTATCACTACAGAAGTAGATTGCCCAACCTTCCTTCTAAGGAGTGGCTGGTGGGTTTGAACCACCAGCCTTCTGATTATTAGTCAAGTGCCTTAGACACTACACTACCAGAGCTCAGTTATTCAGTTATTTATTTAATAATAACTATTAGCTATTATAACTAATAATGTTATAATACAATGGAGAAAGATTTTACAAAACAATTCTGTAGTTAGTATTCATACAAGAAATAGTACATTTAAGCAATTTATAACATAGTATTTTAACATTAAAAATTGATATATGCCATATACTGTAGGAAGTATAAAGATATACTTATCCATATTTGTAACTGGATTACATTCCGGGTTACCATGGCTGACTGCTCTGAAAAGGATCCAGATAGAGTGGGAGAAAAATGTAGACAGAGCTCAAAATCAGAAAATAGACCAGACTTACTGGTTTATTAGAGACTGGTGGAACCCCTGGCCTTAGTAATAAACATTACTAAGGTTTCTGTATGGTCTGGTATGGGAGGAAGTCCATAAAAGGGGAGTGATACCATCAGTTACAGTATTAGGTGACAACAACACTAGTGACAATACTGCACAATGGTAAGCACTTGACTAGTAGCTGAAAGGAAGGCAATTTTTGCACCCATTCAGAGGCACCTTGGAAGACAGGTCGGGCAGTCTGCTTCTGAAAGGTCATAACTTTAAAAACCCTGTGAAGCAGTTCTACTCTGCATGCATGGGGTCACCATGAGTCAGATTGATTCAGCAATTAAGAAGAATTACAGATTACACGCAGACACACACATCCAATAATGGGTTTATTGTAACTGAATGTCTGTCTGTCTTCTGGAGTAGAAAAAAAAAAATCTATTCACTTTATCCTCATTTTATTTGCCCTCTAAATTATCAGAGTCATCACTTATAGCACGAGCCCTAGTTTGAGTTTGACTTGCCCTGGGATACTCGGTAGAGCAAGAACATCAAGATTCTTACAGAAAGTATATTATAAGGTGTAGTGGTTAAGGTTATGTGTCAACTTGGCTGGGCCTGGTTTTGAGTGGCTAGGGAGCTGGATACAGTGATTCCTTATGATGAAACTAGTAATCAACTCCATGGTGGAATCTACTGTGAGCAGCTGAGTAGCTGTCTTACAGATGTGGTCTGCTTCCAGTATATAAGACAACACTTTGAGAAAGGTCTTGAGTTTTGGGGCATGCTTGAACCCTGCATTTAGCCATGTTCAACAACCTGCAATATTGCCTGCCAATCTTGGGACTGTTTCTGGACTTGAACTAATAGCCCCATGTTGCTTGATAATCTTGGGACTGTGTCACTTTACTTGTCAACCTTGGGTTTCTCAGCCTCAGCAGCCAGCAGCTGTCGGAGTTAAGAGAACATCCAGCTCCAGTGGTCTGGAAGCAAGAGACAGAGCTGAATACCAAGGTTCAGGGGCCTTCACCCAGCCCCTAGAGCTGGCACTTTGAACTCAGACTCCTAATGTCCTAAACTGTAAGAGAATAAATCCCTGTTTAGTAAAGTCATCCACTTGTGATATGTCTGTTATAGCAGGACTAGAGAACCAAAACAAAAGGAAATACTACATATTGAACCATAGAGATTTGGTTTAAAGTTGATAATCCAACCTCTGAGCGGAAGGAATATTCTCAGTACAACCATGTGCCTGTAAATCCAATTGATGCAAAGCCAAGCTCTCATAGGATTAGGCCCAATGCTCACTGATGGCACTGGAAAATAAGAGTGAATCAAAATTAAAATTATTTTTGCCACATATATTTCAAACATCAACATCTTTGAAGCCAGCATCATTTGTAATGAAGTTCCATATCATCCTCAATTCAGATATCAGTATTCCAATACTGACATTGGAAGGACCTAAAATGGGTATTTGTGATGATAGTGGTAAAATTCACCACCCATCTGTCAGTTTGTCATACTCTTGTGGCTTGTGTGTCCGTAGAAGGCTGGAACTATGCCACCAGTATTTTAAATACCAGCAGCATAGTCCAAGGAGTTCTGGTGGCACAGTGCTTAAGACATTTGACTGCTAACCAGAAGGTTGGTGGTTCAAACCCCCAGCTGCTCTGCAGAAGTGTAAAGATTGACCACCTTGGAAACTGAATGGGGGTCACTATGAGTCAGAATAGACTGGATGACAGTGGATTTGGTTTTGATTTCTGGCCATCCACGTAGACTGGTCTCAGCCAAACTTTCAGGCTGAGACAGAATAGGCAAGAGGACCTAGTTACCTATTTCTGAAAAAAATGGCCAGTGAAAACCCTATGGACAGCAATGGAACAAGGTCTGACATAATGCCAGAAGATGAACCTCTCAAGTTGGAGGCACATAAAATACGTCTGGGAAAGAGCTGCTTCTTCTATGTAGATTCAAACTCAAAGACATAGATGGAATATACCTTTCAGGATCTATATTTGTGAAATGATATGACTCAAAATGAGAAAAACAGCTGCAAACATCTATTAGTATGGAATGAACAAAGTATGAATCTAGAAATACTGGAGGCTGTAAAAAATGAAATGGAATTCATAAACATCAATATCTTAGACACTTTGAATCAGACAATGACATTGGAGATGGCATGATAGAATTTTACAAGACCTATGACATTCATAGGAGCACTAGTGGCATAGTGCCTAAGGCATTTGACTGCTAACCAGAAGGGTGGTGGTTCAAACCCACTAGCCACTCCATGGAAGGAAGGTTGAGCAATCTACTTCCATAGTAATACTGCCTTAGAAACCCAAGGAGGGGTCCCTATGAGCTGGATCCAACTTGACGGCAGTGAGTTTGGTTTAGTATGACATTCATTGTAAATACTTTTGTTCAACAATAAAAATGGCAACTAAACACGTGGAACTCACTGGATGGAATAAACAAGAATCAAATTGGTTATAGCTGGGGAAAAAGACAATGGAGAAGCTCAATGTCAGTGAGAACAAGGCCAGAGGCTGACTCCAGAACACATCATCAATTGTTCATATGCAAGTTCAAGTGGAAGCTAATGAGAATGAACACAAGTCCACAGGAGCCAAAGTACAACCTTGACTATATTCTACCTGAATTTTGATATCAACTCAAGAATAGATTTGATGCATTGAACTCTTATAACTAAAGATGAGATGAATTTTGGAATGACATCAAGGACATCACACATGAAGAAAGGCAAAGATCATTAAAAAGACAACAAAGAAATGAAAGACTAAAATTAATGTCAGAAGAAACTTGCTGTTGGATGTAAAATAGCTAAAGTAAATGGAAGAAATGATGAAGTAAAAGATCTGAACAGAAGATTTCAAAGGGCAGCTTGAGAAGACAAAGTAAAGTATCATAATTAAATGTGCAATGATCTGGAGTTAGAAAATCAAAAGGGAAGAACATGCTCAACATTTTTTTATCTGAAAGAACTGAAGAAAAAAAATCAGTCTTCAAGTTGTAATACTGAAGAATTCTATGTGAAAAATATTGAACAGCACAGGAAGCATCAAAAGAAAATGGAAGGAATACAGAGGCACTTTTCCAAAAAGAATAGTTCAACATTAAAATTTTTTAGAACCTAGCATATAATCAAGAATCCATGTTACTGAAGGAAGAAGTCCAAGCTGCACTGAAAGCACTGATGAAAAACAAGGTTCCAGGAATTGACAGAATACCAAGATATTTCAACAAATGGATGCCATGATGGAAATGATCATTTATTAATGCCAAGAAATTTGGAAGACAGCTACCTGGCCACAACCGAATGGAAGAGACCCATATTTGTGCTCATTTCCAATGAAAAATGAGACAACAGAATGATGAAATTATTGAAATGATCACAGAATGAAATTATCACACGTAAGTAAAGTTTTGCTGAAGATAATTTGAGCATAATTGCAGCAGTGCATCAACAGGAAACTGTCAGAAATGCAAGCTGGATTCAGAAGAGGATGTGGAATGAGGGACATCATTGTTGATGACAGTAAATCTTGGGCTGAAAGCAGAAAATACCAGAAAAATGTTTACTTGTGTTTTATAGAGTGTACAAAGGCATTTGTCTATGTGCATCAAAACAAATAACAGATAACATTGCAAAGAATGGAAATTCCAAAATACTTAATTGTGCTCATGAGGAAACAAGAAGCAGTAGTTCAAATAGAACAAAGGAATACTGTGTGCTTTAAAATCAGGGAAGGTGTTCATCAGGGTGGGATCCTTTCACCATGTTATCCAATCTGTATGCTGAGCAAATAATCAAAGAACCTGGATTATGAAGAAGAATGTGGCATTAGGGTTAGAGGAAGACCATTAACAATTTGTGATATGCAGATGAAACTACCTTGGTTGTTGAAAGTGAAGAGCACTTGAAGTGCTCAACCACCAATGAAGATCAAAGACTTCAGCTTTCAGTATGTATTACACTTCAACATAAAGAAAACAAAAATCCTCACAACTAGACCAATATGCAACATTACCACAGAAAGAGAAAATATTGAAGTTATCAATGATTTCATTTTACTTATGTCCACAATCAACAGCCACAGAAGCTTCTTCTTGTTGTTAGGTGCTGTCGAGTCATTTCCAACCCATAGCGACCCCATGCACAGCAGAACAAAACACTGCCCGATCCCACGCCAGCTCCACCATCCCTGTTATACTTGAGCCCATCATTGCAGCCACCATGTCAATCCATCTCATTGAAGGCCTCCCCTTCTTTCATCGACCCTCGACTCTACCAAGCATGACATCCTTCTCCAAGGAATGGTCCCTTCTGACAACATGACCAAAATAGGTGAGACGAAGTCTGGCCATTCTGACTTCCAAGGAGCATTTCGGGTGCACTTCCTCCAGGACGGATCTGTTAGTTCTTTTAGCAGCCCATGGTACTTTCAGCATTCTTCGCCAGCACCACAACTCAAAAGCATCAACTCTTCTTCAGTCTTCCTTATTCATTGTCCAGCTCTCACATGCCACAGAAGCAGCAATCAAGTAACTGAAAGAGGTATTGCATTGGTAAATCTGCTACAAAAGACCTCTTTAAAGTGTTAAAAGCTAAGATGTCATTTTGAGGATAAAGGTACACCTGATCCAAACCATTTTATTTTCAATTTACTTCATGTGCATGTGAAAGCTAGACGAGTAAGGGACACTGAAGAATAACTGATGCATCTGAATTACGGTTTTGGCAAAGAATATTCAGTATACCATGGACTGCTTGAAGAATGAACCGATCTGTCTTACAAGAAATACAGCCAAAATGCTCTTTAGGAGCAGATATGGGGAGACTTCGGTTCATGTACTTTGGATATGTTATCAGAAGGGATCATTTCCTGGAGAAATACATCATCCGTGGTAATCTAGAGGGTCAGTAAAAAAGAGAAAGACTTAAACAATATAGATTGATACAGTGGCTGCAACAATGTGCTTAAACATAGCAGCGAGTGTGAGGATGGTGTAAGACCAGGCAGTGTTTTGCTCCGCATACACAGGGTCACTGTGAGTCAGAACCAACTCAAGAGTACCCAATAAAAACAACACCAATGAAATGTTAAAGGACAATAATTTGGGGGCCTGCCTGTCCTGGATCTGCCACTTTAGAGCTGTGTGATTTCTGGAAGCCTTATGCTTCCATCTGCTCATGTATAAAATAGGAATAATAATAACTTACTACAATAGCATAGGTAAAGCTCTTTGTATATTTTCTGATGTATAGAGAATAATACGTGAATGTTTTTCTATATGATTGTGACAAGTTTTTGACAGGCAGGTACAGTAGTTTAGCAAGTAGTAGATGCAGTAGAAACACCTTCTACAGGCCAGTAGCAGTGAAATGCATTTGAAGTGTTTAGTGACATTATATGCAACAGTAAATATTATCTTAGTAAACCAACGTAGGAGAGGAAGCAATAGATTGCCAAAGGTAACTACACTATTCTGCAAAGTGTTAAGAAAATCTTTGTTCATTCTCAGAACAATTTAGTAGAATTTGAGGGTGGTTGGAAAGCATGCCAAACAGAAAAAGGTAGAAACAGAGAAATAATACCTTATGACAATTGTGTAGTACAGTATCTCTCCCCTCTCTCCCTCCCTTTGGTGAGGTGGCCTGGAAATATAATTATGTTTCTGAAATACAACTTACATCACGTTCCTTCAGGAAGGGAGGAAATGAGACAAAAAAAGTTAGCGACCAAGCAGCTATTTGATGTACTTGTCCCTGTTGTCAACATTCTCCCATCTGATCCTGTCTGAATTTGGCATATCACTTCCCAACACACATCAAACATTTAATATGTAGTATTTCAATGAATGTTTTAGTTCTAACATCCTAGAGAGCACAACCAAATATATGTGACTATAAAAACCAAATTCACTGCCATCGAGTCCATTCTGACTCATAGAGACCCCCTTTGGGTTTCTAAGGTGGTAAATCTTCACAGAAGTAGATTGCCAAGTCTTCCTTCCAAAGAGTAGATGGTGGGTTTGAATGACCAACCTTCTACTTAGCAATCAAATGCCTTAGGCACTACACCACCAGATGTGTCATACATATGTTATATTGAAGATGGATTATATTTAAAACAAACTTAAGTTGGCCAAAAAGTTTATCGATAGAGATGGTAACAAGGAATTCTGGAGTTATTAAAGTAATCTTTACCCAATTTGGCAATGTTTGGGTTTTGATTTAGCTATCAATTCAGCCATATTTAGAAATAAATGATCCTAATAACTGTAGTGAATGAACAGCCTGATGAAATGAAGTTGTCAAATATTGACAATATTCCCTATTCATGAAAGCTAGAAATGGCCACTTTAATGAGCAGTATGTTTGTCTGGAGAAACACAAAGTTTGTGAAGTCAAATAAACAACTGGAGGGTATTAGGTAGAATAAAATATAGACAAAGAACCAAGGCTAATCAAGCACACACTCATGAATTAGAGGAATATTCTCATCTGGGACTATCAGGCTGCCTTTCCCTTTTCCCTTCTATCCATATTTTGCTCACATTTCACCCCCTACATCAATGCCCACAGCCCCAATATTGCTCATTTTTCATTCATACATTACTTCATTCATTTGTTCATTCAAGGTTTATTGCACACAAAAGCACTAAAAATTTTGAAACAGGACAGACAGAACATTTGTCCTAAGAGAATAAAACAATAAAACTGATCATTTTGGTAGGACTAGGACATGACTTCAGTCCTGTCTTAGGGCATTTACATCCACTGGTATCTCTGCCTACACTTTCTATCTCCGTATCTTCACAGCGCATTTTGCATTTCTCTCCCCTTATTATTTTTACAGTATTCTGTGAGGTAAGGATGCTAAACCCAAGGACCACACAGAAAGATCTCACAGAGCAAAAGATGGAGTTTCATAACCTTAACCTATACGCCAAGAATATAAACTGAGGATAAAGGAGATACTGTGAAATAGATCTAATCTCAGCTGAAGAAGTGGCTATTATTATTTTGAAGCAGATTTCCTCTTCCTCTCCTTCTACTTCAGGTGCTACCAAAGAGTTCCTTAATCTCCCTTTGCCCTAATTTCCACATCTATAAAACCCTACTGGCATGATCACTGTCAGAAATGAATTTGAAAATTTATTAAATGCACTTGGTACAGTATTGGGCTCACCCTCTCTATATATGTCTCTGTAATCACTAGGGTACTAGGTGTCCCACCTACCATTTGTCTATCAGTTTCTAATACTGTAATACATGATATCCTTCTCCAGGGACTGAAGTCTCCAGGACCAGTAAAAAAGTTGAACAGATATCAAAAGGCAGCTTTAGAAGACAAAGAAAAGTATTATAATGAAATATGCAAAGATCTGGAATTACAAAACCAAAAGGGAAGAACATGTAGGGCATTTCTCAACTTGAAAGAACTGAAGGAAAAACTCAAATTTAGGGGGTTCCAGCAAGATGGCAGACTAGGCAGAAAGACTGCAAGACCCTCCTCAACAAAGAAAAGGGAAACCAATTAACACAGACACAGAAGATAATCTTGGACCCCTGAGCCCTGAAGGGAAGGATAGAGAAGTGGACTAAACCCCAATCAGCAGAAGAATTTGCGCAAAAATACCAAAAAAGGAGACATACGGAGCTGCGGCATGGCAGCGATACTGACAGCACAGACAGCTTGGAGATTCCTGAGTGCTGGTAGGGCTTAAGAATTAACCTAAAAATCACCCTGCTAGCCAGGGACTGCACAGAGGACTGTGCACGGTGACTGGGGAACAAACAAAAGAAGTGAAGAGAAAGGTGAGCTGAACTGTGGACTTTTGCTGGGCCAGAGGGTGCCGCCATTTTGAAGGCTTAAAAAGCAGCTTGACTATTTTGGATATTTAAAGAGACAGCACTCATGCAGATTACTGAGGCTTAAGAACACGTTATGCTTTTCAGCAAACCCAAGGACACTCCTGACCTGGAAGACTGAAAAGGTACGACATTCTTCTTGTTACTCTTATACCCTACACCCGCTTGGTGAACGGAGGTGTGGCCATCCCCACGCCCACGTACTTCTAGGCCACAGGAACTCCATCACAGTCTGTGTGCTCAGACAGAGCCTGGGAGCCCTGCCCTGTCCTCCACCGATTTTTTTTTTTTCTGTTTTCTCTTTTTTTATTTTTTATTTTTTTCTTTTTAGATTTCTTTTGTCTGATGATTAGTTTGCTTATATTTGTCTGTTTTGAAACAACTAATATTACTAATACTTTTGTCCTTTTTATTATTATTCTTAATCTTCCTCTATCAGGTCCTAGTTTTCAGCATTTTTTATTTTCCCTGTGCCTGGTTGAACTTTTTTTTTCCCCCAAATTTAAGGTTGTCGTTTTTTTTTTCTTTTTTCCCCTTTTTTCTCATGATTAACCCCGTTCCTTGTTTTCTTTTTTGCATTTTTCCCATTTTCTTCTTCATTTATTATTCTCTTTCCCTACTTTTTTCCCCCCTTAGGGCCCCATCCCTAGATATTGCAGGTTTTCTTGTTTTTTCTTCTTTCTTTCCCCTTTTTTCTTTTTTTGGTTACTCTTCCTGTGTGATTATATGGGGTGTTTTCTGTGCATGGGCTTTTAGTTTTTTGATGATTATTCAATAGTAATTTGTGTCTAATTGAGTGGGAGACAACTACAGTCCCCATAAGACACAACTACACCCACACCTCAGCAACTTCACTTACTGAGCGAGAGCCACTACATCCTTCTCCACCAATGGCCAATGATAAAAAACCACCAAGAAGAGCCTGAATCACCCTTGGCTGCTCTTCATAAACAGTTAACAGAGATATAAATACAATAACATCACGATGCCTCAGAAACAACAGACCATCACAGTCCACACAAAGAAGCAAGATAAAGTGGTAGAAACAAAGGAGCAGGATACAGACCCAGAACACATCCCTAAGGAAGAAGCAGCACTGGAACTCTCTGATAAGGAATTCAAAAGAATTATCTTCAGGTATCTTCAAAAGATTGAGAGACAGACCAAAGAAAACACACAAGAAACCTTAGAAGAATTTTGGAAGAAAACACAAGAACAAAATGAAAAATTAGAAATGATTCTAAATCTACAGAGAGAAATCCAGAAGATTAATACTAAATTGTCAGAAATAGATAACACATTGGAAGGGCAAAGGAGAAGAATTGATACAATGGAAGATAGAATCAATGAGATT
>NW_006921698.1:1170392-1195252 GCF_000298275.1 Orycteropus afer afer | reverse complement strand
GTGCTTACCTTGCTCCCGAAGACCTGGTCCCTCTCGGTAGGGTAACAAGGGAACGTGTTCAGTGCAGATCAGTGAGTAAGCACAAGCCCGCCTTTGTCAGAAGAGGATGTAGAATGAGGGATATCATTGCTGACATCAGATGGATCTTGGCTGAAACCAGAGAATACCAGAAGGATGTTTACCAGTATTTTATTGACTATGGAAAGGCGTGGATCATACTAATTATGGATAACAGTATGAAGAATGGGACTTCCAGAACACTTAATTGTGCTCATGAGGAATCTGAAAAAAGACAAAGACTCATTCATTAGAACAGAACAAGGGGATACTTCATGGTTCAAAACCAGGAAAAGTGCCTTAGTGTTTAATCCTTTCACAATGCTTATTCAATCTGTATTCTGATTAAACAATAAAATAAGGTGAGCTACACGAAGAAGAATGTGGGATTAAGATTGGAAGAAGACTCACTAACATCCTGCAATATGGAGGTGACACAACCTTGCCTGCTTAAAGTAAAGAGGACTTGAAGCACTTCCTGATGAAGATCAAATACCACAGCCTTCATATGGATTACACCTCAACATAAAGAAGATAAACATCCTCACAAATGGACCGATATGCAACATCATGATAAATGGATAAAAGATTGACATTGTAAAGGATTTTTTTTTCACTTAAATGCACAGCTAATGCCCATGGAAGCAACAGTCAGAAAATCAAAGACTGGAAAGTCTGCTGCAAAAGACCTCTTTAAAGTGTTCAAAAGCAAAACTCTCACTTTAAAGGCTATGTCAATCACATAATACGTGTGTAAAATCTGGGAATGAATACCAAAAAAATTAAACTCACCACTGTCAAGGCAAATCTGACTCATAGTGACCCCTCCTTGGGTTTCTGAGGAGGTATCTCTATGGAAGTAGATTGCCCAGTCTTCCTTCCGAGGAGTGGCTGGTAGGTTTGCACCACCAGCCTTCTGGTTAGCAATCAAATGCTTTAGGCACTACGCCAACAGAGCTCCTGGGCAATGATTAAGGAAGACCAAAGAAGAATTTATGCCTTCAAATAACGGTGTGAAAGAATAAATCTCTCTTGGAAGAAGTATGGAAGCCAGAATGTTCCTTATAAATAAGATGGCAGGACTTCAACTCACATACTTTGGACATGTTATTAGGAAGGATCTGTCCATGGAGAAGGACATCATGCTTTGTAGATACAGGCTCAGTGAAAAAGAGGAAGATCATCAATGAGACTGATTGACACAGTAGCTGCAACAATGTGCTGAAACACAGCAACCATTTTGAGGATGGCACAGGACTGGACAGTCTTTTGTTCTGTTGCATAGGGTCTCTGAGAGTTGAAATGGATTCAATAGCACATAACAACAATAGGTGGCACAAATGGTAGATCTTAACTAGAAGCTGAAAGTTCAAACCCACCCAGAGGCACTTCAGAAGATGTTGTTGTTATTGTTTGCTGTCTAGTCGGACCCGACTCACAGTGACCATTCCTTGGGTTTCCGAGGCAGTATCACTATGGAAGTAGATTGCCCAACCTTCCTTCTGAGGAGTGGCTGGTGAGTTTGAACCACCAGTCTTCTGGTTAGCAGTCAAGTGCCTTAGGCACTATGCTACCAGAGCTCCTCTTCAGAAGATAGGCCTGGTGATCAGTGATCTGCTTAGGTAACATCACACTCTTTAAACGCTATGGGGCAGTTCTAGTCAGCATATGTGGGTTGCCATGAGTTGGAATCAACTAACAACAAACAATACAATTATTATTTGCTTTTTCTTCATCTATGTTTTCTGTTCATTTGTGGTCACTTCTGCTTCGTAGATTTTATTACTTTCTCTCATTTACTATTACTGCTGTAACCCAAATACCACACGTGGATGCCTTTAGAGAACTTCTGATGGTGCACAGGCTGAAAGGCCAAATCAAGGGCTCAGGTGTATAGATTCTGTCATTGTTGGTAGCCCTGGCAGTTCCTTGGTTCCTCGGTGTTCTTTGGCTTGTTGAAAATCCTCACATGGTCTGTGTTCCCTAGTTTGTGTCCGTACATGTACTGTGTTTTCTTAATAACTCAGAAGTTATTAGGTTTAGGAATCACTCTACACTAGTATTGTTTCATTAATGTGACAAAAGAAAAATCGTATTTACAAACATGATCATATCCACAAATATAAGGTCTGGGAATTCAACACATATTTGAGGGGGAATGTGAAAAATTAAATCTCTAATACCTCCTCTTTACATATTTAGTCTTCTGTCTATCACTACCCTGTCCAATTGCTTATATATTTTTATTCACCACTCTAGAACAGAGGATTATAATATAGTAATTCTCATCCATGTTTGACCAAGCTCTCTTGGGAAATGGGGTCAGTTCTTGCTTCCTTGTTCTTGCCTCCTCTGCAATCCTGGCCTAATGGCAGCTGTGACTAAGGAGGCAAAGATACATGGTCTGAAGACACTAAGTACCCACTAGGCTCCTTTTCAAGGTGTCTACCTTGAATTGAGGGGCACACATTATGAGCAGTTTTAATAAAGTACTGACTCCTATTATTGAAGAAAAACCTTGGAAAGATTGGAGATAACTTCCAAAAGGAAGTTATCAGAAAACTCAGGAAAGAGAAATGAGTAAATAGGAAATAGGACTAAAATATATCAAACAAGGAAGTTTGCTCCCCCTTCCCCCAGAAAAAAAGCAAATTAAGCTTTCACAGCTGGAAGCTAAAATCAGCTGCATTATCTATAGCCCATTGAATAGAGCTCAGTCATTAATATTTTACTCATGTACACATTTTGTTTTGTTGCAATTTTCCTGTAAAACTAGTCAAAATCATTTGCAGGCTATTTAACAAAAATGATGAAAATACTCAGCTGCATGTGTTCATCATTTGGCTAACCACATTTTTGCATAAATTTAACATGGGCTTAAGCCACCACCATTGTTTTCCTCATCCTTATCCTTCACTAGCCAAATCTACCTGTCAAAATTGATTGTTATTCAGGTATCTAAACACACTATCATCCCAGTAATCAAGTCAAAATTTAGAAGATGTTGTTTTCTAAAACTGCAGCCTGTATAGTATTTCCCTAAGACAATAACCAGTGGCTGTAGCAATGACAAACAGTTTTAATAATGAAAACAGACTCTCAGTTTTACCTACACAGATGCAGTTTAATTTTCTTCTTCCTTATTAGAATCTTCTCCAGCTCTCCGCCTCCACCCTGTGCCCAGTTATAAAACTGAGATGGCAAACACAACAGTTCTATTCATTCTCTGTTTAATATATAATTTCTCATATACACAAGAGGTGAAATGGTTTCTAAAAAACATTGGCAGGTAATGATGACAATAGAATCTAATTCCCTCAGGTGCTCACTTAATACTTACCTTTCTTCACTAGAGAGTGTAATAAGGTCTCAGGATTATTGAAGTTGACAGAACACTAAGCTCAGATTAATTACATCATAAAATTCAGATGGAATTAGAAAAAAACAACAATACAACCCCTGGCAAATGCATACATTTTTTGTAGTTCTCTATGGACTCAGTATAACACAAGTAAGTGAAGGGTAGCTAATGTAATTGATTTATAGGTTTTGTGATACAGATTTTGAAAGATCAATTATTCTGGAAGTAGGAAATGTACTATCACAAAGTAAAAGAAAATATTCAGAAAGGAATAACTTAAATAATAAGAAAAGAGTAATTGAAAGGTATGTAAAGGGGGCATAGTATGAATGTCCTACTATTTCCTAGGCAATTTATTTTCAATGCATCTTTTAATTCTCACAAATCTGCAACATGGATATTATTCTTAGAAAAAATGAAAACAGAGCTGAAATAAAAAAACTTACTCAAAATCTCTTATCTACTAAGTGGTCGATTTTTTTTTTTAATCTCATTCTTTCTTTTTTAAAATAGGAAACTCCAGCTAAGAGCTCAATATATATTTATTTGATTAAAATACAAGCGATTTTAAGAGTTTCAGTTGATCACTTATAATCTACTTAGAAAGTTGTTACATATAAACCTAAAATACCAAAAAAATGATACAAACCAGCCTGTATCGTTTACACTTATGAAAAATCAGAAATATAACACTACTGCAAGTGAGAAAACTTAAATTTCACCAGGATATGGAATAAAACAGCACCAGCAACAACAACAAAGATCTCTGTGCAGTTAAAGCAGGTATTGCAAAGCAACTGCTCCTCAGTTCACACATAAGCTCATAACTGTATGTTAAATAAAGGCCCTTGCATGGCACAACAGTTTATGCTTTATTAACCAGACGGTTGGCATTTGGGATCCACCCAGAGGCACCTAGGAAGCTGCAATCTACTTCTGTAAGATCATAGCCACTAAAAACCCAACAAAGCACAATTCATCTTTGAAACACATTGGTTGCCATGAATCTGGAATCTACTCTAAGGCAATAGCTTTGGATATTAAATGGGACTATTCTTATTGTCTGGGAGCTCTGGTGATGGTGTAGTGCCTAAAGCACTTGACTGCTAACCGGAAGGCTGGTGGTTCAAACCCATTACCCATTCCTTGGAATGGGCAATCTACTTCCATTGTGATACCGCCTCAGAAACCCAAGGGGAGGGGTCGCTATGAATCAGATCTGACTCCACAGCAATGCATTTTTTGTTTTATTCTTATTGTCTAGGTTGAGAAGTATTCCCTGAGGCTTATAAGTGCACTTCTGCATTCTAAATAGAGATGTTCACACATTCCAAAGGGCTTACTAAGAGGTAGCCAAGCTAATCAAACCTAAAACCAAACCTTTTGCAAATGAATGGATTCAAGTGATTGCATAGAACAGAGTAGAACTGCCCCAAGGCATTTCTAAGTCTGTATTCCTTATGGAAGCAGATTGCTCCATCTTTCTCCCACATCTGGCGGGTTTGAATCACCAACCTTTCCATTAGCAGCTAAGCACTTAACCACTACTCTCTCAGGGCTCCTTTTGACCAAGCTAATCACTACCAAAACTCATCTCCGGTGCCCATGTGACATTAGTACAAATAATTAAGTGCTCCACTACGAACTGAAGGATTGGCAGCTGGAATTCACTTAAAGGTGACTTGAAAAACAGGCCTGGTGATCTGCTTCTGAAGATCTTGCCTTGAAAAGCCTATGGAGCAGTTCAGTTCTGCACACTTGGGGTCTCCACGAGTCAGAATCAACTAGGGAATAACTAATAAAACACCAGAGACTAATTCAAGATAGGAACTGTGATGGCATTTCCCCTCTTCTTTCCTTAGGGAGCCAGGAAGGTGAGTCTTTCCTTTAACCTTTAAAAGGTATATGAGTCCCCAGTGTTGTTGTTGTTGTTATGTGCCGTCAAGTCGGCCCCGACTCATAGTGACCCCTCCTTGGGTTTCTGAGGCAGTATCACTACGGAAGTAGGATTGCCCAACCTTCCTTCCAAGGAGTGGCTGGTGGGTTTGAACCGCCAGCCTTCTGGTTAGCAGTCAAGTGCTTTAGCCACTATGCTACCAGAGCTCCTAGGACCACTCATATAGCTTGGAGCTTTCTGCCATAGAAGGGATACTCACAGTTGAGCTACAGAAACTTGTAGGGAAAGACTGAGAGAGTTCTTGGAAAAACATTTGTTTTGTGCTCCTAGAAGTTTAGAAGGGAAAAGAGAAATAGGTACTTCCCTTTTAATGGAATAATTCTCAAGTCAAAAGTTGGATGAAAGATGGTGAGGAGAGAGAAAGAGAGTGTAAAAGGCAAAAACAGAAGTAGATCTGTTGTATTTCTCCTGTTTTGGAGGCAAGGACTTGTGTTTCCCAGTAGTCCAAGAAGAAACCATGGATGAGACCCAAGAGAGCTACTCCCCAGGCTGAAAACCTTCAGCTATAGAGCCAAGACAGGAGCTCAAGAGGGTGATGTGAGAGGTCTCCTAGAAAATAAATCATCTACAAAAAGAAATGGTACAAGGTAGCTGGTGTCCAAAATATTGCCACTATATGTTCAAGGAAATATATCAAATTTGGATACTTTCTTAGACTGGGTTCTCTAGAGAATAAAAACCAGTGAAGCTTATCTGTGTGTGTGTGTGTGTGTGTATATACACACACACATACATACACACACACATATACATACACATACGTTATACGGGAGCTCTGGTGGCATAGTGCCTAAGGCATATGACCACTAACCAGAAGGTTGGTGGTTCAAACTCACACACATATATATAGGAAAGAGAGAGACATTTAGATATTTATCTTAAGGGAAAAGCTCACAGGGTTGTAGAGGCTGGCAAGTCACAAGTCCCTGAGGCCTTCTCCTGACTTACATACCTGTAGTGGCTAATGGACCCATGATTGGTAGATTAGAAGGCAAGTTGCTAGCTCATGGGCTGCAAAGGCTGATGAATCCAAGATGAGCAGGTAAGAAGACAGTCTATGGACTCACAGGCTGCGTAGGATAATGAATGCCAAGATCAGCAGGCAATATGGCAGGTCACTGGCTTAAGTCCAAGAACCTATGGTCAGATGATAAGCAGATTCAGAATCCAGATCAAGCAGAAAACCAGAAAGCTTTGCCAGAACGTCCACCTATATTGGAAATAGCCACACTCCTGAGGAAACTTCCTTTCTTCTGATGGGCTGCCTATAACAGATCTCATCATGGAGGTGACTACATCACATCGGACCTTGTCCTGGAGGATAACTACATCATAACTGCCAAACAACTGAGAGTAATGGCCCAGCCAAGTTGACACTCAGTCTTAACCATTACAGACAGAATTAAGTCAGAACCACAAATAGGAAATTCTGAGTGGTGAACATAAGAAAAGGGACATTTGGAACAAAGAGAGTGAAATAACAGACCAGTTTCCTTCCATCCACACACCTCTCCAGTTCTTCTTCTGTGCTGGATCTCTAGGATATGGTTAGGCCTGAACTACTGAAGAGTAAAAATTTTAAATTGAATGAGATTTAATTTTGACATAGATTGGACATTTTAGTTCTTGAATGATCAGTTGCCATCAAGTTGATTCTGACTCATGGTGATCCCATGTGTGTCAGAATAGAACGGTGCTTTGTAGCATTTTCAATGGCTGATTTTTTAGAAGTAGATTTCCTGGTCTTTTTTCCAAGGTAGGTCTAGATAGATTCTAACCTCCAACATTTTGGTTAACAACCAAGTGTGTCAACCATTTGCACCACCCGGGACATCCTTACTATCTGAAAGTCACCCTCAGATTGTATTATATCCCCGAAATACCATCCATGGGCAAAAAAGGGATGATAAGAGAGTATAATAAAGGCAACGGGGAGAAAAATATTAAAGCTGTTTCTATAGTCCGTTACTTGACTGCTAACCAGAAGGCTGGCGGTTCAAACCCACCAGCCACTCGTCGGAAGGAAGGTTGGGCAATCCTACTTCCGTAGTGATACTGCCTCGGAAACCCAAGGAGGGGTTGCTATGAGTCGGGGCCGACTCGACGGCACATAATAACAACATAGCCCGTTACATAAATTGGTTTCTCTCCATACAAAAGCCCCTTGAGCCTACACTTAAACACTATTTAGTCCAGTTTTTTCAAAGAAATTTATCACTTTCACAATATTTATAATTTTTAAAATATGACTACATTAGATGGCTCTTACTATCTGTTACACTGGCAGCATTGAGCAATAACAGCTGCCAGCCTCATAGCAAGATAGAAAAGAGAAACTGCAAAAAGCGTCTTTCAGAACTGCAAGATCAGATCACTATTCACCTTTTTGCATTGGAGCAAACCCCCACCCCCCAACTCCTCCCACATATATTCACACATAGTCAAGTCATTTCTGGGAAAGTCTGACTCAATGGGTCTAAGGTGAAGAGATTTTCTAAATATTAACCAGCACAGAATCCAGTACAAAATGAATTCAAACTGGAAAAGAAATTGCCTAAGTCCTCAGGGGGAGTAATCTCGTGAAAAATAATTTTGCACACTTTGCTCTCAGTATGTATCTACAAAATGAAGACAAGCTGAGGAAATTATTGGGATTATTTATGAGATTGTTTAAAGGTACATTACACAGAAGATAAACTAGAGAAATTGTATGGTTATGTTTACTCACGTTTACTCATACACAATTAAATGCTCTACACAATTGATGTATCCAATAAAACTGTGAAATGCTACATATATTGTACAGAATACCAGAATGAGGGTATTTTGTCAGGAAGATGTCCAGGTAAGAGTATATGGAGTAATTTCTTGCACTGCCTAACTCCTGAATTCACAGATGTCAGAGAATAAAATGAAAAAGAAAAACATAAGGAGCTCTGATCATGTAGTGCCCAAGGCATCTGACTGCTAACCAGAAGGCTGTCAGTTCAAACCCACCAGCTACTCCTCAGAAGGAAGGTTGGGCGATCTACTTCCATAAGAGATACCATCTCAGAAATCCAAGGAGGGGTCCCTATGAGTTGGGATCAACTCGATGACAGTGAGGTGGTGATTATTATTATTATTTTTTTTGTCTTCACAGCAAATCACAGAAGCAAAATACTTTGTCTACAGAGGAGTTGTTACTTTTACTAACAGCATTCCTGTTTCACAGCATGCTCAGAGCACAGCGAATGTTAGTAAAGTTGACTGTAACTGAATATTAGAAAATTCACTCAACTCAGTAAATTAAAGTCAGTCCATTAACAAGAGTATCAAAGTAGCATTTAATAAATTCATATGGATGGGAGTACTTGCTTGTTTTTAGGACTCCTTTTTATAATATAGGAAATGAAAGTTGTTTTGGAACACCCTGTTCCATTTTTTTGCTTGTTTTAAATCTCATGAGGCATCCATGCTTCTGTAAGCAAGTATTATTTATATATATATATATAAATAATTACAGACAGAATAAAAAACCAAACTAAACTCATATTGATTCCAACTCATATTGACCCTACAGGACAGAACAGAACTTCCCCAAAGGTTTTCCAAGGCTATAAATCTTTATGAGTCTATTGAAAATACCATGGCTTTGGGTGCACCTTAGTCTTCAAAGTGACCCTTTTGCTCTTTAATACTTTAAAGTGGTCTTTTGAAGCAAATTTTCCCAATGAGTATGTCATTTGATTTCCTGACTGCTGCATCCTTAGCTGTTGATTATGGATCCAAGTAAAATGAAACCCCTGACAATATCAATCTTTTCTCCATTTATCCTGATGCTGCTTATGGTCCACTTGTGAGGATTTTTGTTTTCATTATTCATGGGAGCTCTGGTGGCATAGTGTCTAAGGTCTGACTGCTAACCAGAAAACTGGTGGTTCGAACCCACCAGCACTCCTCAGAAGGAAGACTGGGCAATCTACTTCTGTAGACATACCACCTCGGAAACCCAAGGAGGGGCCACTATGAGTTAGAAACGACTCGACAGCAGTGAGTTTGGTTTTGGTGTATGTAATCCATACTGAAGACTGTAATCTTTGATCTTCATTAATGAGTGTTTCAAGTCATCTTCACTCTCAGCAAGCAATGTCCTATCATTTGCACAAGACTGGTTTTTAATGAGTCTTCCTCCAAACCTGATGCCATGTTTCTCTTCATTAAATCCAGCTTTTTTAATTATTAGCTCAGCATACAGATTGATTAAGTATGGTAAAAGGATACAACCCTCACACACACCTTTCCTGATTTTAAATCATCCAGTATTCCTTTGTTCTGTTTGAATGACTACCTCCTTGTCTATGTTCCAGTTCCCCAAGAGCAGAATTAAGTTTTCTGGAATTCCCATTCTTATCAATGTTATCCATAATTTCTTATGATCCACACAGTCAAAAGGCTTTGCATAATCAATAAAACACAAGTAAACATCTTTGTGATATTCTCTTTCAGATAAGATCTATCTGACGTAAGCAATGTTATCCCCTCATTCCACATCCTCTTCTGAATCAGGCTTAATTTCTGGCAGTTTCTTGTTAATATATTGCTGCAACTGCTTTCGAATTACTGTCACCATAATTTTTCTTGCATGTGATATTAATAATACAGTTCAATAATTTTCACATTCTATTACATTATCTTTCTCTAGCATGAGCATAAATGTGGATCACTTCCACTCAGTTGGCCAGGCAGCTGTCTTTCAAATTTCTTGGCAAAGATAAATGACTGCCTCCAGTGCCACATACCTTTGTTGAAGCATCTCACTTAGTATTCTGTCAGTTACAGAAGGCTTGTTTTTCATCAATGCCTTCCATGCAGATTGGATTTTTTCATTGAATAGCACTGGTTCTTGATCATATGCTACCTCCTGAAATAGTTGAACATTGATCAGTTCTTTTTGGTATGGTGATTCTGTTTATTCATTCCATCTTCCTTTGATGCTTCTTGTGTCTTTCAGTATTTTGCCCACAGAATCCTTCAATATTGCAATTTGAGACTTGAATTTTTTCTTCATTTCTTTCAGCTTGAGAAATGCTGAGTGTGTTCTGACATTTTGCTTTTCTAACTACAGGACTTTGTACATTTCATTAAAATGCTTTACCTAGTCTTCTCAAGCCACTCTTTGAAATTTTCTGTTCAAATCTTTTGCTTCATCATTTCTTTCATCAGCTTTAGCAGCTCTATGCTCAAAAGCAACTTCAGACTCTCTTTTGAACATCCCTTTTTTTTCCTTCCTTGTCTTTTTAATGACCTTTTGCTTTCCTCGTCTATGACGTCCTTGATGTCATCTCACAAATCATCTGGTCTTCAGTCATTGATGCTGAATGCTTCACATCTATTCGTGAGATGGTCAAGAATAGACTTGACCTTGGTAAAACTCTTCAATTTCTTCATATTTGGTTTTAGCGGTTGGTGCACAAGTTTGAATAATAGGCATATTAACCGGTGTTATATATGTATGCATATTATATCTTTGACAGCATTGTGCTTCAGTATTGATCTTGAGATGTTATTTTTGATGATAAACATGATGCCATTTCTCTTCAGTTTTTCATTCCCTGCACAGTAGTTCACATGACTTTCCAATTCAAAATAGTTATTACCAGTCCATTTCAGTTCACTAATGTCCAGGATATCAATCTTTATGCATTCCATTTCACTTTTCACAATTTCTAATTTTCCTAGATTCATACATCATACATTCTATCCTGTGAATATTAATGAATGCTTATAAGTGTTTCTTCCCAATTTGAGTCATATCACAACAACAGATGAAGGTCCTAAAAGCCATATCCATTCACAATATTTGGTGTACTCTACTTTGAAGACAGAAGCTCTGGTGCTGCAGTGGGTAAGGCATTCTGCTGCTAACCAAAATGTCACAATTTAGAACCCACCAGCTGCTCCACAGGAGAAATATGAGGCAGTCTGCTCCCATAAAGATTTACAGCCTTGGAAACGCGATGGAGAAAGTTCTCCTCTGTCTTCTAGGAGGCTCGCAATGAGTCAGAATCCACTCCATGGCAGCGATTTTTAATTTTTTCTACTTTGAGGATACAGCTCTTTCCCAGTCATATACTTTGAGTGTCTTCCAACCTGAAGGGATGATCAGACAGTGTTCTACTGCTATTCATAACGTTTTCAGTGGCTATTTTTTCAGACATCTACCAGCATGTCCTTCTTAGTCTGTCTTAATTCTGGAAGATATGCTGAAACCTCTCCAACATGAGTGACCCTTCTGGTGTTTGTGACTTAACCAGTGACATAATTTCCAGCATCACAGGTACATGCAAGCCACAAAAGTATGACAATCTGACTGACCAGCAGTGGTGTGCCTCACAGAGCCCCCATTTCCTGCTCTTCTGACCTGAGACTTCTTTAGAAACCATTTTCTGTTTGCAACTTACATGTTGTAACACACGTATTCCAGGTTTCACACTTAGAAATATGACAGTAAAGGAAAACAGGAACAAACAAGAAAATAAACAAAAAAAAAAAACCAAGAAACTCACAAACCGTTTATCAGACTTTCTGTTTCCCAGCTCACCTGCTAGCATTTGCTTTCATAGTCCTCAGACATCTGCTTCATGCATTCTGCTCAGGATTGTTAGTTGCAATGTTAGTAGAACAGTCAGGATGATTTGTGCTTATTCTAAATGGGACTGCAAACTCCTAGTGAGTACAACCTTTATAGTTCTCTAATACCCTATTTCTGTACAAGTTTCTCTGAACATTCCTGACATTCCTATCACTATCAAAAAAAGTCTATGGCCCACGTATGGGCCTGTATGTCACTGATGCCAGAAAGTAGGCCATGGTTTAGAAATGTCAGGACGGATCACTCTTACGTTGGGTTTCTTTGCCAGAGCACCCAGAGCCCAAGAGCAAGTTTAAGTCTAGCTTCATTCTTGGTGGCCACCCTGCTGTACTCTGAGATGATTTTTTTCTTCTTCAGATATAACTATCTCACTACACGAGTTTGAAGAAAATGGAGACAACCCAATTCATTCTGTACTGCAAACTATGTAATATCCTATTCTACAGATGTATCATAATTTATATCACCAGGCTGGAATAGATGAGCATGCAAGTTATTTCCAGTTTTCCTGACATCTGGTATTAAAACAGCATTGCTGCAGTCAACAATTTTGTATATACCAATACATACCAGCTCTAATATATGTGTTGAAAAAAGTTCTAAAAGCAGAATTTCTGAATTTATACATTATAGAAATTAAAGGGAGATGTGTCATTTCCTTTCATTTTCCCCAAATTATCCTAAAAATATTTTTTTTTGAGAATTTCTGTTTCCTAAAATTTTTTTTCTTTTAATAATCTGTACTAAAACTCTCTTACCATTTGTGAAAAAAAATATTACAAGAGCTTATTTTCTTCTGTATACTTTCTTCTAGACCAGTGCTGTCCAGTGAACTCTCTGAAGTTAGAAATGTCTATCTGCTATCCAGTAAGAGAGCCACTGGACATCTACAGCTGTTAAACACTTGAAATGTGGCAAGTGTGACAGTGGAACTAACTAAACTTTATTTACATTTTTATTTAATATTAACTAATTAAAATTAAAATTAAATAGACACATATAGAGAGAGGCTACCATATTGGGCAACAACAACAACATGGGTCCTTGAGGATGGTAAATAGTATTTCTGTATCTCTAAAATCTCGGACAGTCAGGGCAGTCTTGGCTGTGCTGTGGTAACAAATCAACCCAACATCGTAGTTGTTGTGTACTGGACAATTAATTCCTACTCATAGCAGCCCTACAGGACAGAGTAGAACCTCCCCCATAGGGTTTCCAAAGCTGTAATATTTACAGATTACCGGCCTTTTCTCCTCCTTAGTAGCTGTTGGGTTTGAACTGCTGACCTTTTGCTTAGCAGTTGAACTCCTAATGATTGTGACACTGTAGCTCCTCATTTTAATGTTACAGAGTTTATTTCTTGCTCATTTGACATGGCCAATGTGAGTTGGTGGGATCTTTGCTTTAAAAAATTACTTAAGGTCTCAGGCTAAAGGAAGTCCCAGTTCATCTGAAACACATGACCTCTAGGTACTCATAGTGGGATAAACAGTAAAAGAAAATTGAAACCACCTTTTCTGTACTTCACTGAAGGTCACATGGATCCACCTGAATTCAAGGGGGCTGAGGATATGGGGGAATAAGTTGTTAATAAGTGATTAGTAATTGTCTCTGTCATACAAACTGTCTAGAAATAATACTCTATAGATATTTATTGGGTCTTGAAAGAGAAGACTTTGATTAGTGAGAGTTTTCTAGAAAAGTGAAAGTGCTGACACTGAGGTGAAAAAAGTAAAAAATAAAATAAAAGCCTATTCTGGGAAGACTGACTAATAAGTGTAAGATTTTGGCACATTAGGTAGATAAAAATGGCAGATGGTGTACTAAGGAGTTTAAAATATACTTGCAAGACAATAGCCACCAAATAGTTTTGTTTTGGGTCATAAAAGCATCAAAATATTTCTTATTTTTTTTAAAAAATTAAGATTAACATGACATTGGAAAGGAAGAGAAATCCTCCTTTTTCCAAGAAAGGAGAATCAAAAGAGAATATGGGTGAAAATTTAGAGGAATTTTTGAGATGGCAAATAAATATAGGAATAGAGATGGAAAAACAGCAATAAGATAACTAACATTTATTGTCCCCTGCAACTTCCCATAGACTAATAAGTTTACATCTATACCATTATCAAAGTCCACAGCAGGTAAGGAGTTTATTAAAACTTCTTCCTGTGTCTACAAAACAGAGATTATGTCTGCTGAAATAATAGATAAGTACAGGAGTTTGGAGTGAGGCCTTGAATAACTGTGGAAGATATCTGAATATCACCCTAAGGAATATAGTCAGGCAGTAAATTCTTTTGTGCTTAGTAATAGCTAGTCTTTTCACTCCAGTTTGCTACTCCAAAATAAGTTAGGTAAAGAATTTTTCAACAAAGATGAAAGGAGTTCCTAAACACCGAGCTGCTATTGTTCTAATGAGGCAGATGGTTCTTTGTAGAACCATGGTTCTTTGTGGAAACCCCAATGTCTCCTCTTTTTTTTTATTCACCTCTTAGATAATGAGCAACTCCATAGGGTATTGTGTCATATTATTTGCTTTTGCAATTCAAAATGGTTGTTAGTTTCAATAGTGTTGACAAAGAAATATATTTGTTTATATTTAAAGTCATTTCTTTCTTATTCATCAATATTTGGGTTCAAGCTATTTCTGACATTTTGTTCACCACTGTCATGGATCATTAGAAGTTGAGAGCAGTTTCCATATATAAAAGCATACAGTATGCTAAAGACAACAATATTTCTTCTATTTATTACTAATTGTTGTTGTTATTGTTGTTATGTGCCACTGAGTCAGACCCGACTCATAGCGACCCCTCCTTGGGTTTCCAAGGCAGTATCACTTAGGAAGTAGATTGCCCCATCTTCCTTCTGGTTAGCAGTCAAGTGCCTTAGGCACTAAACTATATATATATATTTACATGGCATTATATATATATATATATTTTTTTTTTTTCTTGTACAAACAGAATGCTCATCACTGAAAAGATACAGACCTTGGCTATACTATTTTGCTGCTCTACAAAATCAGCGAGAACTCAGAAAAAATGTACGGCAGTACAAATTTCCAGAGTTACACATCGATTACTTGTCAGGTGGGAGCACATTTTGCTGAGAATAAATGACATTTGTAGAAAATCAAATAAGGCAAAGTAATAATTTTGAAAGTGCCATTCTAATTTTCATCCATTTCCTAATGTCATGTTTCTCAAATTACATCATGTTCTTATCCCTGCTGTTATGTTGATACTTTGGAAATAGAAACCAAATGTTACCTCAATTGAGAAAAGTGGTCATTATCATTATTATAAACACCACTATTTATCAGTGCATTTGATTCTATGATGAGCAAGGCACTAAAGAAAGGAATTTTCAGAGACATTAAAGGATCTTTCCTGCTTCCTTAGAAAAAGGACACTTTCCTAGTTTTTATGAATTTGGTGTAGTGTTGGTATCATCCATGAACCCCTTAAACATATATGCAAATGAAATTGAAAATATATACATTCTTCCCAGAAAAATATACAGTAGTAAAATACTCAGTTTATAAAATCAGCCAAGGTTTCCTGCTCTTTTAAGACAAAATTATTTGTTAACTCTTTTTTACTTTCCCTAAGCAGCTGAAACTTAAGGGAAACTATTAGTAAACCAAACTCACTGCTGTTGAGTCAATTTGACTCATGGCAGCACCTCCTTGGGTTTCTGAGGCTGTATCTCTACTGAAGTAGATTGCCCAATCTTCCTTCCAAGGAGTGGTGAGGGTTTGAACCACAACCCCTTTGGATAGTAGTCAAATGCTTTAGGCACTACGCCACTGCTGGAAATCTGTCCTCAGGGGGTGAAAAAGAGAAACCTAAGATTCCTAGGCAAACTCTTAAGCTAGAGTCAATGCATACCAAAAAAAGCAAACTTACTCCCATCAAGTCAGATCTGATTGATTCATAGTGACCCCTCCTTGGGGTTTCCAAGGAAGGAAGGTTGGGCAATCCTACTTCCGTAGTGATACTGCCTCGGGAACCCAAGGAGGGGTCGCTATGAGTAGGGGCCAACTCAACGGCAAATAACAACAACAACATCACTACAAAACTAGATTGCCCAATCTTCCTTCCAAGGAGTGGGTGGTGGATTTGAACCTCCAGCCCTCTGGTTAGCAGTCAAATGCCTTAGGCACTACTCCACCAGAGCTCCTAGAGTCAATGCATATCTACCTGATATTTGAGAACCTGAAAAGTGACATTGAACCTTGGAGACATTGATTTTCATTTCACTGGAGGTTTCATTTGAGACTTACTTTTAAAATGTTCATATTGAGAGAAAAAATAAAGACCATGTAAATAGTCCACATACTTTTGTTGAACATTAAAGAGAGGCAAATGTGGGTAGTGAATGGGAGAGAAAATTTTAAGGAAAAGAGAGAGAAAAAGAAAGAAAAACGTGTTTGTTTAGGAGAGAGAAAGAAAAGGAAAGAAAGATATGCAGTGATGTACAAAGAGGAAAAATACAGGATAAATCCTTTTCAAAAGAGTAATTAGTATTTTTTAATATCAGGTTTATTGAAATATAGTTTGCATACAAAATGCATTCTTTTTAAGGTTACAATTTAATTTTGGGAAGGTTGGGCAATCTACCTCCCTAGTGATATCTCCTGGGAAACCCAAGGAGAGGCCACTATGAGTCGGATCGACTCCACGGCAGTGCGTTGCATTGCATATGTAGTACTGTAACCACCACCGCAATCAGGATATAGAACACTTATTTCCATTACCCAAAAAAGTTTCCCCAGGCCCTTTTTCTCACTGAAGCCAGATAATTTTTTTTTTTTTTTTTTTTTAATTATCTTTAAGGTTAGTTAAGTCAGAAAGCTTCTTAACACTCCTGGGGATGAGACCTGTTGTTGTTGTTGTTGTTATGTGCCGTCGAGTCGGCCCCGACTCATAGCGACCCCTCCTTGGGTTTCCGAGGCAGTATCACTACGGAAGTAGGATTGCCCAACCTTCCTTCCGAGGAGTGGCTGGTGGATTTGAACCGCCAGCCTTCTGGTTAGCAGTCAAGTGCCTTAGGCACTATGCTACCAGAGCTCCTGGGATCGGACCTAGGGGCACCATTAGCAATAAACAAGCCCTAATCAGCCCAACTCGGAAGGAAGATGGGGCAATCTACTTCCATAGTGATACTGCCTCGGAAACCCAAGGAGGGGTCGCTATGACTCGATGGCACATAATAACAACAACAATCAGCCCAACGGGAGCTCTGGTAGCGTAGTGCCTAAGGCACTGGACGGCTAACCAGAAGGCTGGCAGTTCAAACCCACCAGCCACTCTTCGGAAGGAAGGTTGGGCAACCTACTTCTGTAGTGATAACGCCTTGGACACCCGAGGAGGGGTCGCTGTAAGTCAGGTCCGACTCCATGGCCCATTAAGAACAACAATCAGCCCAACTAGAAACACCTCCACCCCGTTTCCAGTCAACACTCCTGCTTACAGAAACCTTTCAGCCATAAATTCTTAATTGGTCCCAGCCATACCCAGAAGCATGCATAGAAAGAACAACTTTACCCTCCAGCTTAACTCACAACATTAAAACGCACATCATGGAACCAAATTCACCAGAACTAAGGAAGGTTGGGCAATCCTACTTCCGTAGTGATACTGCCTCGGAAACCCAAGGAGGGGTGGCTATGAGTCAGGGCTGACTCAACGGCACATAACAACAACAACAACAACTTGTCACTGGTGCTGCACGGACCCATTTCAGAAGGTAAAGGTGTTCCATCAGGCCTTCCTTGTTCAGCTATAACCCCGCCCTCTATGAATTAAGCATAACACCTCCCCCAAAAACTATGAATATGTATAACTTCCCTATTTCCTTGAAACCTAAAAGCAAACAAACAAAAACAACTCACTGCAGCCCCGAACGTCCGGACTCACAGCTATCCTTCCTTGGGTTTCTGAGGCAGTTTCACTCCGGAAGTAGATTGCGCAACCTTCCTTCCCTGAAACCTCTACAGCTCTAAAGCCACACCCCTTCGGGAGGAAGTTGCATAGAGGCTCTTTAGGCGGTGTTGTCTCCTTTTTTCCCTTGCAAAGTAAAAATAAAGAAACCTGCTTGAGGAACTTTTTGCTGTCTCTATTTTAGTAGAGATAGTCAAGGACTCTCTTTAAGTCCACCCAGAAATCCCTGATCATTTTCTGTAACATCCCCACACTGTTGTTGTTGTTGTTATGTGCCGTCGAGTCAGCCCTGACTCATAGCGACCCCTCCTTGGGTTTCCGAGGCAGTATCACTACGGAAGTAGGATTGCCCACCTTCCTTCCGAGGAGTGGCTGGTGGGTTTGAACCGCCAGCCTTCTGGTTAGCAGTCAAGTGCCTTAGCCACTATGCTACCAGAGCTCCTTGCAAATAATTCCGCCTTTCCGTGCTTACAGCTTTGCCTTTCTAAATATCATATGAAGAAAATTATACAGCTTAAAGTTCTTTTTGTTTGCCTTCTTTAACTTAACGCAATACTTTTGAGAGTCCTTATATTAAAGCTCATATTAATAGTCCATCCCCCTCTCTTGCTGAACATTATTCTATTGTATGCATATACCACAATTCGTTTATCCATCAGTTCAAGACTGTTCTGAATAAAGCGAGTGCAGGTCTTTGTGCGGGCCATTGTTTTCATTTCTTTTAGGTAAATGAATGCCTAAAAGTAGAATTAGGAGCTCTGGTAGCTTAGTGCCTCAGGCACTTAACTTCTAACCAGAAAGTTGGCGGTTCAAACCCACCAGCCCCTCCTTGGAGGGAAGATGGGGCAGTCTACTTCCGTAGTGATACTGCCTCGGAAACCCTAGGAGGGGTCGCTATGAGTCAGGCCAACTTGATGGCACATAACAACAACAGCAAAAGTAGAATTGCTGAGTCTCCAGTTTATGTATAATTCTAGAAGAAACTGTCAAAACATTTTCTAAAATACTTCACCATTTGGCATTTCCAGTAGCAAAGTATGAAGGTCATAGTTGCTTCACATCTTCCCTAACGCTTGGTACTACAATTAAAAAAAAAAAAAAAAGTAGTAATTTTAGTGAGTGTCCAAGGAACCCTGGTGGCATAGTGAATAAGTGCTGGGCTCCTCACTTAAAGTTCTGTGGTTCAACCCACTGACTGCTCCAGCAAGAGAAAGATGAGGAAATTTGCTTGAGATACATAGACTTGGACATCCTCTGGGGCAGTTCTATCCTTTCCTATAGGATGGCTATTTTTTGGTTTGTTTTTAGTGTGTTTTCAGTGGAAGGTCATTTCTATTTTAATGGTCATCAAGAAAATACAAATTAAAAGAGTAATGATATGAGCATCTTTATACTGTTTTTTTGACACTCACATTCTCTTTTAAAGAGTCTGATCAAATGTTTTGTTCCTTTTTTCATCTTTACAACTGAGTTCTAAGCGTTCTTTATATATTCTGAAATAATCTTTTATCAAAAGTTTATTTTTAACAATTTTTTTTTTTTCCCTAGAGCTCTGGTGACGTCGTGCCTAAGGCATTTGACTGCTAACCAGAAGGTTGGTGGTTCAAACCCATGAGCCACTGGTAGGAAGACTGGGCAATCTACTTCCATAAAGATACTGCCTCGGAAACTCAGGGAGGGGTCGCTATGAGATGAAATCGACTCGATGGCAGTGAGCTTGGTTTGGTTTTTGGAGTCTTTACAGCAAGGATGTTGCAAAAAAAGAAACAAAAAAATTCAGGTTCACATTACCTGATTTCAAAGCATACTATAATCTACAGTAATCAAGACAAAATGAGATTTTGTCTGTATGGACATTTAGAAAAATGGAATTAAATTGATAGTCTAGAATAACCCCCGACATATATACATGGTCAGTTGATTTTCAATAAAGTTATCAATATATTTCAGTGGAAGAAAGATAGTCTTTTCAACAAATAGCACCGGAAAACCTGGATATCCATATGTGGGGGAACAAAAAAAGTACCTTACCTCACTCCATATACAAAAATGAACTTGAAACATAAGGACTAATACCATAAAACTTCTTAAGAAAACAACAGAGAAAATCATTATGACCTTTGTTTAGGCAAAGATTTTTAAGAGAAGACACAAAAAGTATGAACCAGAAAATTATTATAAAACTTCATTACTCTGCACCCTTCTTCAGCACTCCCTCTCTCAGGGATGAGTTAAAAAGATAGAGTCACTATGAAGATTAAATGAATTGAATACATCATGTAAGTCGGAGACTATGTGGCACTGCATTCCTGATAGCTTTTACTTAGTACCTGTCATCACTAAGGCAAAGAGGTTGATGACCCCTGACTGAGGCAATTGGCACTTTGATGCAATAAAGCATGGACAGAGTTTATTGTTGCTGTTTGGTGCCATGAGGTGGCTCTGACTCATAGCGACCCTATGTACAACAGGACAAAATATCGCCAGTGCCGCACCAGGCTCACACTGTGTCAATCCTCCTTGTTAAGTCTTCCCCTTCTCTCTGACCCTCCACTTTACCAAGCAGAGGCAGGGTAGCTTCCACTTTTTCTCTATTTCTTTTTTCTAACTAAAATATATCATGAAGCACCAGTGTATACTGTACAGTGACTCACTGTTGTGGTGTCAAATCTGACTCATAGTGACCCCTCCTTGGGTTTCCAAGGCAGTATCTCTATGGAAGTAGATTGCCCAATTTTCCTTCCAAGAAGTGGTTGGTGGGTTTGGATCTCCAGCCTTCTGGTTAGCAGTCAAATCCCTTAAGCACTGCACCACCAGAGCTCCTTTACTGTAAAATAGTGAATTTATTATTTGTAAATGATTCATTTAATATACCCACTATGTGTAAGTCTCTGGATAAATGAAGGAAGAAGACATGAATACTTTCCTGGAGGCTTTCATGAGAATATTTCATTTATAAAATACTACCCTGTTATAAATTTTAAGATTCTAATACAGTTTCACATAAATCACCTAATTACCTAATTAAACTCTTAATTTTTCTTTTAAAAACAATCAAAACCTGCATTTCCATTTTAGGTTCTCTTAAGATGAATATTTTTGAATTTCATTATTTCCCATTGATGCTTTTTAAACAAAAAAAAACTTCCAATTTGTCATAATGTGTTTTACTCTTATGGCTTGTTTTACAAACTAGCTGTTATGTGTTGTTAGGTTTCTACAAATTTCTTATCTTACAGCACTGGACTGCTAACCAGAAGGCTGGCAGTTCAAACCCACCAGCCACTCCTCGGCAGGAAGGTTGGGCAATCTACTTCCATAGTGATACCACCTCGGAAACCCAAGGAGGGGTCTCTATGAGTTGGGTCTGACTCCACGGCACATAACAACAACAACAACAAAGAGTGATTATCTCCAAAAATGAGTTCTTTCTTTCACCTAGCTTGGAAGCTGCAATTATTTTGCAGCCCACATATTATCTTTGAGTTTTAGTTGAAGTATACAGTTAACTCTACCCAACTTGACTCTAGTTATAAACCAAAAAAAAAAAAAAAAAACCAAACTCACTGCCATCGAATCAATTCTGACTCACAGCAACTCCCTTTGGGTTTCTGAGGCAATAAATCTTTATGGAAGTAGATTGCACAGTCTTCCTTCTGTGGAGTGGCTGGTGGTGGGTTTGTACTGCCAACCTTCTGATTAGCAGTCAAATGCCTTAGGCACTATGCCACCAGAACTCCTTGACTCTAGTACTAGGAATCAAAAAGTGAGTAGATCTTCCACTGTACTCAGGAAAACCTAAGCAAATAACTTTGATGGCCCTCCTGTCAATTTTTCCTTATGGCTTATGCAAAAGAGATAGAAGCAATCCACCTAGGGGAAAAAAATAATCCAAGCCATACTCCTTTGTGATTCTTTCCTACTAGGACACAACCTAAGGTCAAAGATAAAGACAGCTCTGATTCAGTCCTTAAGAAAAGTTTTCTAGTTTATAGGTCCTCTTGCCTCTGTTGTTGATGTTAGCTACATTTGAGGTAGCCAGCCATGGACTTATGGTGACTTCATGTACAATGGATTTATCCATTGTGTTCCATACAGTTTTCATTGGCTGATTTTAAGAAGTAGACAGACATTTTAGTCTGTAAGTTGTTTATCATCATAGTGACAAGCAAGCCTCCACTGACAAAGTGTTGCTGGCTGTGTTTTAGGTGTATTGGCTGGGAATTGAACCCAAATTTTCTGCCTGGAATGCAAGACTTCTAGTACTAAACCACCTGTTTTGGTTACCTCTAGTAACAGAAAATGCCACAAAAGGGATGGCTTTAACAAACAGGATTTATTCTCTTACAGTTTAGGAGGTTAAAGATCCAAGTTCAAAATTCTAAGCTCTAGGGGCTAGGTGAAGGCCCCTCAGCCTTGGGCATCAGCTCTGTCTCTTGCTCCTGGCCCACTGGAGCTGGAGGCATCTCTTCAGTCAGGCAGCTGCTGGCTGTCAAGGTTGACAAATAAAATAGCAGGCTCAAGATTACCAAAAACAAGTCAGGTCACTAACTGAAGTCCAGAGACAGTCCTAAGATCAGCTGGAAACATGACTGGCTGCTGAATGAAGACCTGGCTACATGCAGGGTACCCATGTGCCAAAAAGCTCTAAGCCATTTCCAAAGTGGTCTTCTTACATACAGAAAGCAGACCACATCCCTAAGGCAGCTACTCAGCTGTTTCAGTCAATTCCACCATCGAGTTGATTACCATCATGGGGAATAACTACATCCAGCTGCCCAGCCACTCAAAACCAAGCCCAGATAAATTGACACACAACTTAACCACCACATCACTATTGCCCTTGCTTCTATATCTAGGAAGACCCAAAACACATATACTCATTCAACCTTTGCTTACTAGGGCTCTGCACTAAGATTTGAGATCAAAGCCTTGTTATAGTCTACATTTAGTTTTGGGGACCTTGTGATGAAAGGCCACGGGTGAGAGTATGTCATTCTACATCCCTAGGTAAAATACAATTTTAATCTCACCTCATTTATTCCCAGCATTAATAAGATTTATTTGAGTTCCTATCTTCATTATTCACATCTTTCACATGGATAGGTACTGTCTTGATTTTTATAGAAATATACTCTCATGTTAACAGATTCCACATAATTTCTTGGCACTGTATTAATAGCTATAGAATAATATGACTTGGGGAATTTAAATAGTGTTTGGGGTGGAACTCGGAGTCTTTTGAGTACAAGGAGGTCCTGGAGAGTTGTGCGGTCTTCAGCCATGAGTGAAGGTTGAAGCATCAACTGAAGGGGCAAAGAAGAAGTATTTATGTCATCTCTTCACTGCTGGACTCTAGCCAGAGGCAATGAAGTTGGAATGAAGATTTAGCAGAAAAATCCAATGAGGCAGTGACAGAAGACAGAGGAGATCTTGTTTCAGCAATAAAATTCTTCACTAACTAATAAAGTTGTCTCTGCCTTTTCTGTGAATCGAGGTGAAACCAAGATGTGTTGAAAAATTCATTACTTCCAGCTTTATCGACCCTGCTTTTCTCATCAGTACTTGTTTTTCAATCAAGCAATCATCTCTCTCATCCATTTAGCATACATTTATTGAGCTCTGTGTACTATTTTTAGCCACTGGGCTATTGCAATTAAAAGAAAGTCCCTTCAGGTATTCTGAAATGTTTTAGAGAGAAGTGGACAGACAGACATGTACTAGTGTGAAAATGGACAGCACAGAGCAGTACAGGAGTGTAGAGAAGAAAAACCTAACCAAGAGACGCTGAATTACAAATGCAAACAACTACATCTGATAGTACAAATATGTGTGTTAGAACTTCATGCAAAGCTATTCAGGAAGGCCTTTGTTTAAGATTATATAATTGAAAGAAAGAAAGAAAAAGCTTTCTTTTGTTGTGTACTTGCGAAACTCATTTTCTGTGGGCTTCAAGTTTAAGAATTGTTGATGGGATAGTAAGGACTTTCATGGGTTTCTCTTTGGAAACGTGGTAACATTCTTATACAGAAGGGTTGCAGTTATCATTTTAATTGCATTATTCTAAGCAGTGGGGAAAATTATAAAACTCACAGAACTCTGCCTCCTAATAAATAAGTAATTTTAGAAATGAGTAAAGTTGGAAGAATCTGTAAATCTTTACATATTTCACCAAATCTATATTCAAACGAATTTTAATTCCATTCTTATTGATAAAATGTTACAATACAATGTATCATTTGCTCTAGAATGTTATCAACAAGTTGTCCAACTCTAGTTAATTAACTATTAATGAGATTATTGTTAATTATCTAAAAGTATCTAGCGTTATTGTTGTTAGGTGCTGTCAGTTCAGTTCTGACTCATATCAACTCTATGTACAACAGAACAAAATACTGCCTGGTCCTGCATCATCTCACAACTGTTGCTGTTTGAGCCCATTTTGCAGGCACTGTATCAATCCATCTCATTGAAGGTCTTCTTTTGTGATGTTCCTCTACTTTATTAAGAATTATGTCCTTCTTCAGGTACTTGTCTCTCTTGGTAATATGTCCAAAGTATGAAAATCAAGTTTCACTATTGTTGTTTTTAAGGAGCATTCTGGCTGTACCTCTTGGAAGTTGTTCGTTCTTTTGGCAGTCCATGGTAAATTAAATGTTCTTCACCAGCACCATAATTTAAATGAATCAATTCTTCTTCAGTCTTCTTATTTCTTGTCCAGCTTTCATATGCACAGGAGACAATTGAATACCATGGCTTGGGTCATGTGCATGTTAGTCCTCAAAGTGATATCTTTGCTTATAAACATTTTCAAAAAGTGTTTTGCAGCAGATTTGACCAAAGATATTTGCAATTAAAATGCATCTAATTTCTTGATTACTACTTCCATGGGATTGATTG
>NW_006921698.1:1166711-1170292 GCF_000298275.1 Orycteropus afer afer | reverse complement strand
ACTCATTCAACCTTTGCTTACTAGGGCTCTGCACTAAGATTTGAGATCAAAGCCTTGTTATAGTCTACATTTAGTTTTGGGGACCTTGTGATGAAAGGCCACGGGTGAGAGTATGTCATTCTACATCCCTAGGTAAAATACAATTTTAATCTCACCTCATTTATTCCCAGCATTAATAAGATTTATTTGAGTTCCTATCTTCATTATTCACATCTTTCACATGGATAGGTACTGTCTTGATTTTTATAGAAATATACTCTCATGTTAACAGATTCCACATAATTTCTTGGCACTGTATTAATAGCTATAGAATAATATGACTTGGGGAATTTAAATAGTGTTTGGGGTGGAACTCGGAGTCTTTTGAGTACAAGGAGGTCCTGGAGAGTTGTGCGGTCTTCAGCCATGAGTGAAGGTTGAAGCATCAACTGAAGGGGCAAAGAAGAAGTATTTATGTCATCTCTTCACTGCTGGACTCTAGCCAGAGGCAATGAAGTTGGAATGAAGATTTAGCAGAAAAATCCAATGAGGCAGTGACAGAAGACAGAGGAGATCTTGTTTCAGCAATAAAATTCTTCACTAACTAATAAAGTTGTCTCTGCCTTTTCTGTGAATCGAGGTGAAACCAAGATGTGTTGAAAAATTCATTACTTCCAGCTTTATCGACCCTGCTTTTCTCATCAGTACTTGTTTTTCAATCAAGCAATCATCTCTCTCATCCATTTAGCATACATTTATTGAGCTCTGTGTACTATTTTTAGCCACTGGGCTATTGCAATTAAAAGAAAGTCCCTTCAGGTATTCTGAAATGTTTTAGAGAGAAGTGGACAGACAGACATGTACTAGTGTGAAAATGGACAGCACAGAGCAGTACAGGAGTGTAGAGAAGAAAAACCTAACCAAGAGACGCTGAATTACAAATGCAAACAACTACATCTGATAGTACAAATATGTGTGTTAGAACTTCATGCAAAGCTATTCAGGAAGGCCTTTGTTTAAGATTATATAATTGAAAGAAAGAAAGAAAAAGCTTTCTTTTGTTGTGTACTTGCGAAACTCATTTTCTGTGGGCTTCAAGTTTAAGAATTGTTGATGGGATAGTAAGGACTTTCATGGGTTTCTCTTTGGAAACGTGGTAACATTCTTATACAGAAGGGTTGCAGTTATCATTTTAATTGCATTATTCTAAGCAGTGGGGAAAATTATAAAACTCACAGAACTCTGCCTCCTAATAAATAAGTAATTTTAGAAATGAGTAAAGTTGGAAGAATCTGTAAATCTTTACATATTTCACCAAATCTATATTCAAACGAATTTTAATTCCATTCTTATTGATAAAATGTTACAATACAATGTATCATTTGCTCTAGAATGTTATCAACAAGTTGTCCAACTCTAGTTAATTAACTATTAATGAGATTATTGTTAATTATCTAAAAGTATCTAGCGTTATTGTTGTTAGGTGCTGTCAGTTCAGTTCTGACTCATATCAACTCTATGTACAACAGAACAAAATACTGCCTGGTCCTGCATCATCTCACAACTGTTGCTGTTTGAGCCCATTTTGCAGGCACTGTATCAATCCATCTCATTGAAGGTCTTCTTTTGTGATGTTCCTCTACTTTATTAAGAATTATGTCCTTCTTCAGGTACTTGTCTCTCTTGGTAATATGTCCAAAGTATGAAAATCAAGTTTCACTATTGTTGTTTTTAAGGAGCATTCTGGCTGTACCTCTTGGAAGTTGTTCGTTCTTTTGGCAGTCCATGGTAAATTAAATGTTCTTCACCAGCACCATAATTTAAATGAATCAATTCTTCTTCAGTCTTCTTATTTCTTGTCCAGCTTTCATATGCACAGGAGACAATTGAATACCATGGCTTGGGTCATGTGCATGTTAGTCCTCAAAGTGATATCTTTGCTTATAAACATTTTCAAAAAGTGTTTTGCAGCAGATTTGACCAAAGATATTTGCAATTAAAATGCATCTAATTTCTTGATTACTACTTCCATGGGATTGATTGCGGATCCAAGTGAAATGAAATACTTGTGACTGCATTTTTTCTCCACTTATCATGATATTGCTTATTGGTATAGTTGTGAGGATTTTTTGTTTTATTTATGTTGAGGTGTAATCCACACTATAGCTGAAGTCTTTGATCATCATCATTAAGTGTTTCAAGTCCTCATTGCTTTCAGCAAGAAAGGTTTTTTCATCTGCATATTGCAGTTTGTTAATAAGTTTTCCTGTAATCCTGATGCTGTATTCTTCTTCATAATCCGCCTTCTCAGATTATTTGCTCAGTGTATAGATTGAATAAGTATGGTGAAAAGTTACAACCCTGACACATACCTTTCCCAATTTTAAACCATAGGGTATCTCTTTGTTCTGTTTGAACAGTTACCTCTTGGTTTCTGTAAAGGCTCCTCATGAGCACAATTAAGTGTTCTGGAATTCCCATTTTTCACAACTGACAGACCACTGATCTGTCGGTTTGTCATACCGTAGTTGCTTGTATGTTGCTGTGATACTGGAAGCTATGCCACCGGCATTTCAAATATCAGCAGGGTCGCCCACGGTGGATGGGTTTCAGTGCAGCTTCCACACTAAGACAAAGAAGGATTTGAAGATCTATTTTTTTAAAAAAAAAATCAAATAGTGAAACCTTATGAACAACAGCAGAACATTGTCTGACATAGTGTTGGAAGATGAGCCCCTCAGGTTACAATGCACTCAATATACAACTAGGGAAGATGTGGCTTCTCAAAGTAGAGTCGACATTAACAATGTGGATGGAGTAAAACTTTTGGGACCTTCATTTGCTGATGTGGAATGACCAAAAAATGACAAGAAACAGCTGAAAGTATCCATTATAATCTGTACATGGAAATGTACAAGATATGAAACTAGGAAAATTAGAAGTCATCAAAAATGAAATGGAATGCATGAGGATCAATATTCTAGCCATTACTGAGCAGAAACAGACAAATATTGCCCATTTTGAATCAATTATGTGGTCCACTATTCCATATTAGCTAAAATGAAAGGAAGAAATGATGAAGTAAAAGAGCTGAACAGAAGATTTCAATGGGTGGCTCTAGAAGACAAAGTAAAGTGTTATAATAAAGTGTGCAGAGACCAGGAATTAAAAAAAAACAAGAGGGAAGGATATGCTGGGACCTTCTCAAGCTGAAAGAACTGCAGAAAAAATTCAAGGCTCACCTTGTAGTATTGAAGGATTCTGTTGGAAAAATATTGAATGATACAGGAAGCTTCAAAAGAAGATACAAGGAATACACAGAGTCATCGTACAAAAAAAAATGGTCAATCATTTCAAGAGTTAGTATAAAATCAAGAACCAATGGTATTGAAGGAAAAAGTGCAAGCTACACCTAAAGACTTGACAAAAAACAAGGCTCCAGGAATTGATGGAATACCCACTGAGATGTTTCAACAAACAGTTGTTGCACTGGAGGTGCTTACTCATTTGTGGTAGGAATTTTGGAAGACAGCTACCTGGCTAACTGACTGAAAGAGACCCATATTTGTGCCCATTGCACAGAAAGGTGATCCTACAGAATG
>NW_006921698.1:1162297-1165771 GCF_000298275.1 Orycteropus afer afer | reverse complement strand
AAGACTGAAGAAGAATTGAGGCCTTTAAATTGTGTTAGCGAAGGATACTGAAGATACCATGGGCTGCCAGAAGGATGCACAGATCTATCCTGGAAGAATTGCAACTAGAATGTTCCTTGGAGGCAAGAATGACCAGATTTTGTCTCACCTACTTGGGTTACTTGGTCAGAAGGGGCTAGATCCTGCAGAAGGATATCATGTTTGGTGAAGTGAAGAGCAAAAGGAGGAGACTCTCAATGTGACTCATTTATACAGTGGCTGAAACAATGGGCTCAAGTGTAGCAGCGATTGTGAGGACAGCATGGAACTGGGTAGTGTTTCAGTCTGTTGTACAAGGGGATTTTATGAGTCAGAATCAAGCTAGCAGCATCTGACAACAACTCCAAATGACCATTTATGCTATAAAATACTATCAAGTAATATCCACAGGACATATATTCATTCTATACTTAAGCCAGCCTTCCAATCAAAAGTACAAATATATTTTGCTCTCAAAATATCTGAGTCCCATTTTCTCACACTTTATATCAAGTTCTTCATGATATGACCCATATCCACTTAATGTTTGCCTTTTATCAATGTTCAGTACATAACTCTAATCTCTAGAAAAACTACAAAGTACTTTTTATTACAAAGAGTCCTGGGGGCACAATGTTTAAGTGTTAGGCTGCAAACTCCAAGGTCAGATGTTTGAACCCAATCAGAAAAAACTTGGAAATTCAACAGACAAATTTTAAACCATACTCCAAAATAAGCTCTATAAATGTCCTGTAGCCATGATTTCCAAGTTTCCTATCACCATTCTATTGCACCTACCTACGCCACCTACCACTCTTGCCAAAATACCACCTTATAGTTAGGGATAAATGAGAAATTTTTACCAAGCAAGTACAATGACACTCTCTTGGATCCTTCAGAAACTTGTGCATATTAGGCTTTTCACAGTTGGTCAGATATTGCTACTCACATGAGGTTGTATAGAAAGAAAAACAAAAAGAAGCAAAGCAAAACAAAACAAAAAAGGAGAGAGAGAGAGCAATTATTAAATAGTGAATATTAATTTCTGACACAAGTGACTAATATACAAACTTGGAGTTATTAAATGCTTCTCATCAGGTATGAATTGGTTGTTCTAACTAATGCCTTTGCTCTCTGCATCTTATTCTTTTAAGTGCTGTAATCATTTAATTTTATTCAAGTAATTTAAAAAAATCATATGCATGTACCTACACTTTGATGAGGATTGTAATATATATGGGGAAAATGGTATTTCTTATGTTGACTTATAAAAAAAAGTATTTGGGATAAGCTTTGAAACTGAGATAATCAGAAATTAATGGCCTATGAGTATATAAGAAAAATAGTAACATAATGTATAGTGATTGAAAGTCCACTGTAGCATGAATATTAAGATTTTTACCATATAATAATTTCTGTTGAAACAACATTAATGTTGAAAATGCCACTGTTTTTCAGAATAAGATAATATTTCAAGTAAGAATACATTCACAGGCTATGAGCTGAAACATCCTTGTGTAATCACCTTATCCCAAGTTGTGCATGATGCAGACATAGCTAAAAGGAACAAGCAAAAATATAAAGAGTGGTCGTAGGTCATACTATGAAGAATTTTCTCGTATCATTCTAGAAAACTTCACATTTTTGATCAGTATAGAGTTCTAAATCTTACCCCTATAGACCTTGATTTGTCCCCATCCAGAACTCTTCCTTGTTAAATAGTTTCCATTTAGGTAAATAAGGATCCACCCTACCCCGCCACTCCATCCAACAAGGCATAGTCTACATATAGGCCAGGTCAATGACAAGATAGGTGGTAGTAATGAAATTAACTTTTCAAAATTTTTCTATTTTTTACAGTGAAGACTATCTGGACTTAATTACTGTACCCTTTTATTCAGTGACTTGCTACATCTCATGTGTTTTGCGTGTTGTCCTAAGTAAATGTGCTTCCCCCTCTACTCGAGCTTGGTTTTTGGCTACTTACACATTCAGTTCAATTCCAAAGGATGAGAGAATATTTTTCGTTAAATTACACCCTTCAAGATAGATATCATGTCTAGGCAAATGTGCATTTGAAGATGCTGTCATGTTAATGATTCTTTTGAGAATGAGTAATTATGTGTCACCGTCTTGGCCAGGAAGATAATTTTGCTTTACACTTCTAGGCAGAATGCTAAGATACTGATTCGTATCAGCTTATTAAATTCCACAGAAGAAAATGCAGCCTGCATTTTAGCAAAAAAAAGGAATTTTGTCTTCAAAGGAGACCTCATGCTTCCCTTTCAAATTAGAATTTAATGTACAGTTATGGTAAAGTTTTTCTAATAAAAGTCATTTCATTTTTCATTTTTTAAAATTCTTTCTCAATTATTTTTCACAAGAATTTCCTGAAATGCATTAAAAAACTGAACATAACATAGTATAAATTAACAGAGCTGGCTTCTCTGGCTGATAGTGATGGACTGTCAGGTAGATCTTGGACTGTATAAGAATGGTGTGTGTGTGTGTGTGTGCGTGTGTGTGTGCGTGCATGCGCACACACATACACTTCTTCCTTTTGACTTTTTAAACAGCATAGTAGTTGCTGAAAGCTATACAAATATTAGGAGTCTCTGGTAGCATAGTGGCTAAGGCACTTGACTGCTAACCAGAAGGCTGGCGGTTCAAACCCACCAGCCACTCCTCAGAAGGAAGGTTGGGCAATCCTACTTCTGTAGTGATACTGCCTCGGAAACCCAAGGAGGGGTCGCTATGAGTCAGGGCTGACTTGATGGCACATAACAACAACAACAACAACATACAAATATTTACCTACCAGTAAAAACTTCAACTAAAATAAAGATTATCCATAGTCTAATTAATAAAGATCATTGAAAAATAGAAAAAAACTCAAGCTTAAAAAAAATGACAGTATTCAAAGCATAATAACTGAATAGCATACAAATCAAATCACCAATAAATTAATTTAATATACTGGTATCATGTTCATAATAAGGAAATATTTTTGGAAGCGACTTTTGTTACTAAGAAAGTGAAAGAGTTAAACAAGGTAAAAAGGAAGCCAATAAAACAGTAATTTGATATTCCTCAAATGCCCAAGGGTGGGTGAGTATCAGCTTGCACACTATGGATATTTGGGATGGTGAAGTTAATTCCTGTGAGGCTATTCTCTTTTGTCATTTCTAACACAGCATAAATTCTACACACAGTGTCATCAGTATCACTACTAAAGACTTTCCCCAGCAGCAATCTGATCTTGTTGCTATTGCTACTGCAATTTACCTTTTATGCTTCATTACTTTATTTTGAATATGAACACATGCCATTTAACCTTTGGGGAAAGAGAATATGTCATTTTCAAATATGAGATAGCTAGAAGAGGGAATGCTGGCATGGTAATAAATGTACCTCAAACTCGAGAAAAGGGACTACCAAAGTTGAAAATGAAGATAG
>NW_006921698.1:1158711-1161592 GCF_000298275.1 Orycteropus afer afer | reverse complement strand
TAGAGAAATGCAGATCAAAACAATAAGATAGCATCTCACCCCAGCAATAAGAGCAAGTTCAATAAGTCAGAAAACAAAAATGCTGTTGAGGGTGTGATAAGATTGGAACTCTCATACTCTGCAGGTGGGACTGCAAATTAGGACAACTGCAATGGAAAATAGTTTGGTGTTTCCTTAAAAAGCAGGGCATAGAAATACTGTTTGATCCAGCCATGCCAATAATAGGTGTATATCCTAGAGAAATAAGAGCTGGGACACCAATAGATACATGCATATCCTTGTTTATTGCAGCATTATTCACAATAGCAAAGAGATGGAAAGAACCTAAGTGTCCATCAACAGATGACTGGATAAACAAATTACGGTACATACACACAATGGAATACTACTTAATGATAAAGAATAATGATGAATCTACAAAATACCTCACAAAGTGAATGGACCTGGAGTACATTATGCTGAGTGAAATAAATCAGTCACAAAAGGGCAAATACTGTATGAGTCCACTATTTTAAAAAGTCAAGGAAAAGTTTAAACATAGAAAGAATAATATAAAATACTAAAATACTGCTTGAAACAAGGTAGATTTGTCTAATGGTGAAATGAATGAATCCTGCAATTGATTAGAATCTTAGTAGTTTTAGTTCTTGTTATATAATCTTAGGCAAGTTACCAATCTTTTCTAAGCCCAAGTTTGCTTATCTCCAAATTGGGGGCATGAATAGGATGTTATCTTCGGTAGTATTGTGAAGATGGTATGAGAAATTAGTGAATACAAGATCTAGCAAACAGCACTCTCAATAAATATTACTAGTATTTAAGAAAAAGACTTCTAACATCATCTTTTAAAGAAAAATGAAGTCTCAATCTCGTTAACATAAACTAACGGTTTAATAATAACTAAAGCACCACTCTGCAACTCCTACTTTATACCTTTTTCTTTAATGGGAATAATAATGAATAATTGCCATTTTCAATCTGCTGAAACATTGTTCAGGTATAATTGAATCCCGAGATACATGGAGGAATTTTAGTGTCTCACTACCTGTTCAATATGAAATTTAAATTTTCTTTAGTTGATAAACTAAATCCTGAGACATGGAACAAAATATTGCATTTGAGAATCACTAGCTGCTGTATTTTAGTACAGCAAAATGTGAAGTCTAAAGATGAGAAAGTAAAGCTATACCCTTAAAAAAAGAAAAAGATAAATTTAAAACAAGTGTGGTTAATATTGGACCAGAAAAAAATTTTGAAATGAATTATCAAAGAGTAATCTGTGAGCAATCTAGAGATAATTGGTAAACACTAGGAGATTGTTCAGATTTATGCACTTTATATTTATGTAAATTATACAGTTTTAAAATAATATATTGTGAATATACATATTGACAAAACTTACCTATCTCTATGCTGTGAAAAATCTGAACTTGTGTTCAAAGGTGTAGCAACAAAGACAAATCAGGAGCTCTGGTGGCATAGTACCTAAGGCATCGGACTGTTAACCAGAAGGCTGGTGGTTCAAACTCACCAGCCACTCCTCAGAAGGAAGATTGGGCACTCTACTCCCGTAGTGATACTGCCTCAGAAACCCAAGGAGGAGTCTCTCTGTCGGATCTGACTGGATGGCAGTGAGTTTTCTTTTTGGTTTACAGATAGAGAAATGTCACTAAAATAGTGAAGGAATTCAAATTCATATCAAATAAGAGCCCATTCAATAAACTTTGGATGTTAAATCATGAAAAGAGAATTATGAAATAGTGATCCCCATACATTTAGAAATTTTATGTACAACTAAGTGTAGGCTGATTCTGCTACTCTATAAGGCAACATATAAAGGTGGTGGAAATTTTCAAAGTAATAGAGAACTTTATTTCTACAAAAGATACTCTACAAAACAAAGGATTTGCTTCAGGAAAAGGAGGATTTCCTAATCCCATAGATATGCATAATTTAGACAACCAATTCTCTGATATTTTGAGGAAGGTATTACCATATCAGATTAGGGTTAGATTACAGTTGTGTGTTCCTCTCATGAGATCATAGAATGCTATGATTGACTTTTTGTGGAATTCCACCAGCATCAACAGATAAATGCTATGTTCTTTTAAAATTTCTTCAAGGAAACTGCCAATAGATTTGTCCATCAAAAGCTAGTTTTCATTTTGATTTGAAGAATTCTGCTGTTTTTCAATTGTAGAAGCATAATAATACAAAAACAAAACAATAGCAGAAAATCATCTTACAAATAATCATGTTTTAAAGCAAGAGTATGGATTTTGGAAACAGACTTGATATGGATATCCTGTTACTTGCTTAAGTCTTCATAAATAATTTAGCTTTTATAGAATTTACCTTATTCATATGTGAAATGGGGATAAAACATATCACATGATTTTTTTCCTATTATTACATGATATAAAAGACAGAGAATATGTTATTCTGTCCTGAACACATAACGGATTTTGAGTATGTTGCATAGTGCCTAAGGAATTTGACTGCTAACCAGAAGGCTGGTGGTTCAGACCCACCAGCCACTCCTCAGAAGGAAGACTGAGCAATCAACTTCCACAGAGATACTGCCTCGGAAGCCCAAGGAGGGGTCACTGTGAGTCGGAATTGACTCCATGACAGTGAGGTTTTTTTTTTTTTTTTTTTTAAATATATTCAGAGACAAGGTATATATTATAATCCCACATAAGAAAAGTGAAGCTCAATGAGATACCTAACTTTGCAGCTCTAGTAATTAGACTAGCCAGAACTAGAACATTGTATTTCTTACTCATGGCTTCTGGCTTTTCCACATTACTTTATAATGGGGACAGGTTGAAATGATCATGTATACTTTGAATAAGAGTGTAAAAAACATAAGAAGAACTTT
>NW_006921698.1:1156370-1157581 GCF_000298275.1 Orycteropus afer afer | reverse complement strand
AGCTCAAGCAGACAAAGCCAATTACTATAATAAAATGTGCAAAGACCTGGAGCTAGAAAACCAAAAGGGAAGAACATGCTCAGCATTTCTCAAGCTGAAAGAACTGAGGAGAAAACTTAAGTCTTGGGTGGCAATATTGAAAGATTCTATGGTCAAAATATTGAATGATGCAGGAAGCATCAAAAGAAGATGAAAGCAATATGCAGAGTCACAGTACCAAAAAGAATCAGTCAATTTTCATGCATTTCAGAGGGTGGCATATGTTCAAGAACCAATGTTACTGAAGGAAGAAATTGAAGCTGCACTGAAGGAATTAGCAAAAAACAAGGCTCCAGGAATTGATGGAATACCCATTGAGATATTACAACAAACGGATGCCCAACTAGAGACACACACTAGGTTATGGCAAGAGATTTGGAAGACAGTTACCTGAATAACTGACTGGAAGTGATCCATATTTGTACCCATTGCAAAGAAAGGTGATTCCACAGAATGTGGAAATTATTGAATAATATCATTAATATCACACACAAGTAAAATCTTACTGAAGATAATTCAAAAATGGTTGTATATTGACAGAATTTCTAGAGGTACAGACTGGATTCAGAAGAGGATGTGGAACAAGGGATATCATTGTTCATGTCACATGGATCTTGGCTCAAAGCAAAGAATACCAGAAAGATGTTTACTTGGGTTTCATTGACTATGCAAAAGATTTTGCTGATGTGGATCATAACAAATTATGGATAACATTGAGAAGAATGGGAATTCCAGAGCACTTAATTGCACTCCTGTGGAACCTGTACATAGACTAAGAGGCTGTCATTCGAACAGAACAAAGGGACACTGCATAGTTTAAAATCAAGAAGGGAGTGTGGCAGGGTTGTAACCTTTCACCATACTTATTCAATCTACATGCTGAGCAAATAATTGGAGAAGTTGGACTATATGAAGAAGAACGTGGCATCAAGATTGGAGGAAGAATCATTAACAACCTTCGATATGCTGAGGACAATTTTGCTTGCTGAAAGTGAGGATGATCTGAAACACTTACTGATGAAGATTGTAGAATACAGTCTGCAGTATGGATTACATCTCAATAAAAATAAAGGAAAAATCCTCACAACCGGACCCATAAGCAGCATCACGATAAATGGAGAAAAAACTGAAGTTGTCAAAGACTTCACACTGCTTGGTTCTATGTTGTTGTT
>NW_006921698.1:1151519-1155568 GCF_000298275.1 Orycteropus afer afer | reverse complement strand
GTTTACAATAATCTCGGGCATCAATTTGCCTTCCAATGTAATTATGCAATAACTAAAGTATTATATTATTTTCTGCTGAACACATTTTAATGTCTTTATGTTATTCATTGAATTAGGAACAAGAATAAGTATGATATGGTCTCTGTTGTCATTATAAATTCAGTCATGGTAAGAATAATAAAGTACACAGATGCTAGGCAGATAGGAAGATGTGTAGATGAATGAATGGATGGATAGATGGAGAGATGAGAGATGAGAGATAGATAGATAGATAGATAGATAGATAGACAGACCAACCGACGGGCCAACCATAAGGGGATAGAGGAAAATTAAAGCAATTGTTCTAGCTATGAAAATGGCCAGAAATAATGTGCCAAACTATAATACTTGTACTGTAATAAGCCCAACACTTTTATCTCACTCCTGGGTGTTGGTGAATGAGAATGTGCTTTTGGGTATTGGAAGGCAGGAAATAGACAGTGTGATCAACTGTACAGTGTCGCTATCACACAAGATGAAGTCTAGTATTCTATAGCAGAGTGCATTGTAAAGAATATCACTTGAAGAAAATCCTAGAAATGAATCTAGGTTTGGACAATCATGAACCATAAGAACCTGGTATAGGTATACAGATTTATAGAATCATTGCATTTATCTATAAAATAGAAATGGTACCCATTTTGCAGGCCATTGAAAGGGTTAAATGAGATGATTTTTGCAATGTACTGTTCCAGGCATAAAGATACATGTGCTCTATTTTCTTCACAATCCATACTTTTATTGTCTCAAATTATAATTTTTGGGGCAATATTGAGTTCAAATATTACAAAAGTATAAGTTATCAAACATAATTAAGTTAATATATGAATTTTTCTTTTTAAAATTAATAATATCATATTAAATATTATTGAAGAACTTTTTTGTGAGTTCTAATTTAGTATTGAGTTATTTTGCAGGTTTCACATTGTAATAAATTTTTCTTTATTTATGCTACTACCTCTGTATCATAAAGGCTCATAATAAATTTTGGCTCCTCTATCCATGAAAAATCCTAAGCTTGAGCCAACCTCTGGGATGAATACCCACATCTGTAGGACTACTATATTGCTAGTTATATTTATAACTTAGTTCTAAGATTTACAGAGAAGTTACATGAAATTGTTTCATTAATTGCTTTAATTTTTATATTTTAAGTTTCTTTTTGTCATAAAAACTTTTCTAAAGCAAAAAAAAAAAAAAAAAAATTAAAATAAAAAATAAAAAGTAAGTGTGCTCATACCCACCGCATCCAAGTTAAGTTATTACCTCTAAAAGTCAAGTTTCAGTGGTGTTTGAAGGACGGAAGCATTCAATATTCATGATATTCATTTGACAAAATGAGTTAAAGACAAGATAAAAATGAAGATTTGTTATCAGCCTGGAGGTCTTCTGAGTGGCAGAGCTTGCAATCAGCTAAATGACTAGTTAAAAGGAAGACAAAAGGAAAAGGAAAGCCTGGTTTACAGCTTCTACTGTGTTTCCTCTAAGTCTGGCAATAAAATGAGAATATTGCTCTGTCTCATTAATTATTTATCACTAGCTCTCTGCACCTCTGAACAATTTCTGATGAAGGAACTACAATACACATGGAGTTATTCATCAAATGCAGATGTTCCCACTTTCCCTTTAAGGCTATAAACACGAATGCCAGCTGTCCAGAGAGAATCAGCAAGGTTCTGATTTATTAAAACCAGTGAATTCTTCCATCTATTAAAAACGGCAAAAGAAAAAATATCAGATTCGGTAAAATTAACAGGGATAAAATACTCATACTGTCTCTTGAAGAAAAAGGTTTAAAATGTTATAGGTTGGTTGGAAAATGTAAAAATATGTGTCTGTCTATTGGAGAAATAAAACACAGACAGGTGAAAGAAAATGTATTATTGTGTTTATGTCACAGTGTAACTCAAACTCCTGTGCCTTATTATTTCAGCTTCATTCCACCAATCACCCAAAATCATATTTTTTAAAAAAATTATTTGTACTATAGGGTTAAGAAAGGACTCACTGATAAATTTTGGTTTCTTAATGAAATAACGGAAGATCTCTGCAATTTACACTTACTGGCATAATAATTCCCAGTCTTGTTCCTTCTACATTTCTCCATACATCTCTTTACACTCTGCCTCAATAGTCACATCTCTTATTCATACCCTTCCCTACTGGAATTTGATTGTTGCCCCTAGATTTGTACTAAACATACATTTTTGGGTAGCAATTCTCTAATTTGGTATGCATTAAAAAAAAAAAAGATAAAAAAGCAAACTCTTTAATAACTACAGATATCCACAGCTCATCTTGCTAGATGCTGAATAATCAAGTGGGTATTGGGAGGCAAAGGTGGTAAGGGGGAACTAAATTCAGAATTTTTAATCTCGGTTATCAATGTTCCAGATAAAATTAAGTTCAACTTTCCTAAAAAATATTTTCCATTTAAAGTGTTTAAATTTAAAACTTATGATTATACCTCTTATTGTAAAAATTTATGTAATGAATGGGCTTGAAAAATAAACTATGAAAGCATTTTCTCTCCTTAACTCATTCCCAGAACCTAAAGATAATACATGTTAACTTTCAGATGAATAACCTTATATATCTTTTATTTGAAGGCAGTGTAGTACCTAAGGAATTTGACTGCTAATCAGAAGGCTGGTCGTTCAAACCCACCAGCCACTCCTGGGAAGGAAGATTGGGCAATCTACTTCTGTAGAGATGTTGTTGTTGTTGTTGTTTGCCGTCGAGTCGGCCCTGACTCATAGCGACCCCTCCTTGGGTTTCGGAGGCAGGATCACTACGGAAGTAGGATTGCCCAACCCACCTCAGAAACTCAGGGAGGGATCACTATTAGTCAGATCTGACTCAATGGCAGTGAGTTTGGTTTGGTTTATATGCATTAGATGATGTCATTTATGTAAAACCAAATATATACCAGTCACATTTCTAACCTCACTGATTAATTTTAATAAGTTTTCAGTTGATCATCTTGAGTTTCCTAGAGGAAAAAATTATCTGCAATTAAAGTTAGTACTCTTTTTTCCATTTTTTCATGTTTTTCCTAAGAGCAGTAATAGCAAGAAGATATATTTCATGTGTCATTAGTTTTTGTATGAAAACTTTATCTATGTGAAGAAGACTCTCCAAACTATAATATCTTTCTTAATATATTCCTTGAGATTGAGAATTTTCAGCTTTCTATTTGTTGTCTTCATAAATTCAAAATGGAGCCAGTTTTTTGTAGTGAAAGCCAAAATCTGTGAGAATTATTTCTTCATCTGTTCCCATAAATTCCAATCCTCTTTTACCCATACCTTTATAAATCCTCTCTATTTCTTATAATCAATCAAATCTTATTTATTTATTTTTTGTCCTGCATTATTTGTAACCTTGAAATCCGCAACTCTGAGAGGCATGATGGGTGGTTATATGCTGCTTCTGTGGTAAGTTGGAATACCCACACCTTTGGTAAGCTTGAAACCTCTTGAACATGAGGATCTTATCACCTTAGGTATACGTTATTGTTGTTGTTAGGTGCCGTCGAGTCGCTTCTGACTCATAGCGACCCTATGCACAGCAGAACGAAACACCCCCCGATCCTGCACCAGCTCCATGATCCTTGCTATACTTGAGCCCATTGTTGCAGCTACCATGTCAATCCAGCTATATATTACAGAGTATTCTAAACATCCTTACTCAACTGCATCTTTACCTATGCATTCTGGCTCCTGTCAATGTAATATGTACAAAGACATATGTTTATGTAAAAACAGAGCAACATATTGTCCTGTTCTATGCCAACTCCATGATTGTTTGTGTGTTTGAATCCATTGTTATAGCTATTGTATCAGTCTCAATGAGGGTTTTCCTCATTTTCACTGACTCTCTACTTCACAGAACAAGATTTTCATTTCTAGCAGTTGGTCTTTCCTGATAACTTGTCCAAAGAAAGCAAACCAAAATCTCACAACCTTTCTTCTAAGGAGCATCTTGGTTGTATTTCTTCTATGATTTCC
>NW_006921698.1:1149326-1150924 GCF_000298275.1 Orycteropus afer afer | reverse complement strand
AAAAAACATCTAACAGCAGGAGAAAGTATTCAACATGTTTGTTTGTAAGCATAGTATAATAGAATTGGTTTACAACTGCATCTATAATGATATTTTATAAACTCTTTATTCCCTCGCCAAGCAATGGAATGATTTCAATCAGTTCCATTGACACATATTAATGCAAGACATAAACTTTACAGATAGACTTGGGTTTATGGTAAGATTTAGGTTCTATAAGGAATGGTTGTCATATAAACACAAGCAATATCAGGGATAAGAAACTTCCCTTTACAGACAACTACTGCCCATTTATGGTATATAAATTTGCCCTCACTTTGAAATGGCTGAACCAGCCACTACTTAACGCAAATTCTTCATCACAATCACCTTCACTTGCTGCACATGCATTTTTAAATCATTAAAAATGCTTTAAGCCTTTTCCTGTACTAAAGTTAAATAAGAACTTTATGCATCTCTATTGATTTATCTACAAATTCTTAAAGATCTCATTTAATGAAAATATCTCATTGGTAACCTGGAAACTGTCTCTACTGTAATATGCATTAGATTTTTCTTTTAATATTATTTTTACAAGGATATCATGAATATTGAAAGGCTTTAAATTTGGCTCTATCAGAAATTATGGATAGTAAGTTATAATATCTTACATCATATGTAATAGTAGGCATGAGTATTTTAATAGCTAATGGGACATTGTCCCATATAGTGTCAGAAGATAAGCATCACAGTTTGGAAGACACTCAAAATACAACTGGGAAAATGCTGCCTATTCAAAGTAGAGTTAAACTTAACAACGTGGTTGGAATAAAGCTTTTGGAACATTTATTCACTACTATTGCACAACTCAAATTGAGGAAAAAAAATAAGCTGCAATATCCATTAATAATTGCAACATTGAATGTATGAAATTTAAATTTAGGAAGCATTGGAGTCATAGAAAATTAAATGGAACACAGAAAGATTAATATCCTAGGCATTAGTGGATGAAATGCATTGGTATTAGGCATTTTGAAATGGACAGTCATATATATGGTCTACTATGGCAAGAAAGATAAATTGAAGAGAAATGATGCCCCAATCATCGTCAAAAAGAACATTTCAAGATCTCTTCTGAAGTACAATACTGTCAGTGATAGAATAATACCCATATGCTACAAAGAAGACCAGTTTTTATGATTATCATTCAAATTTACACAGCAAACACTAATGTCAAAGATGAAAAAATTGAAGATTTCACCAACTTCTGAAGTCTGAAATTGATCAATCACACAATCAACATATATTGATAATTACTGGTGATTGGAATGTGACAGAAACACAGAAGAACTGTCTATTGGAAAATATGCCTTAGTAATAGAAATGATGCTTAGTATCACATGATAGAATTCTGCAAGACCAACATTTGCAAATATCTTCTTTCAACAACATAAATTATAACTACGCACTTGGACCTCACCAGATAGTATACACAGGAGTAAAATATACTATATAAATCAAATCTGTGGAAAGAGATGATGAGTTAGCTCAATATGATCAGTCAGAACAAGGCCAGGGGTCAAATGCAGAACAGACTTTCAATTGCTCATATGCAAGTT
>NW_006921698.1:1146936-1148706 GCF_000298275.1 Orycteropus afer afer | reverse complement strand
CTTCTGGTTAGCAGTCAAATACCTTAGGCACTACGCCACCAGAATGACACAGAAAGAATCAAAAAGAGGTAATACACAGTCACTTTCCTAAAAAGAATTGGCTGATGTTCAACCATTCCTAGGAAGTAGCATATGATCAAGAAACAAAGTATTAAAAGAAGAAGTCCAAGATGCATTGAGAAGATTAGTAAAAAACAAGACTACGGGAACTGATAGAATACCAATTGAGATGTTTCAATAAATAGACACAATGTTGGAAGTACTCACTTGTCTGTGCCAAGAAATTTGGTAGATAGCTACCTGGCCAACAGACTGGAAGAGATCCATATTTGTGCCCATTGCAAAGAAAGGTGATCCAACAGTGTTTGGAAATTATTGAAAAATATCATTAATATCACACAAGTAATGTTTTGCTAAAGATAATTTTGAAATTGTTACCGCCATTCATTGAAAAGGAATTGCCACAAATTCAAGCTGGATTCAGAAGATGTTGTGGAATAAAGAATATTTATTGCTGATGTCAGATGAATCTTGGCTGAAAGCAGAGAATACCAGTAAAATGGTAACCTATTTTTTTCTAATTTTTATTGTGACTTGGGTGAAAGTTTACAGAGAAAATTCATTTTCCATACAGCACTTCACATACACTTTGTCTCATGATTTTGACTTCAATTTCCCACAATGTAACAGCTCTCTTCCCCCTTCCTCCCCATAGCCTTTCTCCTCGTAGTCTTCCCTGTGCCCTTCCCTCCCATGTACTCCTGGTCCTCTGGGTTATCTCCCTGTGCATGATTCTCCCATGATTGATCTCTCCAATACAGTACTGTACTTGCAAAAGTCTTCACCTTTGTTTTCTGTACCTCCCATGCACCTCTCTATGTCTTCCTCTTCCTTAATGTCACTGTGTGGATCACTCACATTTTGTTGACCTATGTTTTACTTACTATGCAAAGACATTCGACTGTGGATAACATTGCAAAGAATGAGAATTATAGAACACCTAATTGTGCTCATGTGGAATCTGTACGTAAAACAAGAAACAATTGTTCAAACCGAAAGAGGTAATACAGTATGGTTTAAAATCAGGATGAATGTCCATCAGGGTGTGTTCTTTCACCATACTTATTCTGTATAGTAAAGAAATATTCTGAGAAGCTGGATTCTATGAAGAAGAACACAGCATCAGGATTGGAGGAAGATTCATTAACGACCTGCAACATGCAGACGACACAACCTTGCTTGTAAGTAAAGAGAACTTGAAGCAATTACTGAAGAGCGAAGAATACAGACTTTAGTATGGATTACACCTTAACATAATGAAAACAAAAAATCTTCACAACTGGACCAATAAGCAGCATTAGATTTTATTTGAAAAACATGTCTGACAATAATCACACATGGAAGCACCAGCCAAGAAATCAAATGATATATTGCAAATCTGCTGCAACAGATCTCTTTATCTTGTTAAAAACCAAAGATGAGGACTAAGGTGCATGTGACTGACACCATGGTATTTTCAATTGCCTCATCTGAATATGAAAGCTGGACACTAAATAAAGAAGACAGAAATAATTGATCCCTGTGAATCATTATATTGGTAAAAATATTAAATATAACATGGACTGCCAGTAGAATGAACTGTCTTTTAGAAAGTACTGCCAGAATATTGCTTAGATGCAAGGATGGCAAGACTTGCATGTTTTCAAGAGGTACCAATCCCTGGAGAAGGGCATCATGCTTGGAAAAGTAGAAGGTCAGAGAAGGAGAGGA
>NW_006921698.1:1144570-1145361 GCF_000298275.1 Orycteropus afer afer | reverse complement strand
CTGACACATTCCCTTCCTGATTTTAAACCACACAGTGTCCACTTGTTGTGTTTGAACAACATCCTCCTGGTGTATGTACATGTTCCTGATGAGCACAACAAAGTGTTCTGGAATTTCCATTCATCTCAACGTTACTCATAATTTGTTACGATCCACACAATTGAATGTTTTTGCAGTCAATAAACCGCAAGTAAACATCTTTTTGGTATTCTTTGCTTTGAGCCAAGATCCATCTGACATCAGCAATGATATACCTCATCCACATCCTCTTCTGAATCCAACTTGCATTTCTGGAAGTTCTCTGTCAATAAACTGCTGCAAGCATTTTTGAATAATCTTCAGCAAGATTTTACTTGCATTTGATATTAATGATATTGTTCAATAATTTTCCACATTCTGTGGAATCACCTTTCTTTGTAATGGGTACAAATATGGATCTTTTTTCAGTCAGTGGGGCAAGTAGCTGTCTTCCAAATTTCTTGGTGTAGACAACTGAGTCCTCCTTTGCAGCATTTGTTTGTTGAAACATCTCAGTGGGTGTTCTGTCAATTCCTGGAGCCTTGTTCTTCACCAATTCCTTCAGTGAGGCTTTGACTTATTCCTTCCGTACCATCAGTTTTTGATCTTATGCCACCTCCTGAAAATGATGATGAATATTGACCAACTTTTTCTTTTTTTGGTGCAATGGCTCTGTGTATTCCTTCCATCTTCTTTTGATGTTTCCTGCATCATTCAATATTTTGTCCATATAATCTTTCAATGTTTCAACTTGAGCCTTGAATTTTTTCTTG
>NW_006921698.1:1140251-1140815 GCF_000298275.1 Orycteropus afer afer | reverse complement strand
CTGTAGTAGTTGAGAGTGTTAAGCATTTGCATCACCCAAGGACTTCATTAACTTTGTAGTTTCTAACTTTCCTACAATTTTTTCTAGTCCTTTTTTACAAGTCTCTTCCCCCTTGGTCATTCTAATCTCCTTGAGAAAAATCCCTAAGCTGCTTCTCAGTTCTTTCTAACAATACAGAAGTGATCCTTCCATAGCTAATTCTAAATACATTGAAACATGCTTTGCCAGGAATAACTTCTCTACAGTCTTTTACTCTTAACATCTTATCCTTCAAATATTTCCTGATTTGGTATATTTTTCTCCAAAAAAAATATTTTACACTTTATATTTTAATTTTATATCTTCTTATAACACAAACATCATTATACTTAAACTCTATAGTTGCATTTTAAATTTTGCTTAAAATGTTAGTATAACCTAGACTCACAATTACTTAGGAAATATATATTCACCACAGGCTAACAGATTAATTTTATATAAAGCATAAGCACTACTCATAAATGTCCTTCCTGTTCCATTGCTATTAATATGCATACCAAAACTTGATCAGCTGCCATTTAACCA
>NW_006921698.1:1119237-1139991 GCF_000298275.1 Orycteropus afer afer | reverse complement strand
TCAAACCCACCAGCCACTCCCTGGAAGGAAGATGGGACAATCTACTTCTGTAGTGATACTGCCTCAGAAACCCAAGAAGGGGTGGCTATGAGTCGGGTCCGACTCAATGGCACATAGCAACAACAACAACAACAGATTCTCAGAATAATTTAATTAATAATATACTTTGTAGAAACATACAATTGTCTCCCTTATGAAAAAAAAATAGTCATTTTGCCAAATTTTAAAACTGAAAACATGCAAACCCAGAAAACACAGTGGTATAGCCAAGATTACACATACAAAAAATTAGCCTGGACTCAAGCCTACAACTCTTAATTCCCAGTCCAGTTATCTTTTCTTGTTAACAGATTGTTACATTCAAAAGTAACAACAATAAAAGATTTTTCTTTTTTTTAAATATATAATCTAAATTTGTGGCATTGTAGTTGAAAGCCACCTGATTAGTTTAACACAAAGTATTTCTTAATCATGAAGGAATTAATGAGCCAACAGTTACATTGTTCTGTTGATGTACAAAAAAATGTACATGAAGATCTATCAAATTATATTATACAATACATTATACAAACAGCTACTCTGGAAAAAAAAAAAAAAAAGAAAGAAATGTGAGCTAAATTCTCATCCATTTCCAGAAGAATAATGAAAAAATAATTGCTTTTCACAATTTGACATTATACAACGAAGCAAGTGTGATGTGTCCTCTCCATTTGTTGAAAGAGAATTTATTTGCTCAGGTCATTCATAATCAGAAAGGCAGAAATGGATGAATCAACCCCCCTTTCATTTTACTAGCCTTCTGATTTAATTGATGAAGACTGCTTTGCTGATCTCAATTTCAGGAACTTTGTGAAATGGCTTATTAGGTTATCTTTCTATTTCAATCACTTTCAGAGTGAAGATGCTCAAGCACAAGGATTGAGGAAATACAATATTGCTAATGTATAGCGATTCCCAATGAATGCATTTTCAAAACAGACATGCCATTCATACTGAATTACAGGGCCATGATTCTGATTAGTCCTATGTAGTTCAAAAAGGGAAAAAGAGTGAATATAACTATGATAAAATTGATTGAGAGCTTTGCTAAATAATTATGAAAGGGAGAAGCACAGACATGATGCCTTGATACAGCAAAATATGTTTTCAAGCAGCCCTGTGCTTGTTATAATTTGGTGTAACTTAACTGTCAGTGAGAGAGTAACGGTTACCTTTTTTACCCTCAACATATGTACTTCTTCCTTCATCTTGGGTCATTGGACATAGAATACTGCAAACTTATATTTTTCTTGTGAAAAGATTTTGTATAACACTATCAATACATACGTATGCCATTTTTCAATCACCTGACAACAAAGAGGACAGCTAATTTCCAATGGAGGGAAAAAAGGAAGCAGTGTGTGTATGTGTGTGTGTAGGGGGGTGTATAATATATATATTTACAAATGTATTTGAATAGACATTTTCAGAATAATTATTTTTCCCTCCATAATTTAATCTTCTTATATTGCAATGGTGATAATGTGATTTTAGTAAAACTACTGTGTAAAATATGTTTTACTCTGCTTTCAATAAAAAAAGTGAAACTGCTGGCTGCCAAAGTAAAATTATAGATATTGAGCCACAATGCTACAAGGAACTTGTAACTTGCCATCCTTCTCATAGTTTTTTTTTTTTTCCCCCTTTAGTTCAAATATAAATTAAGCAACAGAATGAAAATTCTTCTGTAGAATGATAATAATAATAAATTGACTTGATGGCAACTAGTTCTGGTATCATTTCTTGATCAACTAATAAAAAAACCAAAGCCAAACTCCCTGCCGTCAAGTAAATTCTGACTCATAGTGACCCCCTTTGGCTTTCCGAGGTGGTAAATCTTTAAGGAAGTAGATTGCCTGGTCTTCCTTCTGCAGAGTGGCTGGTGGGTTTGAAACACCAACCTTTGGGTTACCAATCAAATGGCTTAGGCGTTACACCACCACAGCTCTTTTGATCAACTAATAAATGCCCATATATTTGGCAGAGATTTTCAGAATTACTCAAAATTTTCTCTCTCATTTAGTAGCCATAACACTCTGTGGTAGGCATTATTATCCCCATTAGACAGATGATAAGCCTGAAGAATAGAGAAGTTAAAAAATATTCTTCAAGATACATAGCTAACAAATGGTAGAGCTATGAGGCTGGATCCTATTTGTCTGACCAACATGGTTGAAATCAGTGGCAAGCTTATTCCAGATAATCTGGTCAAAATTTGAGAAATAGCTGCAAAACTTCTCTCCCATCTCTAAAATTTCACAACACAGCATATGGCTTCTTAGCGTAGAAAGATACACATTCCATAGGGTTGTACAATTTTGTAAAGAATGATATTGACAACAGAGAAATTGTCTGATATGAAGATGTCAAGGGATAGAGATAGAGATAGTCGAAGCATATATAACTAAACCAAACCAGATCTGCTGCCATCTGATTCGTAGTTACCTTACTACAAATAGACAGAGAAATGCCCCAAGAGACTTCCACAGTTTTAAATCTTTATGGAAGCAGACTGCTACCACATCTGTCTCCTGCAGAGCAGTTTATGAGTTCAAACTGTCAACCTTTCAGTTAGCAGCTCAGTGCATAACCACTGTACCACCAGAACTTGCATACCTATCATAAAGGTTAATTCAATAATTGTTCTAATTAAAATTAATATTTTTCATTAGAGAATATTTGCAAGACAGAAAAACAAACAGAATGAAAAAAAAATTATCAGTCATAATACCATAATTCAGGAGAAATTATAAATATTCCATTATATTTCCTTCCAGGCATTCATACACACACACATACACACACACAATGCACATTATAATTTAATTGTTCCATTATAGTTATATATTTATATTTGTTGGTATAAAAGAATAAAAATATCAACCTTGCACACTTGAATATAAATCTGTGCCACATATTTGAAGATTTTATTGGAAAAATTACAAGAAATAAATTAATTAGGGGGAAAAAAAAACTTTTGATTTATGTTACCAAATTTATTTTTACCAGAAATATATACCACTTTATACTCCCAATAGCACTGTAATAGAGTAATCAACATTTCACCATGGAGCGGAGGTTATGGTATACAGCCCAGTTTCCCTTTCAGAACCTAGGATTTCATTATCTAAGCTGCCAGGAATACTGATTGATGATAGTTAACCAAAGAGAGTTGCCTTGCTTATGTTTAACCCCCTCCCTAGGGTACTTGTATCCAATAACTGGTTAATGTGGAAAGAAAAATGTCCAGACTCTTGACTCAGTTTGAAGCATTTCTGAAGGGCCATCCCAATTTCAGATCTCCCCACTCAGATTGTCTAGTCCTTTGTTGTAACTGCATCAGAATTCAAATTTTCATTTTGCCTAATATTTGTTGTAGTTAAGGTTATGTGTCAACTTGGAGGGGCCAGGTTTTGAGTGGCTGGGCAGCTAGCTGAATGTAGTGATTCCCCATGATGAGACTGGCATCAACTCCATGGTGGAATCTGCAGTGAGCAACTCAAGAGCTGTCTTAGGGATGTGGTTTGCTTCCAGTATATAAGAAAAAGCTTTGACAAAGGTCTCCGAGTTTTTTGGCACACTTGGACCCTGTGTGTAGCTGAGTCTTCATTTAGCAAGCTGCCATGTTGCCTGCCAATCTTGGGACTGTTTCTGGACTTGAACTAGTGGCCTGTCATGTTGCTTAATAATTTTGAAACTGTGACAATTTGCTTGTCAACCTTGGTTTGTCAGACTCAGCAGGCAGCAGCTTCTGTGAGCCAAGTCCAAGAGGCAGAGCTGAAGCCCAAGGTCAAGGGACCTTCACCTAGCCCCTAGATTTGGCACTTTGAACTCAGATTTCTAGCCTCCTAAACAGAAAGTGAGTAAGTCCCTGTTTGTTAAAGCCATCCATTTATGAGATATCTGTTATGAATATCACTAGATAAGCAAAATACTACTTCTCTTATCTCTTCACAGGTGTTGTTACTGAATGTGCTCCTCAATAAACTATCTTCACACAAATCCCTATCTGAGTCTGTTTCCTGGAGAACTTGAGGTAAAACATTATCAATTGATAATATTTCCATTTATAAACATGTTATATTTTTTCTGTTATATACGACTTTTTTTTTTCCTAATGCTGCTTGGGAATGTCTGTGTTTTTCTTCCTATTGACCTTAGATAATAAGTTTAGGCATTGTATATATTTGTTTTATTGTGAATAAAATGAAATAATTTATTTTACTAACCAAAAATAACAATTTATTGTCATCAAAAGCTATCAAAGCCAGCTGCACTTAAATCAGGAAATATATACAAAGAATGTGAGGGTTCATATGTTTAATGTGTACAGCGCTCCAACAAATAAGTAATTAACTACTAAAACCAAATGTAGTGGTTACCAAAAGCATTTTCTACACATTTTAGCTTTAGATTAAGCCCAAACTGTGAAGAAATCTGGCTAGGGTCTGACCACTCACCCACCATGCCCTTTCCATCTCTGTTTTTTCCCACTTCCTTGCCTTCACAGAGCCCTTGAAGACATTTTGGGATCCCTAGATCTCCACGAAGCACAGCGTTAAAACCATTGCCCTAACAGAAATAATTTTAAATATATGTGATATTTGGGGTTGTATGTCACCTTGGCTGGACCACGATTCTGAATGGTTTAAGCAGTTGTGATGTGGTTATTCTCATGATGAAATCGGATGTATATAATTTGAGCAGCCAATCAATTGAAAGGGAGTTTCGGTAAGGGTGTGGCCTGCTTCCACTATATGAATGGACATCCTGGGAAAATGAGAGAGCCTTCTGTTGGATCTGGATCCTGTTGTGCTGCCTACAAGTGTCTGTGAGTGAACAATCCACCATTCTGCCTGGTGATCTTGGGTTCGTCATCCACCAAAGTCAACAGCCTGCCAGTCTTGAGCTCTCCAGCCCCTACAGCTGTGTGAGTCAAGAAAATCCTTCAGTTCATTTGATCCAGGAATTTGGAACTTGGTAGCTTCTATAACTCTGTGAGCCATTTTCCTAAGATAAATTTCTCTCTCTCTCTCTCTCTCTCTCTCTCTCTATATATATATATATATGGGAGCTCTGGTAGCGTAGTGCCTAAGGCACTTGACTGCTACCTAGAAGGCTGGTGGTTCAAACCTACCAGCCACTCCTCGGAAGGAAGTTGGGCAATTTACTTCCGTAGTGACAACACCTCGGAAACCCAAGGAGGGGTCGTTATGAGTCGGTCCGACTCGATGGCACATAACAACAACAACAACATATATATAAGCTTTACTGGTTTTGCTTTACTAGAAAACCCAGCCGAGCACATTATATATAATGTATAAAACATAAAAGGAGCCCTGATGGTACACAAGTTAAAGTGCTTGACTGTTATAACTGCAAGGTCAGTAGTTGGAACCCTCCAGCCGCTCCAAGGGAGAATGATGTAGCAGTCTGCTACCATAAAGATTTGTGGCCTTGGAAATCCCATGGAGGAGTTCTACTCTATCTTTTAGGGTTGCTATGGGTCAGAATGGACTGGACAGCAATGGGTTTGGTTTTTGGTTTATAGGAAAACAAAAATGAAATAGGTATATTTTCAATGTTCAATCTTACTAATTCATAAAATAAGAAATTCAAGTTAATGAAAGAAGTTATGTTTTTCTTATATTTTATAGATAAATTTAGACATATAAAAATGATGTCAGTGACAATATGGTGGGACATATAAACATTCACTATCAAAAGTGTTAAATAGGTCACCTATAACAAATATTTTCTAAGAAATTACCTCAAAGAATTAAAGATTTGGAAAACTATTTTCTTGATGTCCATCAAAGTATTATTTAAAATAACGGATAATTTTGAACAACAAAATGTTCAAGAACAACAACAAAAAAAAATGATGATAATTCTGAAGTGCTTAAGGAGCTCTGGTGACATAGTGCTTAAGGTGTTTGGCTGCTAACCAGAAGGTTGGTGGTTCAAACCCACCAGCCACTCCACAGAAGGATGACTAGGCAGTCTACTTCCATAAAGATTTACCACCTCAGAAACCAAAGGTGGGTAGCTATGAATTGGGATCAACTCTATAGCAGCGAGTTTCATTTGTTTCTGGTTAATAATAACCCAGGTTTGGCTGCTAACCAAAAATTCAGCAGTTCTAACCCAGCAGCTCTCTGCCAGAGAAAGATGAAGCAATCTTCTTCTGCAGAGATTTACAGCCTTGAAAACCCTATGGGGCAGTTTCAACTCTGTCCCAAAGAGTCATGGAGTTGGAACTGATTCCATGGCACTTTTTTTTTTTAATGCAAAAAGCTAATACTGAAACATTGTGGTCAATTTATCTGAGAGAATATGAGCATGAATTTATAAAGCATATATTTGAAGGAAAACAAAAGTGAGTAAAGGTCCCTGTCAAATTAAAAATGAATACAAAAATGTATGTAGATTATAATCTTGGTGAAAAAATCAAAAATTTATGTGTGCTTACATTTTCATAATAGTATATCTGTCTTTTGGTATATCTGTTATGTTCATTTCTGTTATTCTTTTTGTTGTTTAATCCTTTATATCACCTTCTAAATTTTAAAAAGTTAGTATTTGCTATTTTATAGTCACCAAAAATTATTACTTGGAAATATAAAACATGAAATTCAAGAATAACCTCTCATTAAATCCTGGGAATAGATCTTTTCTTCTTGTTATTGATTTAATCATCAAAGCATTGATCCCCAAATCCAACAATCTGACTTCTTTTGGGAGTCATTGTAAGCAGTAGTGTGTCATTAGTTTATGTCTGATTTCGTTTGCCAATTGTCATTCATGAAATTCTCTTAGAATTCCCTTCCTGAGCTCTCTGTGTGAACTCCATGTTGGTTTCTCACATTTAGGTTTTGCCAAGATTCCTTATAAAATGTTGTGGTTCCTAGCATTTGCTTTAACTATACTAATGTCATTTAAAGAAACTGAACTGTACCTTTCATGGCTGTAGTTCAAGTAACATCTGTGCCATCTGTGTCACTGTAGGGTTTTTTTTTTTTGTTTGTTTTTAATTATTCCTTTGTTTTAGTTTGGTTTGAGCTTTTTTTTCCTGCATTAGGAGAAGTACAAAATACAATTTGTCTGTTTTTGGAAATTATGTGTCGAGTTTGGCAAGGGCAAATGGAGAACCAAGGATCAGACTAGTAAGTCAACTGTGATGTAATTAATTACAAGTCATGTAACTTATAGTTCAGACTGATGATCATTAAGCTACAAATACCAGAAAGAGAGAGAGCGAGAGAGAGAGAAATACAATTTATTCTGTCCAAAATAGTTGTCAAGAAATATTTTGTCTTATTCTTTGTACAAGTAAAACTCATGAGAACCCATCTTAAAGGAAAGACTATTTTTCAGTAAATGTTATTTGAAATTGTTTTATAGCATCGGTGTTCTTCATGGCTCAGGGTAGTAAGGTTTTCTTTCCATTTGTGAAATTCTATAACAAAATAACACCAACTGAATAGTATTTCCTAACATTTTCTACTCTTTATTAAAAAAATGTATAGCATTAGTAAAACTAGTTAAAGAGAAAAAGCTAGTCATTTAATATTCCCCTCAGTTTATATGTTTGCCTTACTGAAGCATATGTATTTGAAGGGAATGTGCACACATTTAACAATTTATTTTTACTATACATCTAATGTGTCTTAGGTTCTGAGCCCCAGATTAATTTACAAGGAAAAAGATCTAGTTTCTACACTGGTACAAATTAATGTTTGTTGAATAGATATAAGTAACTGGACCATTTGTTAATTTTACTATTTTTAAAAAAATAAGAAGAAAATGTTTAAGGGTTTGACTTTTTTCTTATGCTCTATCCTTTCACTCAAATCTACAACCTTAATTTCTGAGCCCTTTAATATCTCAGACTTCCCCCAAAAAAATTAAAATATTTTTTCTTAGAGTCATTTTGTCAATTTGTCAACATTTTTTCTTGTATTACACAATAATGTTTTTGAATCAGTATAAAGATTTCAAAGATTTTTTAAGTGAATTCCTCTTTACAATACAATAAATTCTATATTTTAATCTGACAGTGGTAGTGCAGTTTGAATACCATGCACTAAATCAGTGTAGGTGATAAATATTTTATCTAAGGAAATAGCTTAAATAATTTATGGTTAATTTGAAGGTATTAAACCAGACTACTTGAGGAAAGGAGAAAAATTTTAAATAGAATATAGTAAGACGATACTCCAAGTGTGAGTTTATGAAGTTCTAAACAAAATTTTTAGCAAAAGAAATGGGAAAGAATAAACCCATTAAAGCCCAGTGCCATGAGTTGACGCCTCGTGATTCATTGTAGGATTTTCTTGGCTGTAATCATTATGAAAGCAGTGCTATTAGGTGGATTCAAGCCACTCAGGGACCTAAGGAATGCACACCTATGAAAAATTTCTAAAGTTGCTATTATTTTTAGATGCCATAGAGTCAGTTTCAACTTATAGCAACCCTATGTGTGCAATAGAATGAAGCAGTGTCTCATCCTCACAGTTTTTGCCATATCTGAGCCCACCGTTGCAGCCACTTTGTCAATACATTTTGCTGAGGGTTTTCTTTTTCACAAATCATCTACTTTACTGCACATGTTTTCTCTCTCCAGGGAATGGTTCCTTCCAACAATATATCCAAAGTATGTGTGATGAAGTCATCCCCCCTTCTTTGGAGCATTCTGCCTGTGCTTTTGATTTGTTTGTTCTTCTGAAAGTTCATGGTACGTTCAATATTCTTGGACAGCACCAAAATCCAAAGGCATCAATTCTTCTTTGGTCTTCCTTATTCATTGTCCAGCTTTCCCATGCATATGAGGCAACTGAAAATACCATTGCTTGGGTCAGGCACATCTTAGCCCTCAAAGTGATATCATTGTTTTTAATACTTCAAAGAAGTTTTTTGCAGTAGATTTGCCAAATGCAACATGTCCTTTGATTTCTTGACTACTGCTTCCATGGGTGTTGATGGCAGCTCCAAGTAAAATTAAATCCTTGACAATTTTAATCTTTTCTCTGCTTATCATGATATTGCTTATTATTGGTCCACTTGTGAGCATTGTTGCTTTCTTTATTTGGAGTTGTAATCCATAATGAAAATTGTAGTCTTTGATCTTTATCTAAGTGTAACTATCCATTCTTAAAAAAAAATGTAATTCACAGTAAATAACCTTTTAATTTTTACATCATCATTTAACCTTTTAAATGTCACCTTGTCAGTCACTTCTGCCTTCCTGCTTCCCTCCCTTCCTTCCTCTTTCCCTCTCTTCCTTCCTCTCTTTTTTCCTTCCTTCCTTCCTTCCCCCTTCCTTCCCTCCTTCTTTCCTTCCAGCTCTGCTCCCTTCCTCTTTCTTTCCTTCTTGCCTTCCTCCCAAGCTTCCTCCTTTCCTCCCTTTCTCCACCTGTCTCCCTCTCCCTCCCTTTCTTTTCTCTTTCCTTTCCTCTTCTTCTCTCTTCCTACCCTCTTCCCTGTCTCCTTTCTGCTTTGCTCTCTTTTTCCTCTACAAATACTGTTATTGTTGTTGTTACGTGCTGTCGAGTCGGACCCAACTCATAGCAACCCCTCTTTGGGTTTCTGAGGCAGTATCACTAAGGAAGTAGATTGTCCAACCTTCCTTGTGAGGAGGGGCTGGTGGGTTTGAACCACCAGCCTCCTGGATAGCAGTCAAGCGCCTTAGGCACTATGCTACCAGAGCTTTCTTGAATGAACTAGAAGAAATAAATCATTAGCCAACCCCAAACCAAACCCATTGACACTGAGTTCATTATGACTCACAGAGATCCTATAGGACATGGGAGAACTGCCCGTAGGGTTTATAAGCCTGAAAATCTTATCAGAAACAGACTGACTCATCCTTCTCCCACAGAGTAGCTTTTGGGTTTGAAACACCAACCTTAGGTTAATAGCCTAATGCTTTAACCACTGTATCACCAGAGTTCCTTGAATCATTGGAAGACTTCATTAAGTTGCTTTACTCATTTTTCAGTCTCATTGGTCAACTATGAAATTTTAGTTGAAATACAATATTAAACTATCACTACAAAACTCAGGATTTGTTGCACTTTATATTTTTTACAAATAGATTCAGAATCCACTGAAGTATACTTTTTTAAAATTTTAAACAGACTGGAAAAATTTATTTTTTATTTTTTAAGTCTTTTGCTGTTCTTATAGATAATAGATTTACCTCATGTTTTAATAGCAACATCATATAATTGGAGGATTATTTCCAAACATTTGCTTTCACAATAATCTTTCTATACCAATATCTGTTTCTCGCACCTCTCCCCCGCCAAAATTGTTTAAATGTCAACTTTGCTGCAAAGGGACAGATTAAATATTTGCTAGGTATGGACTACTGACAGCCACTTGTCATAGTAAAGGACTGCCAATTCATTTCTGAGGGATAAAAATGTTTGATTCATCTTCATTTTTCACTGATACTTTATGAACTTTGTCATAAGGTTATTAGCAAATCTCTATCTTATTGTGAAATATACTTATGGTCACTCACCATTTTATGATACATGTTGTAAATATTTATAGTCCTTCGATGATCGAAACTGTTAAGTGCTCAAGTAATAACTAAAAGACTGGCAGTTCAAATCCACCAGTCTTCCAGTCTTGCTAGGAAGAAAGACCGGACAATCTGCTTTTGAAAAGTCTACTAATTAAAGTTATGTATTGTATGAATCTTCTTAGAAGTGGGCCTACTAACTGCAACATGTTGCAACAGATTGGAGAAAACACACAGCAACAAATGAGGGTGCCACAATTTCTCCTTTGTTGTGTACAAGTCCCACTCTCCTAGAATTTGCCATGTTCAGGACGTGGTATGATTAAAATCCAGCGTCAATTCAGATGTTATATTATATATGGAAAGGAGCTCTGGTAGAAATGTGTCTAAAGCATTTGACTACTAACCAGAGGGTGGTGGTTCAAACCCACCAGACATGTAGTGGAAGGCAGATGAGGCAAAATACTTCTGTATAGATTTGTTGTTGTTGTTGTGTGCCATCGAGTCGGACCCGACTCATAGTGACCCCTCCTTGGGTTTCCGAGGCAGTATCACTACAGAAGTAGATTGACCAACCTTCCTTCCGAGGAGTGGCTGGTGGGTTTGAACCGCCAGCCTTCTGGTTAGCAGTCAAGTGCCTTAGGCACTATGCTACCAGAGCTCCCAACTTGGAAATCCAGTGGAGGTTGCTACGAGTTGGAATCGACTCAATGACAGTGGGTTTGGTTTTGGTTTTATATTACATATGAATAAAACCAGATTTCTTTCTTTAATTCTTAAAAAAGTTGAGATAATTAAAAGTTACTCTACTTTCTTCCTATGCCCTAAATGGATTTACTTGTGCATGCCATAGGATGCAGGCAACCCATTATACGGTTACACATCAGTGCTGTACAAAAGAAATATAATGTAAGTCACAAATGTAAGCTACATCTGTATCTTAAATTTCCTAGTACCTCACTAAAAAAAAGTAAAAAAAATAATTTTAATTTGTTTATTTAACCCAACATACCCCAAGTATAGTAATTTCAATGCGCTAATCATTAATTTTATATTTTGCATATTTTGTAGTAAGTCTGAACTCTTGTGTGTATTTCACACTTACATTTCATTTTGGGCAAGGTACATTCAATAGCTTGAATGTGTTTGATAAGCACATGTAGCTAACGGCTACTTTATTAGACATTGCAGCTCTGGGCAGTTTTACCTTAATTTTTCCTAAGCTCCCTACTCAGCCCATAATCCTTTTCTCTGTAAATTAGAGAAAAGTTATCCCAAGATATTCTCAAGAAATTAGAGAAAAGTTATCACAAGATATTCTCAAGATATTGCAACATGACTTGTTTCTTCACTACTAATCTTTCTGAAAAACAATGCCATGTTGCTCCAGACATAATTGCTCTTTCTTATTTTGGTACTGTTTTTTGAAGTTTGGATCATTTGGTTGTCTCCTATTCACCTAAATTACCACCTTGACTATTGATTTTGTATCTTTGTAAGTTGACTATTATTCATTTATTAATTCTCTTTGTTTTGTTACATATCCCAGGGAAGTTCTGTGATTCTACCTTTGACTAGCATACTTACATTTCTATATCTTGATCTTGGTCTCTTGATTGTATGAATAGTTGCAGGATTTCTTTTCTTTTTTTTTGTCAATCATGCAGCATATTTTCTGTATTCTTACATAATTGAAAATTATCTTTTCTTCAGTCAAGAAATCTGAAACCACTTTGAATTTTATTTCTACAGGAAACTTTTTTTTGTTTTTAATTTTCTGAGTGCAAAAAGGGCATGGGGGCAGCATCCTCCTCTGACCACATCCAACTTCACAAGGGAGAATAGAGAAGGATCAACAGCAACATCCCAAGGCTGATTCCTATCAGGTGAGAATCAGACATGCTGCCACCCTCAAAACTTTTTACCAATTCTGAAACCAACCATCCCTCCCACAGCATTCTCTATTTCTCTACTGGGTTCATTAATCCATTGCAATGGCCACACAGAGCTCGCAGAAAGTACTCACAATTTATTAGGGAAGTAACAGTTTACAATTCAGGATACAAGTCTTCCATCAGGAGAGTCTCCCCTCTACTATACTCTCAAGCACACTTCCCTGGCCCTTGCCCTCTTGGTTTGGCCTCTGCCCTGCTGTGGCAAGTGTTACAAAACTCTTTTAGCTCTGCTGGTAGAGGCACCCTATTCTGCCAGCAAGGATCCTGTCCAAAGGCCCTCAGCTTTCTCAGCCTGTGGGCCACCAAGCCCACCGCTCTATCTTATTCACATCTCTTGGTGCTGCTGTCACTATCTCTCTGCCATCCCTCTGCCATCTCTCTGCCATCTATCTGCTGACTTTCTGCCAAGGAGGTCTAGTGCAGTGATTTCAGGTCTGAGGACAAGTGCCACTCCACATCCTGCTTTTCTTTCTTGATGGTAGTGAGATCCCTCCTTCTGTCCCTGGGAGGGCTCATTTTAAGCCTAGCAGAATGACAAAACAGACCAATCCCCTCATTAGGGTTTTGTACACCTTATTTCCATGACCCTACATCCACAGTGCTATGTACCTTATTTACATTACTAATAAGCTGTCTAATCTCTTTGGTGGCCCATAAGCACCTTATATTTGCATAGTTCCACCCAATTATCAGGACCTCTGGTGGCATAGTGCCTATGGCATTTGATTGCCAACCAGAAGGCTGGTGGTTCAAACCCACCAGGCAGTCCTCGGAAGGAAGATTAGGCAATCTACTTCCATATTGATAATGTCTCAGAAACCCAAGGTGGGGTCGCTATGAGTTGGATCCCACTTCATGGCATTGAGTTTGGTTTTTCTGGTTTTTTTTTACCCAGTCATCTGGTGGGTGTCACAAAGACCATGGCAAGAAGAGCCATATTAACTAATTTACTGCACCACACTGAGTAATTAGTAATAGGGTTCTATTTTATTATAATTGTCATTTGGAAATCTTCCAAAATATTTTCTAATATTTTTCCTTTGAATTTTTCCAGAATTAAATAAACTCCAATTTCAATAAACAATATTGCTTAAACTGAAGAATGTTATCCCCATGTTACCTCAGATTCTGTTTTATTTTTTTATTTCTTTTCATTTCTCCTTTAGAATACTTTCTCACCTGTCTCTCCTTTCCATATTTAACACACCTCTCATCTTATGTCTTTGTCCTCTTCCTTTGCAATATTTGAGAACTTTTCAAGTTTGACCTTTAGATTTTGTGTTTTATCTTTCATAATGTAAATTTTACCCTTTATTGATTCCAGTGGGGATTTAATTCTGCCATTGTATTTGTTAGTATGCTTGTAATTTTTCATAATCACGTCAAATCCCTGTTTCAGCTCATTCTGAAAGCCTCCTTTCCATTCTGTTGATTTGTCAACTCATTCTAGAGAAATTCCATTCAATTTCTTCTGTCCTAATGATTTTTGCTCCTATTTTTATAGAGCCAAGTTATTCTTTATTCTATTGTGGAACAAAATAATACTTTAAACACTTTCTTTGAGATTCTGCAGTAGATTATTTTTAGAGCTATGGTCTTTTTCTATGTTTTCTGATTCTGTTTTTCCTTTTACAGTGCTTTTCATAGTCACTTCGCTCTTGGTCTCACTCTCTCACTCTTTTTATTTGTTCATTCTCAGTTTTACCAATAGTAATCACGGATGGTTTACCCTTATTTGTGGGTTTTGTTAAATTGTGATTTTCTGATACTTGTGAACTCTGATCAAATAAAGTGCATAAGAACAAGAATTACATTTCCTAGTATACATTACAACCAGAGAATCCATTCCTGCTCCTGTATACAGTAAACTATCTTTGTATAATTCATGTTCTAGATTATCTTCAACTACATACCAACCAGTTTATTACTACCTATTTTTCTAGAATTATTGTCCTTTCCTGAATATCAAATAGATGTTTGAGATGAAAGAATCTGAAACTCTTGCTCTTTTTCTTATCCTAGACCTGAAAATACTTGAATACAGGTATGGTCTTTACTGATATTGTTTCTGTAAGTCAAGTGATTGACAGTAGAATACTTCTGAAATAATTCTCTACTTGTATTGAGGTAGTATGTATTTTATAATAAAAAATCCTGGATATGCTTTGATGGAATGCTTAACCAAACATTTATCTTCCTCAAGATTTTCTGCCTAATAATGAATGACAGTCTTTCCAGGCAGTTGCTTTTGTTTAGCTAACAGTATTTGGTATTGACAGTTGTATTTTATAAGCCTACCTAGATATTTATTGTGATGTTGAGAGTATCTGTAAAGAGAGCTCTTAGACAAATTTTCTTTGAATCAGTAATCTAGTCTTGACTTCTGAAGTAAATTTAACGCACCATTATCTTTTCCAATGTTTCTATCTGGAGCACTTTTGTAAGTGGCTTACAAATGTTAATGCAATTTAAGCCAAAAGGTGAATTTAACTGTTGTTTGTGCTGATATACTTGGACCACACAATACATGAAAGGTATTTGAAGACCTTTATTCATCAATGTCAAGTTTAATTTATTGGATGACAACTGTGCTTCTCAAGGAAAAGATTACCAGGAAAAAAAACAAATATATATATATAACATTTGAGGAACTCTGGTAGCATAGTGCCTAAGGCACTTGACTGCTAACCAGAAGGCTGGTGGTTCAAACCTACCAGCCAGACCTCGGAGGGAAGGTTGGGCAATCTACTTCCGTAGTGATACCGCTTTGAAAACCCAAGGAAGGGTCGCTATGAGTTGGGTCTGACTCGATGGTACATAACAACAACAACATATATAACATTTATATGCACTACTTTAATTATTCATTTATGTATCTAAATTTATAGAGACAAGTCTATTAATTTAAATACTAGCACATGGAGGATATTTATCATCTGTAGGAAACAATGTTATGATAAAGATGCTTGTCATTAGTGCTCTCAATCAAGTACAAAAATACCAAATAAAATGCATTAATAATTAAGAAAAAAACTTTGGAGTACCTGTTTCAAAATGATTCAGTAACACAATTTTTAATTTTTTAAAAATATAAATAATAAAAAGTGCCTTAGAGATAAAAGGTATGCCTTTTGGGGGCAGGGGAAAGCTTATTGTCTTTAAAATATGCTTTAAAATGCCCATGACCATTAAAAAATGCTCTGCCAATATATATCAACCTAAATTTACAATAAGAACAATGCCTTTTTCACCTTTATTTGCAAGATCCAGAGAATGAAAGTCAACCCTGAGGGTACTATTTATTTATTTATTTTGACATGGCCAGAGCTATTGATAATCATTGTCATGAACATTTATAATGGTAGCAAAATGAAGAATCCAGTGAAGATTTTTATTTATTTATTTCATACTCAAGTTGTTGTTGTTGTTGTTGTTATATGTGTCCAGTCGGACCTGACTCATAGCGCCCCCTCCTTGGGTTTCCGAGGCAGTATCACTACGGAAGTAGATTGCCCCATCTTCTTTCTGTGGAGTGGCTGATGGGTTTGAACCACCAGCCTTTTGGTTAGCAGTCAAGTGCCTTAGGCACTATGCTACCAGAGCTCCTGCTCAAGTGGTTAGAGATTGTCAAATTAGTATAAAATTCAAAATTATCATACAAAAACATGGTAAAAGAAAACATTACTGATGACTTTGTTGAAAACAATATAATCTTCCACTACTAACCTCAGCTACTCTAAACAAATCTTTTTCTAAATTAAAATAATAGCTTCCCATACATATATCTGGTGGCATAGTACTTGAGGCATTTGACTGCTAACTAGAAGGCTACCAGTTCAAGCCCACCAGCCTCTCCTCAGTAGGAAGATGGGATAATTTACTTCCATAGTGATACCACCTCAGAAGCCCAAGGAGGGGTCTCTATGAGTCAGATCCAAGTCTGGGGCAGTGAGTTTGGTTTTGGTTTTGGGTAGATATATTTTGTACTGTTTATAGTCATTACATTTCAGTGATCACTTAAAATAGGCAATATAGAAAGAAATGAGATATTTGCTTTTCTTACTGTACCATTAATCATAGAGCAACTCTTCTGATACTAAATTTTTCTGTTCTTTCACTAAAAATTTCATTAAATATATCATTTTATTAAATACATCATCATTAAAGACAACATAAGCCAAATCAAACTCACTGCCATCAAGTCAATTCGAATTCACAGTGGCCCCCGTTTGGTTTCCAAGGCTGTAAATCTTTATGGAAGCAGATAGATATAACAGAATAAAATAAGTTATGAACCATTCACTGTAATAATTGTCCAAGAGCAACATGATGTAGTCTGCTTAAGTAAAAGCAAAAGAGTTTTATTGAAGGACAGAGGTGGTCTGGACCAGGAAGATGTCCAAATTTAGAGTGAAGATGGCTGCTGCACTGGACAATGAGGAAGAAAACATTTTTGTACAGGAGGAGCAGGAACTAAAAGTTATAACATCATAATTGACTGAAAGACCATCAGGAGAGACAAAAGATGGATATCAAAAAGCAGAGGTTTAGCAGGCCTTAAATTGTTGGTTGAAGGTAAATAATTACAAGCAGGTGTGCTTTTCAGCTTATTACAGAATAATCACAGAACAATGACAAAAAAGTTTTCTGGTAACCTGGTATTGTTTTCTCAATCATATCTGTTTTAGGGGGTCCATTGTAAAGATTTTTTGATAATGCTCTGCATCAAGACCCTTCAGGTACAGGCAAACCAGCAGAAAGACCGACCAGGAATAGACTGTGATATCCTGCACCTGCCAGACTTCAGAGAAAAAGAATGACTCTTTTAGGGTGTTTTGTCAGCGTCAAGGTTGGAAGAACTACTGTTAGGAAGGGCTGTTTTAAGATTCTACATCTAGACTTTTGTCAAGACTTTAAAATGGAGTTAGCTCTGCATTCCCACTGCTCTATTTACACACTCCAAGTTCTTCTGATTTGAAGCTCTCACAGGTCATTTTATTCTAAGAGGAGAAATATGTGCTATTTTAAAAAACCTTGATTGAACTGACCATTTTATATATCAGTCAAATACCATTTTTTTTTTTGTTAAGTGCTTCCCAAACCAAAACCAAACTCACTGCCATAAAGTAGATTCTGACTCATAGTGACTCCCATTGGGTTTTCAAGGCTGTAATCTTTATGGAAGTAGATAGCCCCATCTTTCTTCTGTGGAGTGGCTGGTGGGTTTGAACCACATATAAATGTTTGATAAATATTTATTCAATTATTGAATTAAAGCTTTAATAAATATGTAGATGAAGTATTTTTCTAGCTGTTGTTGAACTAAACATTTTTTCACATATTAACTCATTTAATCACTACAGCAACTTGAAGCTCAGAGAAATTAAATATCTTGGGTGGTGCAAATAGTTAAATGCTCAACTATTAGCCAAAAGTTTGTCAGCTCAAGCCCACCCAGCAGCACCTCAGAAGACAGGCCTGGCAATCTGCTTCTGACAGGTCACTGCCTTAAGACCCCCAGAGCAGTTCTACTCACACATGGGGTTGCTGTGAGTCAGAATTGACTGGATGTCAAGTAGCACCAACAATAACATCGAGGACTACATTCTGAACAATTGGCAGAATCTGCATTCCAATCAAAGCTTCTGAATACCACAGGAAGTACAAATTTCACTTTGCTATAGCTGACAGGAAGAAAAATAATCATAATGCATGTTAGAATACCAAAGCTATATTGGACACATACGTGTATAGTACTGTAGAAAAACTGAAAGGAAAGAAAACATATAAAGGTAAGAATATCACGTAAAACTTTATGTTGTTTTTGTTAGTTGCCATGGAGTCATCACTGACTCATTAAAAAAAAAAAAAAAACCTCACTGTTGTGGAGTTGGATCCGACTCATAGTGACCCCTCCTTGGGTTCCCAGGTGATATCACTATAGAGGTAGATTGCCCAATCTTGCTTCTGAGAGTTGCTGGTGGGTTTGAATCACCAGCCTTCTTGTTAGCAGTCAAATGCCTTAGTCACAATGCCACCAGAGCTCCTCTCCAACTCACAGTGACCTTATATACAGCAGAATGAAACATCGCTTTGTCTTGTGCCAGCCTCATGATCTCTGCTATACCTGAGAACTTCATTGCAGCTACTGTGTCATTCCTTCTTGTTGAGAACCTTCACTTTTCTAATTGACCTTTCATTTTACCCAGCATGATATCCTTATCAGAATGGTCCCTTCTAACAATATGACCAAAGTCTCACTGCTGTCCAATCAGATCCGACTCATAGTGACCCCTCCTTGGGTTTCCAAGGCTGTATCTCTACAGAAGTAGATTGCCTAATCTTCCTTCTGAGGAGTGGCTGGTGGATATGACCAAAGTAGGTATGACAAAAAGTCTGGCCTTTCTTGCCATTCATTACAGCATTCTGGCTATACTTCCTCGAGGACAAATTTGTTAGTTCCTTGAGCTCTGTGGTACTTTCAGTATTATTTGCCAACACCACAACTCAACAGCATCAACTCTTCTTCAGTCTTCCTTATTCAAGGTCCAGTTCTCACATGCATATGAGGCGATTGAAAATACCAAGGCTTGGGTTAGATGCACCTTAATATTCAAGGAGACATCTTTGCTCTTCAGCACTTTGAAGAGGTCTTTTGCAGCAGATTTGCCCAATGCAGTAAGTCTTCTGATTTTGACTGCTGCTTCCACTGGTGTTGACTGTAGAACCAAGTAATATGAAGTCTCTGACAACTTCAATCTTTTCTCCATGCTAACCAGAAGGCTGGTGTTCAAACCCATCAGCTACTCTCTGGAAGGAAGGTTGGGCAATGTACTTCCATAGTGATACCACCTTGGAAACCCAAGGAGGGGTTTCTATGAGTGGGATCCAACTCAACGGCAGTGAGTTTGAGTTTTTTTTGGTGGTTTATTGGTCCAGTTATGAGGATTTATTTTTTCTTTATATTGAGGTGTAATCCATACTGCAGACTGTAGTCTTCGATCTTCATCAGTAAGTGCTTCAAGTCATGCTCACTTTATAGCAGAGATGAAATTCGAACTGAGATCTTCAAATTTGGAAAGGATATAGCATGCTTCGGTGGGTTGGAAGGAGTTCACAAAGTGCCTGTGAGCTAACATACAGACAGATGGAAATGTATGCAAATACTAGATAACATAAATGTGAGATGATGTATCTTGTCCTTTGAAATTCATGTAAATTGAAGCAATAATGATTCCAACATAAAGGCCATTCTGGTAAGCCCAGTCTTTGGGTGACTTTATTTTTTGTTGTTTTTCTTCTATTAATAGTTTAATGGCTACCGGTATTCCATTAATAGTCCTCTACTACCCTAGTGGATAAAAAACCTTTTCCAAAAATTGGGGGGGGGGGAACTGGGTAAGTCTTTTAATAGCCTAACAAATTATATGCTTATCCCTGAACTCTGACTTACATAGACATCCCTGACATGTAGAATAGGAACTATTATTCAGAGAGTCTAGTAGTGCATACAACAATGCAACTGGAACTGGATTATGTATAATAGATGGATTATACATAGTGGATTGGGGAGTGGAGACTATCCAAATAAGAATTGGGATTTGGCTATCAAAAAGGGACAAATTCTTTTGGACAAATTCTTTTGGACAGATGTTCACTGCACCAATGTTAAATATATTATGTTATGACAAAGTGAAAGATTAAAATATATGCTGATCATTATAGGTTAAAGCTTTAAATTCTATCATTATGAAATTAGCATTTACTTGGTAGGAAATCAGAAATTTTTGAGCATTTTGTTATATAAAATGTTACAAATAATTGATTGTTCAGATTAATTTAGTGGCAGTTTGAACAACAGATACAGAGGAAAAAAAGATTGGAAAAAATAGGGGGAAAAACACAAAAACCATCTTTTCCAGAAAAAAATCCAAATGACTCTGAGGGCAAAGTAGTTGTTGAGGGGTGGTCAAATGGAAAACATGTTACAGAAAAGTCATTGCTAATAGTGGGTCAAGGTTTGGAATGGATATCTGAGAGAGGAGATGGTTTATGTAAAAATGTTCAAACTAGAATGTTCCTTGGTCTGGCTGAACTACTTAGATCTTTAATTTTGTTTTTGTTTGTAAATTGTTTAATGTGATGAGTTATTTTTTTATGTGTTTAGTTCTAAGTGTTTATGGGGCATCAAATAGGTTGTTTTCCTAGTATTACACACACACACACACA
>NW_006921698.1:1111973-1117339 GCF_000298275.1 Orycteropus afer afer | reverse complement strand
ATATATATATATATATATACATGTTGTTGTTGTTGTTATGTGCCGTCGAGTCGGCTCGACTCATAGCGACCCCTCCTTGGGTTTCCGAGGCAGTATCACTACGGAAGTAGGATTGCCCAATCTTCCTTCATATATATGTATATTTCTGTGTGTGTATATATATATACATGTGTTGAAAAACTCGGGAGAGGAGCCTGGATAAATATTGATCTGGGAATCATGAACATTAAGTAGTGCTTTAAATCTTGGTTAAAGGTTAGATCACTTGGGCAGCATGCATAATAAAGACATAATCCTGAGAAAAAACAACACGTCAAGTATTAGTAACTGATGGAAAGTATTGTAACAAAAATGAAAAGGAAAAATAATAAAGGAAGAGAAACAATGGAGATTGGTGGCTTTCAGCCAATGGGAGAGATTTTTATAAGCAAACCAGAGCGGCCAAGACTGCAAATGACACAGAGATAAAATGATTGAAAGAGAAGGCATCTACTGAGCTGGCAATAGAGGTGAAAACATCATATTCAAGTAACTTGACTGTAAGAGACAAGCAGGGTGATATCTAGAAGCAATGAAAGCTAGAGTCTGGGTACTTTTAGTCCTTGTTTTTTAAGTTTTTAACAGTAATAATCAAAACCAAACTCAATGCTGTCGAGTGGATTCGACTCAAGGTGAGCCCTCCTTGGGTTTCCGAAGCAGTATCTCTACAGAAGTAGATAGCCGTCTTCCTTCTGAGCAGTGGTTGGTGGATTTGAACCACAAGGCTTCTGATTAGCAGTCAAATGCTTTTAACTGCAGTAACTTAAAAATACCCTTAGAGAGTCCGCCAAGGCACAGGAACAAGATGAGTTTTCCATCTGAATCGACTATGCTGCTGGGTTACTGGGATATTCGCGGGCTGGCGCATGCCATCCGCATGCTTCTGGAGTTTACAGCTACATCCTATGAGGAGAAACGGTACACCTGTGGGGACGCTCCTGCGTATGATCGAAGCCAATGGCTGGATGTGAAATTCAAGCTAGACCTGGACTTTCCTAACCTGCCCTGCCTCCTGGACGGGAAGAACAAGATCACCCAGCGCAATGCCATCTTGCCTATATTGCCCGCAAGGACACTATGTGTGGTGAGACAGAAGAAGAAAAGATTCGAATGGACATAATAGAGAACCAAGTAATGGATTTCCGCATGCAACTTGTACGGGTTAACTATAGCCCTGATCATGAAAAGCTGAAACCTGAATACTTAGAACAGCTGCCTGGACAATGAAATAATTCTCTCTGTTCCTGGGGAAATTCTCCTGGTTTGCAGGGGAAAAGCTCACCTTTGTGGACTGTCTCACCTATAATATGTTAGACCACAACTGCATGTTTGAGCCCAAGTGCCTGGATGAGTTCCCAAACCTGAAGGCTTTCATGTCCCGTTTTGAGGCTTTGGAGAAAATAGCTGCGTACGTGCAGTCTGACCGTTTCTTCAAGATGCCCATCAACAAGAAGATGGCCCAGTGGGGCAACAAGAGGATATGCTGAGCAGGAGGCAGAGTTGCATTGCTTGTCTTGTTCCACCCCATCCTGGGGTCCTTGTCCTCTGTTTCCTCTGCTCTTTTCAATAAATAGCACTTAGGCTAAAAAAAAAAAAAAAAAAAAACCTTAGAGTTTATGGAAGAAACCACACAAAATGAAGGAAAGTTCGAGAAGAAGAAAGATTGCTAACAGAGAAAATTAGGTCCCAAAGAAGTGATGGAAGATGGGAAGTACAACAGGAGCCGAGATACTACCGTGAATAGAAAAAATGGACACCCCTTCCCAAAATTTAAGAGGAGACAGATGAGAGTGGCTTCAGTGACCCTTGTTAGAGCTAGGAACTTAAGGTTTTGAGTTGGAATGATTAATCCTAAACAACTTGTGTGCACGTAGTGTCAGCCTTGCATTAGCTGAGAATTGACACTAAGCCCTTAGTTAACGACTATAATATAGATTCATAGCGCTGAGAACTCTGCATTTGTAACAATTTATTATGTAGAAAGTTCTACAGAAAACTTATATATTGAGCCCAAATCTGCCATAATTATTTGTCTTCTGCAAAGAGTCCCTAGTAAGTTAACCCCACCATGTATTAGGAAGAGAGATGAAAAGACAGATAAATTTAATTAGATAAATAAACGGATACACAGACACAGTTATACTAACAGGACCAAGTAAAACACAAATTACTAGAAACACCTATTTCCAAAACCACTAAAGCAAAATCAATTGTACAATTCTTTCATGAAGAGGTTTCTTTCTATCTGGGTCTGATAAATATTATTAGAGCCCATTCTCTGTCCTACTTGCATCATGAACTAGTATTCTGTCTTTCACTTATCATCTTCCATTTAAACTACAGACAGAGCTGGTAATCATTGCAAAATTTTATTTTCTTAATCATATAGTAAAAATCCCCACTTGTAAAAGATTGATAGATGACAACTTTAACATTTTGACTTAAAATATTCATATGACAATAATAAACACATATTATTGAAATTTAAAAAATTAAAAGAAAAATAAAATGTTTGAATATTAATTAGTGTGTACCTGGTTAGTCTTCCAAACTATCAGCTTATCATTACAATAAATATAAAGTCTTAGCTTAAAAACATAATATGGATAACTGAAAAGACTACCCGATTATGGCAATTAGATAAATTACCGCATGGCTTGTGAAGCTGAAATCTCATTCAGCAGGTTGAAAGAAATCAATTCCATTGTACTAAAACAGAGAAAATACTTCTTTAATCTTTTCTCACTTTCTGTCCTCTGAGTCAGATGCAGAATCTGTGCAAACCAGAAAAATATATAGTAATGTCTCTTTTGTAAAAATATTATTTGAGGCACTCGAAGTACAGCCTACTCTTCATCACTTTTGCTCTGATTCTTCTGACTGTACTTGCCTCATAGTGGCAAAGACAAGGTCTGTGTTATATACCAATATATGTACACAACTTCCCCTTACTACCTGGTACACATAGTTCAATAAATATGGGATAGATATTGTTATGGACTGAATTGTGTCCTCCCAGCATTTATGTTGAATCCTAACCTCCATACTTGTAGATATGACCCTGTTCAGAAATAAGGGGTTTCTTTTGTTATATTAAGGAGCTCTGTAACACAGTGCCTAAGGTATCTGACTGCTAACTAGAAGGTTGGTGATTCAAACCCACGAGCCACTCCATGGAAGCAAGACCGGGCAATCTATTTCTGTAAAGATTTACCACCTCAGAAACCCAATGGGGGTCGCTATGAGTCAGAATCAACTCCACGGCAGTGGGTTTAGTTTTGGTTGTTTGGTATGCTGCTGAACAGGTTTCAGCAGAGCTTCTAGACTAAGATGGCGTGGAAAGAAAGGCTTGATGATCTACTTCTGAAAAATAAGGCAATGAAAATACTACGGATCATGACATTGTGCACGGGGTTGCCATGAGTTGGGACCTGAGCCATCAACAGCTAACAAAAACAACAGCACTATACATATAATTTCTTAGGCCAAAAATTTAGAATCTTTCATTCCTCCAAGCTCTTCCTCCCTCCAAAGTATCAATTAGTCCTGTTGTTTGTTATTTCAAAATATACTTCAAATCTGCCTAATGTTCTTGAAATTCACTAGAACTCTTCATGACAAGGCTTCATTAACTCACACTTGGAATGCAAAGATTGTCTTCAAAGTGTTCTACAGAATATGTTGCAGACAGAACCCTAAAAGATTGTTTTAAAAAATGTAATTCAGATAATGTTAATTATATTTTTAAAAACTCTTCAAAATCTCCCAGTTATTCCTAGAGCAAAGTACAAACTCCTAAGACCTAGAAAGGCTTACGTGATTGGAATTCTCTATTTCTTCACCTTCCACCTCTACTTTCCCCCTTAATGTTCTACACTACAGTCACTCTGGCCTCATTTTAATTCCTCCCAAATGCCAATGCTATCCTTCGTCATTTGTACCTTCCCATTTCTTGCTCCCAGTGCATGTTCCAGCAGTTTATATTTTACTCTTGTTTCTAATATGTCAACTTGCTGCTTGGGTATATGTACATGAGTATTTATAATTATTTTCTGTTTAAAAGATCTGTCATCTTCCCAAAATGCAATGTGAAATTTAGAGCTAAAGGATTAAACTGATAGTAACAACCCTCCTCGATAAGGAAGTTGGGAGAGATCTGGATGTGTTTTCATATATGCTTACAAAGGAAGTATTCAGAAATACATTACACAGGGTTTCTGAACCCCGAAGGGTACCTACAAACAGCTAAATCCATCAGCTGATAACCAAAAGGGAGGAGGTTCAAGACCACTCAGAGAAGGCTCAGAAAAAGTTCTGGTGTTCTGATTCTGAAAAGCCTGTCATTGAAAACTCTATGAAGCACAATTCCACTCTGACCCATATGGGGTCCCCATGAGTCAGAAGCAACTTCTCAGCAAGTAGTTTATGAACCACAAGAATCTATGGGGTAGGGAGAATCAAACAGAGACACAATTGGGGAAATGAAATAATCTTAACTGAAGGTAGATTTACAATTTATCTCTGAAAGCCTTGGAGGTTCCCTAATGATGTATTTATAAGACCAGGTTTTGTATTTTTGGGGGGTATGTGTGGGTAAAATTTGCAAAAGTAGGGTATTTTAACTTCACTTGGTTAAGACCACTCTGACATTCCCTGGAGCTCTCCCACTTGTTAGTTGGTGTGGCTAGAGGCACTTTTGGACTTCTGCTGAGAGTTGGGAATATTCCAATTTAACTGCAGTTTGGAAAGATCATTTGAAAGATTTTGATACAATAATGAGAAATTGCAGACAATTCTTTATTATGTCATTTAAAAACTTATTAGTAACTGAAAAGAACAGATAAATAGAAATGCAAAACAAAAGTCATAAAGGTAAACTTTTAATTTTTAAAATGAATTTAAGAAACCTCTTCAATTGATATATTATTCTGATAGAAAGTAATAAATATATTGTTGGAACTGGATAGTGTGACAAAAGTGCAAATGGGGTATGGAAGAAAAAAATAAGTAAAAAACCCAAATAGAAACCCATAATTAGAATTTACATGAGAAATAATACAATACAAAAATCGATTTGATAAAATATTAGTTTGTGGCTAAAAATGCAAATGATAAATGTAAATCATGTCATATAGAGAAAGGATGATAAATGGGTAGAACAGAGCGTGAACATATAATCCAAGCATTAAGATCTTACAGAAACATACATCTAAACATTTTAAATGATTGTAACAAGGACACAACTGAAAATTATCCTGAGCAGAAAATTAAATTATTGCTAAAAACAGTCACAGATTTCCTGAAAAATTATATATATATATATATAT
>NW_006921698.1:1107571-1111753 GCF_000298275.1 Orycteropus afer afer | reverse complement strand
GAAACCCAAGGAGGGGTCACTATGAGTCAGGGCTGACTCAACGGCACATAACAACAACAACAACAACATGGGTTGGGTCCGACTCAATGGCACATAACAACAACAACAATGAGGAATAAACAATTTGCTATTCTGTTCGAATAAAGTATATGCTAAATGATGACAAACACAAACAATAATCTTCAGAACAATTTCTCCTCAGAAGCTGCTTTTTCCATGGAGAATTCTTTGCTCTTGAGGAATATATGTATGTCCCATGATGTAACTGATAACTCCTCTGTCCTGTCCCACTACCTTTTGTGAAGTTTAAGTTCCTATTAGATATAGAATAAGAAGTTTTGATGGAGAAGGTAGTATAGATGTGAGACATGGTGGATTATTTCTTTGGTGTGGTACATGATTTTCAAACCATAAAAAATAATAATTAAACAGTTTTAGAAGAACTCAAATCTGTCCCCTACATCCTTGTTTTTGGTAGTGAAACATGTGTAAAATCTTGTTAAGTATTCCTCAATCCAGATTAATTGCCCTTTCTCATTAAGAGAATATCTCCTATTTTTGGATACATTTAAAATTAGAGAGAATATGTAGTGTCATTTCAGGAAAAGGGCATACACTTACTCAGTATCACTTTACAGGATTTCCATTATATGTAGAGCCCTAATTTAGGAGCAAGATATCTTTTGACTTTTGAATTTATCGTGTGAATTATATATCTCTAATTTAAAGGCTTGTTCTTCATTCCTGATAGATTTCTGTCATCTACACAACAAAAATGAAGTTAGGACCAATATTGCAAATGCAATTAGTGCTCTCTTCAGGTTTTACCCAGATGTACTCTGACATTCCATTCATTTTTCTTCGCTTTTTCCTTGTGAATTTTTCACTTCATTTAGAAGTATTTTGCTTGTGGGAAATGTAACAGTAAGTCCTTGCACTGTTGTTGTTGTTGTTGTTATGTGCTGTCGAGTCAGAGCCAACTCATAGCAACCCCTCCTTGGGTTGCTGAGGCAGTATCACTATGGAAGTAGACTGCCCAACCTTCCTTCCGAGGAGTGGCTGGTGGGTTTGAACTGCCAGCCTTCTGGTTAGCAGTCAAGTGCCTTAGGCACTATGCTACCAGAGCTCCAAATAAGATAAATCTATATTGTGACTCCGGAAGGAAGGTTGGGCAATCCTACTTCCGTAGTGATACTGCCTCGGAAACCCAAGGAGGGGTCGCTATGAGTCAGGGCTGACTCGACGGCACATAACAACAACAACAACATATTGTGACTAGGAAGAGGTAGCCTTGGTTAATTTTGTCTAGATTTTTACCAAGGGTGTTGGATAAAGACAGCAAGAAGAAGAATGTAAATACCTTATTTAAGTCTGCTAAGTCTATCTATCTGGGGAAGCTTGTCAAAAACAGTGCTTAAAGTAAAATGTAAGATTAAGTAATAATTCAGTTAACAGGGCAATGTAAGTAGACAAAGTGAATAATCTAGTACCCAGGAAGTATAATTTACAGCAATCTTTAGGTATTCCAAGAATATTAGGTAATTACACTGCTCTTTCCTTTTTTTTTTTTTTTTTTTCTGATTTTCAGGTTTTAGAGAAGAAGACTTTAACAATAAAAACAAAAACACACTGTTTAAATATTGTCTTAAGTAAACCTGGAAAAGATATATGAACCACACTCAGGAGAATTTTACATGTTATACATTCTAGACTTTTCAAAAATTAATATACTGTCTCATGAATATTCACACTAAAGAGAAAATTCATGAATATTTATAAAACCTGCTTTAATGCTAAATGAAAAACAATAAATAAAAACTATATTTTGCTTACCTTTATTCAAATGATCAGAATAATTTAGGTTTCTTATTAAGGAAGCAAAACTCCTAGTCAGCATCAGCAATTCTTAGAAGAAAAAACACTAACAAACCCAGACTTTGGGATAACTTATTTTTCCATGAAGATCAATTGTCAAAATATCAAATCCAGAAATAAAATTTTACTAATTCTATGTATAACTGGAATAATTATTTGGAATGTATATGCACTAACATTCTACTTAATCTTTTTTCCTTCACACTTAAACTGTAAAATGCAATGTCAATAATGAGAAAATTCTGTACCCACTCTCGTCATTCATCATATCTCACATAATAGACACTAAATCAGGCTTTTATTTCCATCATGGCTTAGAAACTTTTCTGGCTAAGGTAAAAAACCACCTTAATTTCCAAAAGATCAGTTAACTTCCTGTCATCAGCTTCCTTAAAACTTCAGCAGCATTGAACTTCTAACTTGTTCACTTACAAACTGGACTTTTGTCAAGTTACTTAGTCTTCCTTCAAAACAATATTTATTACTTTGTATGGTTACTGAACACTTGTGGTGTAGTAAATTACTTATTATGGCTTTTCTACCCATAAGTCATTGTAAACTCAGTGGTGGAATGAGCAACTGAGGAGCTTGTGATTGTAGATGTTATCCACCTGGGTTATTTCTGTTGGGTATGGCACAACACAATGTTATGGGAGCCTCACTCTCAGGTGCTTAGAATTCTGTTGTTATGATTGGTTGGTTTGGCCACTCTGCCCAGCTCAAAAGGAGGCCTCCTAGAGGCAGAACTCTCTCTGGTTGAGGAAGACGTGCTGCTGAAAGAGACATGTGTTGCTGGGAAAGAGACACAAGAGACATGCATTGCTGAGTGAGACACCGAGGGACCAGCACTGCTGGTAAAGAGCCTGTGAGAGACTGTTGGCTGAGGGACAGTGGGCTAGGAGAGAGACTGAGCATTTTTCCTGAACTTGAATTGTAGCCTGTGGTGCTTCCCTAATAAACCCCATAATCTGTGAGCTCTGTGTGGCGAATTATCGAACCCAGGAGAGAGGTGGTGGGTGCTTTGGGAGGAAGGATTGGAGAAAGGGCTGGAGGGAGGCAGCATGTCTGGCCTTGTAGGAATAGGCCTTGGGTTACTGATGGTAAATCTGTCTTCCTCTTGTAGGGTTAGAGGAGGTCAGAACTTGTGGCCTCCTTGCCCTTTTTGCAACACCTTAACAAATTAACATGTAGAAAGAGCCATGAAGTGTACCAGGCCTGGAGCAGCCATATATATTTTCTATTAGACTGATATGTTCACTATATGAAAAAATGTCAACTCTGAGGAAAGAGTTGAACACATAATAAAAACCAAATAAATGTGATATTTCATTATTATTGCCTGCCTCAGCCTTGATTGATACACTCTTCTCTTGGTTTCTAAACCAACCAACCAAACAAACAAAATCACTCCCATTGAGTCGGTACTGACTCCTAGTGACTGACCCTCTTTGGGTTACTAAGGCAGTAAATTGACTCGACGGCACAATACAACAACAACAAATCTTTACGGAAGTAGATTGCCCCATCTGCCTTCCATGGAATGGCTGGTGGGTTTGTACCATCAGCCTTCTGGTTAGCAGTCAAATGCTTCTGGCATTGCATCACCAGAGCTATGTTTTCTGGTTTTCTTCTTTCAAACTGCACTGTTCAATCATTCACAACCTTTCTCCATTTTGCCTGTAAATGTAGCTTTGTCCTAGGAGTCAATTGCTGTCTCTCTTCTTGTCCTATGCTTTATCTATATGCTCTCAATGGTGACCTCATTCTGTTAAACTGTTCTCATTATCATTTCTATATTGATGATACCCAACTCTATGGCTTTATATCCAAATGCATGTTTATTAAACATCTCAAACTTAACAGCACTACTTAGATTTTGATTTCCAGCCCTTGTTCCAACCCTAAACTTCAGTCTATCCTATCTCAGTTAATGGCATCATCATTATGCTAATTCCTCAGCCACAAAACTGCTGAGCTATTGCTCAAGGCATACCTGATTGTTCTTTTTCTGTCTCCCCTCCTTCCCTAATGAATTCATTAGTAAGTTCTATCCTGGCTTTCACAGTTGATGTCCCCTGGAATACTTCCAATTATCCCCAAGGTAACCTCCTTCTCATTTTTCAAGCCTTTGTTCAAATGACACTTTTTCATAGCTGTCTTTCCTGACTACCAAAACTAAACTGTCTTTGCCCATGCTAGTCCAATGCTATACCCACAGAACCTAGAATAGGAGGATTTCAATAGATCTTTATGAGTAAATAACTATTTTCCCCTAGAGAAAAATACAAATGAAATTTCTATAGCTTT
>NW_006921698.1:1101005-1107125 GCF_000298275.1 Orycteropus afer afer | reverse complement strand
CTTTGGTCTTCCTTATTCATTGTCCAGCTTTCACATGCATATGAGGCAATTAAAAATACTATGGCTTGGGGCAGGTTCACTTTGATCTTCAAAGTGAAGAAAAGTGGCATTTTTTACTCTTTAACATTTTAAGAGGTCATTTGCAGCAAATTTGCTCACTGCAGTATGTCATCTAATTTCTTGACTGCTGCTTCCATGTACATTAATTGTGAATCCAAGTAAAAGTAAATCTCTGACAATTTCAATCTTTTTTTCCCATTTATCACTACGTTGCTTATTGGTCCAGTTGTAAGGATTTTTGTCTTCTTTATGTTGAGGTGTAATCCACTAAAGGCTATAGTCTTTGATCTTCATCAATAAGTGCTTCAAGTCTTCTTGGCTTATAGCGAGTCATGTGTTATCAGCATATCCCAGGTTGTTAATGAGTCTTCCTCCTGATGCTGCATTCTGTTCATATAGTCCTGCTTATTGATTTAAGAAATAAGTTTCTTCAGTAACCCTTTTTGTAAGGAAAGACATGCATAAAAGTCACATATTTTCCAGGGCTCACTAATAAATTAATGTATTAAATGCTAAAATATTAAGAACTAAATATATTTTCATTGTCTTTTAGAAACTAAAAATGCTTTTTATTTCAGTTATTATTGTTTTCTGTTTCTATGAATATACTGTGTCCTACATGCTAGAAAATATAGCAGTGAATCAAGTAAGCAAATGTCTTGCCTTCAGGTAGGTTAGTAAAACGAGAATAAAAACAGGAGAGTGTGATGTGGTGTCTAGTAAGTCATCTGAAAAAAGGTTTTCCAGTGGGAGAGATTAGCTATACCAAATTTCTCTGACAAACTCACGTGAGGTCTGAGAACTGACGACTGGAGTTAGCTAATTGAAGGAATGGTTTCTAAATGCACAGAGTCCAAACTTTGAAGTAAGAGAACTCTGGATTACAAAATTCAGCATAGTTTAACTGAAATTGCTGAAACTTTCTCAAGCTAGACTTCCCAAGATTGTAAAATTAATAATGTCTTCCTTATGTTGTTGTTGTTAATGTGCCCTCGAGTCAGACCTGACTCATAGCAACCCCTTTGGGTTTCCGAGGCAGTATCGCTATGGAAGTAGATTGCCCAACCTTCCTTCCTAGGAGTGGCTTATGGGTTTGAACCACTAGCCTTCTGGTTAACAGTCAAGTGCTTTAGACACGATGCTACCAGAGCTCCTGTCTTCCTTATAGGTTTCTTAAGAGAATTTGTTGGGCAATCCTACTTCCGTAGTGATACTGCCTCGGAAACCCAAGGAGGGGTCGCTATGAGTCGGGGCCGACTCAATGGCAAATAACAACAACAACAACAATGCATGTAAAGAACACATGGTAGAAAGAGAAAAAAAAATGTTAGCTATTATGAATTATTAAATTGGAATATACACATTTCCTGGACAATCTTTTAAAATTGAGAGAGTCTATTTGTATGTTTGTCCTTGGAAGGAAGATGGGGCAATCTGCTTCCGTAGTGATACTGCCTCGGAAACCCAAGGAGGGTCGCTATGAGTTGGGTCCCACTCGACAGCACATAACAACAACAACAACACAGTGATGAAACCTTCAAGGCAGATCACTGACAGTGAATTTTATGTTGTTAGTTGCTACTCCCATCTCCCAAATGGGAGTCTGCCATTTTAACAAGTTATTATACTTTTAAGTTCCTGGGATACTTGGAGATCTTGGGCCTGAGTACTTTAATGTTTGGATATTTCATTTATTTAAAAATTCTTATTGTGACATGTCATACAATTAGAATTGCTGGATGGTTCTTGTCTATCATTACTGAATGTTTTGAGCAAAAATTGCATAGAAGAGTCCAGATCAAAAAGGGATAAAATGTGGCAGATTTTCAAATCCTTATCAAATTCAGACATTCTGGAACCATGGATGCTGGATGATATCCTAAAACTATTGCCTTAAGATAATTTTTAAACTTTGATCTAAACCTATCACCTGAAATAATCTTTAAAGAAAACAATAGTTTAGCTTAATTCAAAAAGAATGTTTGCCTAGAGCATTGTGTTCTTATATAGAGTTGCAAATATGGCAAGGAGGCCACACGTTTTGACCCCCTCTAATCCCACAAGAGGAAGACAGGATTACCAGCAGTAACCTAAGGACTATTACTGCAAGGCCAGACATGCTGCCTCCCTCCAGCCCTTTCACCAACCGTTCCTCCCAAAGCACCCACCACCTCTCTCCTGGGTTCGATAATTCACTGCAGTGGCCACACAGAGCTCACAGATTATGGGGTTTATTAGGGAAGCACCACAGGCTACAATTTAGGTTCAGGAAAAGTGCTCAGTCTCTCTCCCAGCTCACCATCCCTCAGTCAACAGTCTCTCACAGTCTCTTTCCAGCAGTGCTGGTCCCTCAGTGTCTCACTCAGTAATGTGTGTCTTTTGCGTCTCTTTCAGCAGCACGTCTTCCTCAACCAGCAGTCAGAGAGTTCTGCCTCTAGGAGTCCTCCTTTTGAGCCTGGCAGGGTGGTCAAACTAGCCAATCATATCATCAGAACTCTAAGCACCTGAGAGAGAGTGAGCACCTCCCAGAACATTGTTTTGTGCCACTCCCAACAGAAATACTCCAGGTGGACAACTTCAGCAATCAGGAACTCCTCCGTTGCTGCGGTGTAGTAAATTACTTAGTGTGGCTTTTCTACCCATAAGTCTTTGTAAACTCCAAGGTGGGAATTGCTATTAGCAACTGAGGAGAAAGTTTTAAAGTCATCCACCTGGGTTATTTCTGTTGGGCGTGGCACAATACAATGTTCTGGGAGGTTCCCACTCTCTCTCACGTGCTTAGAGTTCTGATGCTGTGATTGGCTAGTTTGACCACCCTTCCGGGCTCAAAATGAGGCCTCCTGGAGGCAGAACTTGGACTGACTGCTGGTTGAGGAAGACGTGCTGCTGAAAGAGATACGCACCCCGGAAAGAGACACATGTTGCTGGGAAAGAGACGCAAGAGACACGCATCGCTGAGTGAGACACCGAGGGACCAGCACTGCTGGGAAAGAGACTGTGAGAGACTGTTGGCTGAGGGACGGTGGGCTGGGAGAGAGACTGAGCATTTTTTCCTGAACTTGAATTGTAGCCTGGTGCTTCCCTAATAAACCCCATAATCTGTGAGTTCTGCATGGCCACTGCAGCAAATTATCAAACCCAGGAGAGAGGTGGTGGGTGCTTTGGGAGGAACGGTTGGTGAAAGGGCTGGAGGGAGGCAGCATGTCTGGCCTTGCAGTAATAGGCCTTGGGTTACTGCTGGTAATCCTGTCTTCCTCTTGTGAGATTAGAGGAGGTCGGAACATGTAGGCTCCTTGCCGTTTTTGCAGTTGCTCATAGAAAATCCCACTTTGGAGTTTACAAAGACTTATAGGTAGAAAAGCCACACTAAGTAATTTACCACACTGCAAGAGTTGTCTAGATGTGATTGAATTGACAACAGAAACTCAAAAGTTTAGATGAGAGGTTTATGTAAATAATGGTAGAATAATTTGAAAAAGGATAGCAAGAATTGTTGCATAACTTGAGGAATGGAATCAGGGTCACTGAATTGTACATGTAAAAAGTGTTTAATCAGTGTATGGTTCACTATGTATATTTTCACATGCAAAAAAGTAATAATTATAAAAATGATTCTTATTATGTATGGACAGGCTGTGTTCAGTGGCTATGTTTGTGTATACTCACTACTCCTTTGCCTTGTGTTTTTCATAACAATGTTCCAGAAAAATATCAAGAGACCATTAGCTAAGTAAACATACCAAACACAAGGTTCAACTTCTAAATGCATGATGTTTCGGTCTGTAAATCTAGATTTTTGCTTCAGATTTTGTACTAGCATTAAGTATGTGATTGATTGTCAAATATTTCATATTATTTAGTATAATCATTGTAAGCAAGCAGATATATAAAGACCTTTTTAAAAAATACATAAATGGTCTACAGAGACCATGTTCTAATGCTTAAATATGTATAGAGGTAAAGATATAACTGGAAATTGAGAAAGAGTTACATACAAGTTAAGGGCAACTTATCCTATGGTTTTTCAGTAATCATTTTACTCTGTTATTGCACATAAATATCTAATCAAAATTTTTTTTTTTATTTCTGAAACAGTTAATCTGCAGAATTTTTGTACCATGCATTATGTTAGGTACAGAGACATTTTCCTTTGAAAAGGAAATGCTGTTGGGAGCTGTTTATTATTAATATAGTTACTTTCAGACATTCCTGAAACACCTGTTTCCTAGAATGAATTTTGATCCAAAGAGACAATGGCTAGATACCAGATGAAAATAAAAACAAAGAGATGACTTTCTCTATAATGATGCTTTTTTTCTCTACCTGAAGGGCAATGGCTCCTCCCAATGGAGAAAGAAACAATTGAAAAAAGAGCAGTTTATTTTTATATTCCTTGAAATTTAACGAGATATTGATGGTATCCACATAAGGTGAGAGGTTGAGAATATTCCCACTAGGGTCATTACATTATATACCAATTATATAAAGGAAGAAAAATGTGAATCCTCTTGGTAAACAAATTGGGCATATGTGTGAATAAAACAAGAGACAAAGTTGCATTTTTGCCAAATTTATATGTGGCATAATTGACTTTTAAAAAATCAAGTTCATGAAATTATTCATTGCATTTAATGATGAACAAAAACAAAACCTCACAGATCATGGGACAACTAAAGTGAAAAACAGTCCTTTTCCAATTCGGCAGCGTCTTGAATGCTTAGCAGTCTATAAAGGATGATTTTAGCTTGGAGATAGATGAGAGGATGAATATGTGATTCACAATCTTTTCCACACAATAAGCAATTACTATGGACTTAGGAACTTTGTTAGTTTTTGCTTAAGAAGCTTGTTAAGTCACAGTCATTTTTACTAACATCTGCTGGTTCCATTTATACTCCCCAAGGACATAGTTATCAGTAGAAATTCAAAGAACAGCAAGATGCTTAAAAAAATATTCTCAATGTGGTTTGTTTACCCATAAGAAAGCCTCGGTATTCTGAATTTTTAAAATAGTAATCATAACTATTAAATATTCTCCTGGTCTTTCACTAGTAATAAATACCTGCTTTGGGTTAATCTCTCATTTTGTCTTGGTTCATGTACTTTCTTTCATACTAGCAGAATAATATTTCCTTCCACTTCTTTTAAATTCAGTCATAACTATAAATAGAATGGAATAGAAATCATTTTCATTTAGGATTGATACATGAAAACAATATAAAAGAAGGACCTCTTGAGAGGGAAATATTAAAAAAAAAAAAATAGTTTGAAATAATTCTCTCCCAATTGGTCCCTTTTTTATATTATAGCTGCCTTAATCCAAAACCCCTATCATCTCACATCTAGATTATTTCTATGCTTGTCTTTAGTCTCAGTCCTAGGAGTTATTTTGGAATTATGTTACTAACACTGAAGTAATATTGTTTACTCATTATATTTAACTGAGAATTATCACTTGGTATAAATTAGACTTATCCATTTAGATTTGAGATTCACATTCAAAATAAATATTAGCCAGAGAACTTTAAGCCCATGTGTCTAAATAGAGCCAAACATTCTATAATCAAATTAGTTCAAATAGTGTTATTCACAACTATGACACAGTTTGCCTCGAGGGGACATTTAATCTATTCCCACACTTATCAAGTATGTATTAGAGATATTACATTGGACTGTCATAGTTGTTGGAGGGTTATAATCCTAGAGACAGGATAAATTGTAGGAGCGACTAAGAAGTATAAGTACATGTCTCATAGTGAAACATATAATGCACGACTACTATAAAATTGGAATTTAAAACAAGCACCTACTTTGGGTAGGTTCATCAAAAAATGTTCTTCATGAAATAAATTTTAAGCATGGTCTTCTTGGAACTGTTGGACAAGTACCAGCAGAGAGAAGACCACTGGGAGATAAAACAGCAGAGGAAAAAGCAAAACTTTGAGATATATTAAAATGGGTTGGAATTGTTATATCTATCCTGTATCAGGAGTCCTAAGAATGTGCTTGGATGATTGTTATATCTATCCTGTATCAGGAGTCCTAAGAATGTGCTTGGAT
>NW_006921698.1:1089538-1097635 GCF_000298275.1 Orycteropus afer afer | reverse complement strand
TCACTAATGCCGAGGATATCAATCTTTATGTGTTCCATTTCATTTTTGACAACTTCCAATTTTCCTAGATTCATACTTCGTACATTCCATGTTCCAATGATTAATGGATGTCTATAGCTGTTTCTCCTCAATTTGAGTGGTGCCACATCAACAAATTGAGGTCTCGAAAGCTTTACCTTATCCATAGGACTAAGGCTGGGTTTACTCATATGATGCAGCTCTTTTCCAGTCCTATTTTGAGAGCCTTCTAACCTAACCGGACTATTCATAAAGTTGTGTGGTAATGTATCAAACAGTATTTCTTTGCTATTCATAAGGTTTTCCCTGGTCAATTCTTTGCGACGTGGACAGCCTCTTCCTTCTTCCTAGTTTGTCTCAGTCTGTAAGTTGTGCTGATACCTATGCACCATGTGCATCCTGCTGGGTTTGAAACACCATTGGCTCAACCCCAAAACTCACATCAACACGTCACCATGGTAGGACAAACCGACAGACAAGTATGTCTCCCTGTTGGAAACCTTTCATGCCTTTTAAGTCAATATGAATAACTGAGTGTATATTAATTTTCCCAATTTTTTTTGAATTTTTCAGTAGATATTTTAAATTAAGCACCATTTAAGTCTATATAAAATTGATGTCTTGGGTTTTGGGGGCTGACTTTTAATGAAAGGACTAAAATACTTTTAATACATTGCCAGAAAGATTAAAGAAATGGCTACAATCTGAAGTTAACATTTTTTCTATATTCTTTTGTTTTATTCTACTTTTATGTCTTATATTAATTAATTCTTCAGAGATTTATATTATTAATTTAAAAAATAAGACATTGTATAGAAGCCATATCTTAGGAGAAGCTGTGTTCTCCTGTGACTCATTACCAAAAGCACCATCTGGAGACATGAAAAGAAAAATCTATTCCCTAAACTCCAATGAAAGCATGATTATCTACTCCATGTGAAAGAAGATTTGGGAGGCTCTTTCTAAATGTGCACTTCAAAGATTGAAGAATTGTCTATCCCACTAAAGAGTAGAAACAACACTGAGGGCATGGCAAATTTAAATGAATTCTAATTACCAAAAGCAAACATATAAACATCTGTAATTCTAATGACCATAATAAATCTTAGCGCTGAAAAAACAAAAAGTTCCAGCTAACTTGATAATTGGATCAATTTTTCACTTATGGGCTGTCAATTACTTGACATTTTAATGCATGCCAAATTCAGCTAAAAGTATTTTAATTAGAATAACATTGCAAAAACTAACCCCAGAGCTTTAATTGTAGTTCTGAAGCACAAAACATACGTCTGAATACCTATTTACTGAGCAGAAGTTAATTAAAAGCATAGCTTCATACTGAACGTGCACTGGGCAGAAAAAGAGAGAAAATAATTGTCAATTAAGAGTATATAAGTGTCCACTATAAAACTAAGCAAAGTTGCCATCAACTTTAAACAAGTTGGAACTTTCAATATTATTCCTAATAGTATCAGAATTTATAACAATTCTATGTATATTCTTTAAATGGATGTAGAATACATTTGGTTGTTATTTCAAAAGCTTTTATTATTACTAAGATACCAAGTTACTTTTATATGGTGACGTATTACTTTCTATCACAGCATCAATAAGCAGCTCTGGTGGTGTAGTGCCTAAGGGATTTGACTGCTAATGAGAAGGCTGGTTGTTCAAACCCACAAGCCACTTGTGGAAGGAAGATTGGGCAATGTACTGTGAAGATTTATTGCCTCAGAAACCCAAAGGGGGTCTCTATGAGTAGAAATTTACTCAATGGCAGTGAGTTTTTATTTATTTATTTATTTTACAGCATAAATGATATTATTTGTTATTATGAACTGCTGAGGATGATTGAGGATTTTAGCAAATAATGCTTCCCTTTTTCAGTTTATGTTATGAACCAGTTGATCAAGACAGAGAGAATATAAATCAAAACATTTTCTCTGTTTCATGGAGGACGTGGCTTAGCATGAGACCAAAACGGGATTGCTCATTCCGTGTTCAAATACAGAACAATTGAATTTCAAATAGCTTTGTCCACCCACCTCTTCTAGAGTTTATACAATTGAAGACTATTTCTCAGGCCTTGGAAGGAAAATCCTCAAACTTCTATAAAGTAACGGTTATTTTTGCAAAATCTTCGTAAGCAGGAAAAGAAAAAATATAGTGGAATATTCTGGCCAAACAGCAAACATTCTGTCCAGTGTTAGCTGCCTCACACTGACAAAGCCACATCCAGAGGATAATGGAAAGGAAAAGACATCAAGTATCTCCTTCCCACCTCCACCAACCTAGTGTTTCTCTTGTAGATAAATCTATTTGCCACTCTTGACCCACATCATTTGGTAAACTAGAACCCATCTCCCCAAACGAACGTTAATTGTGATTTGTCTATGCAAATTAATGTTTTATTTCCCTAGATAGTGTTATATTTTAAGGAGGTGTACGTTGCAAAAATTGAGCAGTGAGATGTGATAATGGTTTTTCTTGACATTTTCAGAAAAACAAAACTCCACCATTCATTTGTGTGGTAGGTACATGGGAAGCTTGTTTCTTGATCTGAAGATGGAGTCAATGCAGGGTAAACAGAGCTGCAAGACTATGATGATGAAACTGAATGCTTAGGACATCTTTTCTGTCTCTATATCACACTGTCCTTAAAACTAGCCATACACCTTGCACTTCATAACACATGAGTTAATAAAATTCCTTTTTGTTTTTGCCAGTCTTTGGTATCTGGTAAGCTGGGAATCATAGATTAAAGCATACAGCAATTAGAATAAGACAAATCTGGGTACAAGTCCTGGTTTTGCAATTATCTAGCTATGAAATCTTGTCAAATTAACTTACCTCTTTGAGTACGTAAGATAATTGTCCAACTTAATCAAGCTTCCACCTCATATCATCATGAGAATTCAAATTATGATGCTCTGGTTGCATAGTTCCTAAGGCATTTGACTGCTAACCAGAAGGCTGGCGGTGCAAACCTACCAGCCACTCCACAGAAGGAAGGTTGGGCAGTCTTACTTCCATAGTGATACCACCTTGGAAACCCAAGGAGGGGTCACTATGAGTCGAATTTGACTTGATGGCAGTGTGTTTGGTTTGGTTTGGAAGCTATTTGGTATAATGCATAAAATAAACTTTGGTATCCAATAAATGATATCTATAGTTGGTAACAGAATACTTGATTTAAAATTCAACCACAACAAAAGGCTGGAGCTTTTGATGTATATTTTTTAATCTCTTTTTTAAATTATAAACTTTTATTCATGTCTCTACTTTATATTTTATTTTTATTACATTGTTCATTTCCTATTTTTCTCACTCCCTTGGTAAAAACGATGGGTTGTAAATGAATAGAAATAAATACACATAAGCAGTCATATGTCATATTTTGCATTGTGACCACGACATTTTCAAATACATGCAATATACAATTCAGTTGGATATCACTTTAAACTACCTTAGGAATTATATAATCCTAAGAATATGAAAGATGGTAATACTTTATTAACTTCAAATATCATCATCCATAGATAGAAACAGAAATGCTGGCTTAATAACTATAACTACTTTTAATTAATACATATTATCAAAGTTTTCTCTATTGTAATTATGCCCTATCAAGTTCCACTAGATTTTAATGAAACCCTCTAGTGCCCTCCCAACCTAAGCCACTTAGTTTAAAAACCAGAGTCCTTACTTTGACTTACAAACTGTTGTATGATGAGGTTTCCCATTATCTCTCTTTCTACCCTATCATTTTGCTGTCTTTATATTTCATTTTGCTCCTGCTACACTGCCCTCTTGCAATTCTTTAAATATTTGGCTCTTTGAACTGCCTGTTCTATCAACCTAGAATGCCATTCCCTTTCCCTCAGATGTCTGCTTGCCTTTCTCCCTCCCCTCACATGTCAAAAGTCTTTGCACAAATATCATTTTCTCTATGAGCACTACTCTGACCTCTAAGATTGGATATAGCCTTCTCTACCTTTGACTACTTTCTCCATTTCTGATTCCATCAATATATGTATATTTTTCTTTTTCTATAGCACTTACCACCTTTAAAAACACTATATAATGTTTGTGTAATATGTATAATTTTGGTACCTATTATCATTGTTATTTCCTACCAGACAATGGCAGACACCAAAATGTGCTCTCCTTCTCTTTTCACACATTTCCAGTTTCAGTCAAGCTTCTGCTATAGGATGTTTCTTTTCCAGAACCAATGTCCTTCATGATTTCAAAGAAGCCTAGGAAAATAATCTGGATATGGAGGAAAGTCTGAGTTTCATTTCCAAGGCTAGAAACATTTGGAAAAAGCATTGGTTGTCAGGGCAAGAATAGAAAATATTTTCAGAATCAGGACTATTTGTTGTAATACTCTTGAACTTAAAAAAAAAAAAAAAAAAAAAAGACGAGTGGTGAATTGTGTTGCATAAACACATGCCACTTGCTTCAAAATAAAAAGCAATGATAAGACTTCTGTGATAAGGACTCTACTATGTGATCTTGTTGGATCATTCACATAAGACACATAATTTTGCAAGTAAAAGCTTTTATTATTATTTATAGAAGGTAAACAGTAAAAAACAAAAACAGATTACTTAAAGAACCCAAATCAAAACCAAACCCAATGCTACTGAGTTGATTTGGACTCATAAGAAAGCAAACAGTAAATGACAATCACAGATTTGAGGTGAACTGGCCCCTCTATCCCAAATACCACCCATAGTGTAGTTCATGTCTTTTAGACCACTTATCTTTTTCAGATTATGCATGTTCATTTCTGTATCACTGGGCAGCCACATCATGGACCAGGTGTCAGCAGCTCTTTCTTTCTCTCTCCCAGCAGATTTGTTATAGGCTAAGGTCAGGTGCAGCATGGCTCTGTTCATTCTCTCTCACTCTTTTTCTCTCCCTCTGTGATTGTTCTTGACTGAATCTGGCTTCCTGTACTTGCTTTGGAACAATCCTGGGCCAGTGCCAGAGATAGGCCAACATTATGACAGCCCTTGAGGCAAAACTTTTACAGGGAACACCTGGACAGTGTATGTTCAAGTCTGTGCTCCAATGCCAACCTTCTACACAGTGGTTTCCAGCACCACTCTGTGGCCTGACTTGCCCACTGCTACTCTCTTCTCCATAGTTGACAATTGCCCATTAATGTGTCTGCTTGTCTTACAGTCCCTGCCCCTCATACTGTTGCCAACACTTCTCTGCCACTCAATTCTGATATGGTTTCTGTGAATTCTCTCAGTCCTCACTGTTATAAGCTTAGCAAGTTACCAGCTCAGGACTATAACCCTTGACCCACATTACAGCTCTTCTAAGAGGTCTTTAAGAAGTTCTGGTGGTGTAATGCCTAAGACATTTGACTGCTAATGAGAAGCTCGGTGGGTCAAACCCACTAGCCACTCCATGAAAGGAAGACTAGACAATCTACTTCCAAAAAAGATTTGCCTCCTCAGAAACCCAAAGAGGGGTTGCTATGAGTTGGAATTGACTGATGGCAGTGAGTTTGGTTTGGGTTTTTGAGAAGAGGTCCTTAGAACAGTGTCTACATGTTCAAAGGACACACATCCCTCCTGGTTTTCATTGATCAGGAAGTCCCAAAAACCTCTGGGAAACTGGCTACCTATGTGGAGATACTTCTCAATTTCTGACTGTGGCTTTTGTAAATCTACCAACCCTTAGGTAGAAGGTAAAGTGACCAATCTTATTGGATCTATTTGCAAGCATGATACATGGATATTAAACTGACCAATCCCTGCAAGTTGCTTTGTGAATTCTAAACTGAAATATCCCCAGAAAGCCACTTATGTGGATACTAAACCAACAAATCCCTTGCACGATGGTGACCGATCAATCATTTTGGAAGAATTATAAACCCAGGGCCAGAAAGGTCAAACAAGAAAAAAATTTTGCACCACAAAGGGGGTAAAAATATTAAGAATCCACTGTGGTGTTATGCAGATTAGAACTATATCCTAAACAAAGAAAACCCTCATAGGGAGGCAGGTTAAAGGGAAATACTCCAAACAAAGGAGATGTGACTGTAAGATGTAAGTTTAATTCACTTATTATTTTTTCAACAAGATTGAATTTGTTTTGCTATAAGTGAGCCTGAAGCTTGATTGAGCTACATTATGAAATGGGTTCAAAACCAGGGAAAACATTTTGCACTAATTAGGGTAGAAAGTAGCTAGGGTTTTAATAGGTTTTGGTCAGAGGGAAAAATAAACTATTTTATTTTTAGTAAGATAATTTTGTTAAATTTATTCAGGGTTCATTTGAGAAAAGCGAGATTGGAGGTTTTCAAAGTAGATGAAAGGATGTTACAATAGGCATTAGATCACAATGAGTTGAATCTGACTAATTGTAATCCCATGTGCATGATAACATAGACTAAAGCAATGATGTTCACAAAATTGAAAAGAAAACACAAGATGTACTTGGAAGGCGATACTAGAGAACATATTGTAAATAAAATTTTATTTTCCCACTAAAATCCAATAGTTAAGCAACTTGCCATTGTTATTAAATATTGTTATCTGCTGTAGCAGAATGGTAGCTGCCTTAGTCTGAGTTTTCTAGAGAACCAAAATGAGTGATGCTTATATATAGGGAGATAATTATCTCAAGGAAATGGTTCGCATAGTTGTAGAAGTTGGCAGGTCTAAGATCAGAAGCTAAGAGGCTGCTGGCTCATGGGCTGCAGAGGTTAATGAATCCAAAGATCAACAGTCAATATGGTAGGTCACTGGCTCAAGTCCAAAGAACCAGAGGTCAGATAATGACAAGACAGATGCAGCATCCAGATTGAGCAAAAAGCTAGAGAGCTTTGCAGAACATCCATATATATTGGATGCAGGACACTTGGGGAAACTTCCTTTCAGCTGATTGGCTGCGCATATCAGATCTTCGCATGGAGGCAATTACATTATATCAGAGCTCATCATGGGGAATGACTACACCATTAGAAAACTGCCAAACTTCTTCTAATTTCTAAACAATTAAGAATCATAACCCAGCCAAGTTGACACAAAACCTTAACCATTACAGTGTACCCTTTGTCAACTTGACATCTATAAACATCTTAAACCATACATAATTTTTAAATAAAGACAATTATAAAGTTGTACTTGCACTTCACATGATAAAACTAACACCATATGACCAAAAATGCACTTACCCCATTTACACTTTATACTTTATAAGTGAAGAAAACAAAAAAAAATATTTGATGCATACACACAAGGAAGAAACAAACATAAAAATTACAGTTCTCACTTCTACAACTGGTCACATAGTCATAGCTAGTATTTAGAACTACCTTCTTCCATCACCCATTCTATATTCCCTTTGCCCTCAGCAAGTACCTCAGCTAGTTGTGGTTCTTGGTCTGGTTAGGTGATCCAACCTTCATTCCTAAAGGGTCTGAGTTCTTAGAAGTCATGGTAGTGAAGGTTATATGTCAGCTTGGCTGGGCCTGGTTTTGAGTGGCTGGGCAGCTGGTGGCAGTTATTCCCCATGATGAGACTGGCAATCAACTCCATGGTGGGATCTGCCATGAGCAGCTGCTTTAGGGATGTGGGCTGCTTCCAGTATATAAGAAGAAACTTTGAGGAAAGTCTCTAGCTTTTTGGAACACTTGAACCCTACATGTAGCAAAGTCTTCATTCAGCAGCCTGCCATGCTCTGCCAAACTTGGGACTTTTAATGGATTTGAATCATTGGTTTGCCATGTAGTTTGGTAATATCAGGACTGTGCCTTTTGACTTGTTGACCTTGGATTTGTCAGCCTTAGTAGCCAGCAGCTCCCTAAGTAAAGAGATGCCTCTAGCTTCAGTGGGCTGGGAGAAAGAGGCAGAGCTGAAGCCCAAGGCTGCGGGGTTTTCACCCAGCCCTTAGAGCCTGACACTTTGAACTTGGACTTCTAGCCTGCAGAAATGTAAGAGAATAAACTCTTGTTTGTTAAAGCCATCCCATTTGTGGTATATTCCTACCAGAGTGGCACTAGGTAACCAAAACAGCAGTCACATCAGAACTGGGTTGCTGTAGTTTTCTATT
>NW_006921698.1:1088718-1089438 GCF_000298275.1 Orycteropus afer afer | reverse complement strand
GCACCTTAGTCCTCAAGGAGACATCCTTGCTCCTAAGCACTTGAAACATCGTTCCTTCGCGGTTGATCTTCCCAATGCTACACGACATCTAATGTCCTGACTGCTGCTTCCCATTGGCATCAATTGTAGAACCAAGCAACGTGAATTCTTTGGCAACCTCAGTCTTCTCTCCATTTATTGTGATGCTACTCATTGATCCAGTTGTGAGGATTTTTGTTTTCTTTATATTGAGATGTAATCCATACTGCAGACTGTATTCTTCAAAATTCATCATAAAGTGCCTCAAGTCATCCTCACTTTCAGCAAGCAAAGTTGTATCATGTGCGTATCTCAGGTTGTTAATGATTCACAATCATGATAATGATCACGATAATGATTCATCATCAATGTTAATGATGCCACGTTTTTCTTCATATAGTCCAGCTTCTTGGTTTGTTTGCTCAGCATATAGATTGAATAAGTGTGGGGAAAGGATACAACCCTGACGCAATCCCTTCTTGATTTTAAATCATGTAGTGTCATCTTGTTCCATTCGAATGAAAGCCTCCTGGTCAAGGTACAGGTTCCACAGGAGTACAATCAAGTGTTCGGGAATTGCCATTCTTTTCAATGTTATTCATAATTTGTCATGATCCACACAATCAAATGCCTTTGCATAGTCAATAAAACACAGGTAAACATCTTTCTGGTATCCTTTGCCTTGAGCCAAGATCCATCTGA
>NW_006921698.1:1074145-1085895 GCF_000298275.1 Orycteropus afer afer | reverse complement strand
CTGGTGGTTCAAACCCATCAGCCACTCCTCGGAAGGAAGGTTGGGCAATCTACTTCCATAGTGATACTGCCTCGGAAAGCCAAGGAGGGGTCGCTATGAGTTGGGTCCGACTTGACAGCACATAACAACAATGACAACAGTAGTAGTAAGAAACATCCTAAGAAATCTCCTATATTCCAGACATACACTTCTTTACCTCCATTATGTAAGAGCACTCCAATTTCCTATTGGTAATAATGATCAATAACACCAGCCAATATGTCAATGTCCTTGTTTGTCTGTTGATCCAAGGCCATGAGGAGCCCAAAGTGTCTGGCTGGCATTCTTAACTTCCAGTTCAGTGGAACCTTACTGTGTCTCCAGGTGAGACTATTCTGCAGATGTAGTCAATCTGATTCCCGTGTATTCCATCTGACAAAGTCCTTGTGTATGTTGTTGTTGTTATGTGCCGTTGAGTCAGACCCAACTATAGTGACCTTGTGTATAGCCACCATTTATGTTCTCAGAAAAAGGTATTTGAATGAGTAAGTTGTTGGTCTTGTAAATTCTATTAAACAATCTCCGACATAATTTCTATCACCAAGACCATTTTTCCAACTATTGGTAATTCCTCTTTGTTTCCAACATCTGTGTATCAATCACTAGTAATAATCAACATATCTTGATTGCATGTTTTGTCAATTTCAGACTACAGAAGTTGGTAAAAATCTTCAATTTCCTCATCTTTGGCTTTGGTGGTTGGTGTGTATATTTGAATAATAGTAGTATTAACTGGTTTTCCTTGTAGGTGTATGGATATTTTTCTATCACTGATGGACAGGATTATACTTCAGGATAGATCTTGAAACATTCTTTGTGATGATAAATGGCATGCCATTCCTCTTCAGTTTGTCATTCCTGGCATAGTAGATCATATGGTTGTCTGATTCAAAATGGCCAGAACCAGGCCATTTCCTAATACCTAGGATATTGATCTTTATGCATTCTATTTTGTTTTTGATAAATTTCAGGTTTTCTAGAGTCATGCCTCTTACATTCTATGTTCTGATTATTTTTGGAGGTTTACAGCTGTTTCTTTGGAACTTAAGACCTCCAGACCCACAGAACATAAGGTCAGGAGGCAAATATTTTACAAGTGGATCACTAGGGGTAATAGTAAGTGGAACCACTCCTATGCCCACCCCTTGGTTCCTTGACTCCTGTATTCTGGCTATTGGAGAAACAGCACCATATATTGGGTGCTGGTTAGGTCATATGCAGGCTCCAGGAGAACATTGTCCCAATCCTGCATTACCACCTAGCTGGCACCCAAAATATGTCTCTAGAAGGTCACATTCTATCATTCTCTTAAGCCAGCTGCTTCAACATGATGGGAAAGATGGTAGGACCAATGAATTCCATGAGCATGGGCCCACTGCCACACTTTGTTTGCTGTGAAATGAGTCCCTTTATCTGAGGTGATATTGTGTAGGATAATAAGACAGTAGATAAGGCATTCTGTAAGTCCATACACAGATGGTGGTATTGGCAGAAGCATTGTGTGCATAGTAAATATCTATTCCAGTAAGAACAAAATGCCACCCTTTCCATGAAGGAAATGTTCCAAAGTAATCAACTTGCCACAAGGATGCTAGCCAATCTCCCTGAGAATAGTTCCATATCAGGGACTCAGTGTTAGTCTCTGTTTCTGTAACATTAGGCTCTCAACAGTGGCTATAGACAAATAATTCTTGGTAAGTGGAAGTAGATGTTGCTGAGTCCATGCATTATCTCCATCCTCACCATGATGGCCACATTGCTCATGAACCCATTCAACAATGACAGAAGTGCTGGGGGAAAAGGATGAATGACTTCCACAGAGTGAGTCATCCTATTCACTTGATTGTTAAAATCTTCTTCTGCTGAGGTTACCCTTTGATGAGTATTCACATAGAACATAAATGTTATCACTTTTTTTGCCCATTCACAGAAGTCTATCCACATACCTCTCCTCCATTCTTCCTTGTCATGAATTTTCCAATCATGTTCCTTCCAAGTCCTTGACCATGGAACCAAACCATTGACCACAGCCCATGCATGAATCAGTATGCAATTGTACATCTGCCCATTTATCCTCCCTAGAAGTGTGAAACAGGTGTCCTGCTTAAAGTTCTGACCATTGGGATGATTTCCCTTCACCATTTTTCTTCAGGGTGGTCCCAAAAGGGGCTGCAGTGTTGCAGTGTACTTTTTAGTGGTGCCAGCATATCATGCAGAACCATCTGTAAACCAGACAGAAATTTACTCTTCTTCAATCAACTGATTATAAGGAATTCTTCATGAGGCCATATATACAGACTGGGAGAAGGAAGGTAATGTGATAGGAGTAGGGACCTATGGACATTTGGGGCACTTCCACATGCAACTTACTTGTACTTTCAGGTCTTGCTCAAGCCTGTTCTTGTATATACCATTTCCATTTAATGACGGAGTGCACATTGAACTTTTTAACTCTGTGGGTCAGAAAATAACCAGTTCATTATAGGCAGCTCAGGCCACCCGGTGACTTGGTGGCCCATGGTTAGGCATTCAGTCATTGCTAAGGATCAGAAGCAAGTCAAATGATGTTTCTCAAAAGGAAAGTAGTTATCTTCAGAAGATTTCAGACCTTTGCTCCAAAATCATAAGAGTCTACATTGCTATTCACCAATAGAGGCCTGCAAAAGGCTCCAAACAACATCTCTATCTTCCACTGTCACTTCAAGCACCATTGGATCAGCGAGATCATATTGTTGCATGGCAGACTGAACCTGTTGCAGAGCCTTTTCTTGTTCTGGGCCCCACTCAAAATTCACAGCTTTTTGAGGCACTTGATAAATAAGCCAGACCAGCACACCCAAATAAGGGCCATGTTGCTTCAAAATCCAAAGAGGTCTATGAGGTGTTGTGTTCCTTTTATTTTTACTTCAGGGAGGGCCAGATGCAATAACTTATCCCTCACTTCAGAAGGAATATATTGACATGCCACACACCACTGTACTCCTACATATTTCATCAAGGAGGAAGGGGACTAAATTTTTGTCAGGTTAATTTCCCATCCTCTCAGACCAATAAGTCCAGAATCATTGATACTTCTTCCATACTATGTCCAGTCAGCATAATATCATCAATGTAATGGACCAGTGTGACATCTTGTGGAAGAGAAATGTGATAAAATTCCCTGTGAACCAAATTAGAATGTATTGGTGGAGAGTTGATATACCTCTGAAGTATGACAGTGGAAGTGTAGTGCTGTACTTTCCTGCTGAAAGCAAACTGTTTCTGGTAATCCTTTGAAACTGGAATTGAAAAAATGCATTGTGATGGTCAATAGCTTCATACAAGGTACTGAGAGAGATATTAATTTACCTAAGCCATGAAACTACATCTGAATCAGCAGCTACAATTGCAGTCACTACCTGGTTAAATTTATGAAAATCCACTGTCATTCTCCAAGATCCATCTGTCTTTTACATAGGCCAACTAGGCAAGTTAAATGGGGATGTGGTAGGAATTACCACTTTCACATCTTTCAAGTTCTTGAAGGTGGTGCTAATCTCTGCAATTCCTTCAAGAATGTCTTATTGCTTTTGGTTTACTATTTTCCTAGGTAGAGGCAGTTTTAATGACTTCCACTTAGCATTTCCTATCATAATTGCTCTTACTCCACATATTAGGGACTCAATGTAAAGATTATACCTGTTGCTGAGTACATGTATTCTAATTATGCATTCTGGAATTGGAGAAATGGATATAGGAGGGCTTCAGGGATGCACCAGACCTACTGTGAGGAGAATTTGAGCTAAAACTGCACTCTGATCTGACCTATTCATACCCTCTGACTGGTGGGCCACAGTGATGCTTTAGGTATCTTGGAACTAGTGTCAATTAAGAGCCAGTGCCCAGTAATCCCCCAAAAGTCTGGTTATTTCCTTTGCTCCAGTGAACAGTCATTCTCATTAAAGGCCATAGATCCCTTTGGGTAAGGCTAGGAAAAAGATTAACAGTATATATTTTGGGGAGTGTAATGAGGTCCTTCCTCAAGACAACCCAGTCTCCACATCATTCGAGGGGTTTTGAGTTTGTAAACTGGCTCAAGTCTGGGAATTAATTGAGGGGCTATGACTCTTTATGCTGGTGATTTAAGTTAGACTGCCATTCACTTGACTTAGAATTCTTCTGCTTGTACAGATCAAATAAATATTTAGTAGATTTCCCATCTGTTTTATTTCTAGGGACACTGTGCCTAAGTAGTCAGTGCCATAAGTCCATATGAATCAAACTATTCTGATTACTGCTTTGACGGCTGCCCATTATAGTAACCATAATTAGGTCTTGCCATTTGGCACCTACCACCACTGGGGTCCAATCAGCCCCACTGTAGTTAGGTGCCTTAAATCAATTAGGGCAGTTTCCACTGTTAAATCTGACTTACATAAAATAGTAATCACAGCAGGCTTCAAGAATTCTGAGGCTCCCTTCCCAAATCTGTTCCTCAGTGTTGTGGTAAAAAATGTGTACTCCATGTGTGGGTTTATAAGTCTAACTTGATAAATCCCCTCTAGCATGACATTTCCCCTTAGCCTTTGGATACCTTCTTCTACAGTATACTAAGGCAGTTCTGGTACTTGAATTTAGTATTGTTGTTAAGTGTCATCAAGTTGGTTCCAACTCATAGCAACTTTACGTACAATAGAAAGAAACACTGCCCAATCCTGCACCATCCTCACATTCCTTGTTATGCTTAAGCTCACTGATGCAGACACTGTGTGAAGACATCTTGTTGAAGGTCTTCTTTTTTTTTCACTGACCTTCTACTTACAATGAATGGTATTCTTTTCTAGGGACTGATCCCTTCTGATAACAGGACCAAAGTACAAGAGTTGAAGTCTTGCTATGCTTGCTTCTAAGGAGCATTGTGGCTGCACTTCTTCCAGACAGATATTTTTGTTCTTTTTGCAATCCATGGTTTATTCAACATTCTTTCCAATACCATAATGCAAATGCTTCAATTCTTCTTCAGTCTTTCTTATTCATTGTCTAGCTTTCACATGCATATGAAGCAATTGAAAATACCATGGCTTGGGCCAGGTGTACCTGGTTGTTGTTGTTGTTATTTGCTGTTGAGTTGGACCCGACACATAGCGACCCCTCCTTGGGTTTCCGAGGCAGTATCACTATGGAAGTAGATTGTCCCATCTTCCTTCAGAGGAGTGGCTGGTGGGTTTGAACTACCAGCCTTCTAGTTAGCAGTCAAGTGCCTTAGGCACTATGCTACCAAAGCTCCCAAAAATCTCACTGCAACTCACTGCTGTCGAGTTGATTTGACTCATGGTGACCCTTCTTTGGGTTTTCAAGGTGGTATTTCTACAGAAGTGGATTGCTCAGTCTTCCTTTTGAGGAGTGGCTGGTGAGTTCGAACCGCCAGCCTTCTGGTTAGCAGACAAATGCCTTAGGCACTACACCACCACAGCCTTAGGTGTACTTTAGGCTTAAAAAATGACATCTTTTCTCTTTAATATTCTAAAGAGGTGTTTTGGAGCAGATCTGCCCAACACAATATGTCATTTGATTCTTGACTTCTACACTCATGGGTATTGATTGTGGATCCAAGTAAAATTAAATCCTTGACAGGTTTGATCTTTTTTTTCCATTTAACATGATGTTGCTGAATAGTCCAATTGAGAGGATTTTCTTTTCTTTATGTTGAGATGTCATTCATAATGAAGGTGGTAGTCTTGATCTTCATCAGTGTTTCAAGTTGTCTTCATTTTCAGCAATCAAAGTTGTGTCATCTGCATATTGCAGATTGTTAATGAAATCTTCCTCAAATCCTGATGCTGTCTTCTTCATATAGTCCAATTTCTTGGATTATTTGCTCAGCATGCAGATTGAATAAGTATGGTGAAAGGATACAACTCTGATATATAGCTTTCCTCATTTTAAACCATGCAGTATCCTCTTGCTCTAGTTGAATGACTGCCTTTTGGTTTATGTACAGGTTTGTCACAAGCATAATTAAGTGTTCTAGAATTCTCATTTGTCACAATGTTAACCATAATTTGTTATGGTCCATGCAGTGGAATATCTTTGCACACTCAATAAATCACAAGTAAACATCTTTCTAATATTCTTTGCTTTTAGTCAAGATCCATATGTCATCAGCAATGATACCTCTTGTTCCATGCCCTCTTCTAAAACTATCTTGAATTTCTGGTGGTTCCCTGTTCATGTACTACTGAAACTGTTTTTGAATTATTTTCAGCAAAGTTTTACTTATGTGTAATTCTAATGATATTGTTTGATAATTTCTGCCTTCTGTTGGATCACTTTTCTTTGGAAGGGGTACAAATATGTATCTCTTCCACTTGGTTGGCCAGATAGCTGTCTCTCAAATTTCTGGGCATAAAGGAAGCCACTGCATAATCCATGCTTTGATGAACCAACCAAATAAACTATTCTATCCTTTCCTAATATCTCTAGGTGAAACATTGAATGGAGAATCTGTACCTAGTGGGCCCATATCATTACACTAGACTGACCTAACTTTATATTCCTTGCACTATTACCCATACCATTAGTAGTCATTTCCACAAATATTTCCCAGATTTCTGTTTGTATATATTAGAAGAATTAAGCAGTTCTTTTGGAGCGTAATGTACCTCTTCCTGGGTCTCATTTTTTACTTTACCTTTTGGGGCTTGTTGTCTAGTTTTAGGTCTAGCAGCAAAACTGGGTGCTGGGGGTAGTTCCTGGGAATATTCAGCAATGTCTTATAAGGCATCTGCCACAAGTGCCCATGCTAGGTGATATATGAGATACATGCTCCTCAGCTACAGCAGAGTTAATCTCAGAAGACAGAAATAAGATGTGCTGGCAGGATGATTCAAGATAATTTAGGGACTCAGTGGCCCCAGTTTTCTGATTGTTTGCCCATACACCCACATCTCAAATTTTAGGATCACATTTCTTCCCAATCAATGTCTTCATTTTAACTGTGGACACCATTTAAAATTGGAAATTTAGTTGACTTTATAATTCAGCCACTCTTACAATAACACTGTGTTTATGGCAATGTCAGCTCTATTACTATAAGAAATTAAGCTTCTGTTTAGGGCACCAGTGGCAATTGTGAGGTCTTTTATAAGGCATGTGAATTGTGACTCTGAAGCCCTGAGCTTATCTCTTTCTTTCACCACTTTGTCTAGCGTAAGTTGGACCAAGTAACCAGCTTCTATATCTTTCTTATTCTGACAAAATTTCAGAAAAATATCAAACATGCCATCACCGAGAGCCTTGCTTCTTGTCAGTACTTGAACATTGGTGGTGATATTTTGCCTATTAATATTGCCACCTCATACCATGGATTAACAGCACCTTGTTTACTACTGCAGGCAGAATCATCAGTGACTTTAAGACTAGTTAGACATGAGAACAATTTTAGAAAATTTATCCTTATGATTTTGCTTCTCTAAGACCACTCTAGGTACCAAATGTGTTAGGTTGGTTTCTTTAGGGAAGCAAAACCAGTAAAGTTTATACGTGTATGTATATATTTAGAAATTTTTCTCAAGGAAATGGTTCACACAGGTGTAGAAACAGGCAAGTCCAAGTGGTAGGTAAGACAGTAGGCTACTAGCTCAAAAACTGCAGAGATGAATGAATCCTGAGATTGGCAGGCAATACATAAGGCCACTGGGTAAAGTCTAAATAACCCGTGGTCAGATGATGACAAGCCAGATGCAGGATCCAGATTGAGCAAAAAGCCAGAGAGCTTTGTCAGAATGTCCATGTATGTTAGATGCAGGCCACACCCCTGAGGACACTCCCTTTCAACTGATTGACTGCTCATGGCAGATCTCATTATAGAGGTGATTATATTATATCAGATCTCCTTGAGAGGGATCATTACATAATTACCAACTATATCATAACTGCCAAACTACTGAGAATCTTTGCCCAGAAAAATTGACATACAACCTTAGCTGTCACAGTACTAAAATTGGAATATATCTACTACTTTCAAAAGTAAAAATCTATCTCTTAGGAAACTACATTCCAAAACTGTTTAGGTATGTATTAAATTAAATATTTGGCATGGTGAAAATGTATAAAGAAATGGAATGATAACATATTAACAAGAATAAACATGCATTTTCAGAGACCATTCTGATGTGTTAATGATCGATATACAGAAAAGTAAAAAAACAATTTTAGGAAGGAAGGAAATAGTAGATATAGAGTCATTTCAGTTGCATTCTCAGTGTTTTCAGATGACTCTTCTTTTCAGTTCTTAATCTGTAGATGATTCTGCGTAGTGCAGATCAGAGAGAGTAGGTAAATCTAGTGAAATATATTTTAATCTTCAGAAAATTAAATGCTTCTGTTTTGCACATGCAAAGACTAACTTAAAAGTTAGTTGAGGTTATTTTTAGGCAACACTTTACAACTCTTTTCTTGGAATAATAGAATACATAATATAATAATAATATTAAAATACACCTTGAGAGAGGTACATTGGTAAGAGAACAGGATGTGTTTTTTCTTCACATGTCTAAGCTAGTGCAAACAATCTTGCAATACATTGTTGACCTGTAACAATTTAAAGAGGATTTTAAGTCCATCAAAATGAAACTGGTAACTTGTTTAATTTAATACTATTTTTATGCAAAATGCACAGTAATAAAACAGATGACAAGGCAGGAAATGCAATTTCAAAAACAGAGCTCTTTCTAAGTGCAGCATTTGTCTTTGGGATTGAGCAGGCCTGAGAATGATTAATTGTATATGAAAGATTGAGAAAACACAAATTCAAACAAATGATTGGTGCTAGCAATGATTAAGAAGGCAGATAAAATTTTTATCATTTATTTTGCGTTTCTAGGTAGGAAGTTACATGTTGATATGTATGTATCAATATTAAGTACTAGAATCCAATTTGGTACTAGTAGTAAATTTCAAGTCTTAAAAAATAGAAAATCTGAAGTTCATATTTGCTTGATAGATTTGAATAATTTATGTAAATCAAAACAAATATATCTATAGAAAACTATAAGTGTTTGTAGGACGACATTTTTATTTACATCTTTAAATAGGTAGTAAATATCACAGAATCATGAAATATGTGTACTGAACCTCACCCTAAGCCAGAACTGAAGTATATTAAGACATAAACCAAAAAGTTGAAGAGGTGAAACTTCGTTATTCCTTAACTAGAGTAACTAGTAACTGTCTTTTTCTAAACACAGTTACAAGGAAGTAGAATGCTGCTCCATAAATTTCAAGCAGAGAGGCTGAATCAAGCCAAGTCGGTTCTCATTCAATTGATTCCACTCATGGAGACCCCATGCGGGCCAGATTAGAACTGTGCTCCATAGGGTTTTCAGTGGCTGTGATCTTTCAGAAGTAGATCACTAGGTCTTTCTTGTGTGGAGTTTCTAGGTAGATTCAAACTGCCAACTTTTGGGTACTGGCTAAGCACTTAATCATTTACGCTATTCAGGGAATCCTGAGGATTGAACAAACCAAAAAAAAAAAAAAACTCAGTGTCCAGTCAGATCCGACTCATAGTGACCCCTCCTTGGGTTTCCAAGGCAGTATCTCCACGGTAGTAGACTGCCTAATCTTCCTTCCTAGGAGTGGCTGGTGGGTTTGAACCACCAGCCAACTGGTTATTAGTCAAATGCCTTAGGCACTAGGCCACATGAGATATGGAAAGAATAAGGGATCTCCTTTAAAAAGCTAATGTCAAAAGTCAAATCTAACCCTTGTTGACCAGCAATTTTCTATCAGGTTTTCCTTCTATGTTGTTAGGTGCCATCAAATCAGACCCAATTCACGGTGACCCTGTGTACAACAGATTGACACACTGCCTGGTGCTGCACCATCTTCACAATCTTTGCTATGCTTGAGCCCATCTTTGCAGCCACTGTCAATCCATCTCATTGGATTTTCACTGACCCTCCTCTTTTCCAAGCATGATATCTTTCTCCAGGAACTGATCCCTTCTGAAAACATGACTCAAGTACTTGAGACGAAGTCTGACCATCTTCACTTCTAAGGAGCATTCCAGCTATACCTATTCCAAGAAAGATTTGTTCATTCTTCTGCTGGTCAGTGGAATTTTCAATACACTTTGCCTACATTACAATTCAAATACATCAATTCTGTGAGAAACTGGATTTTACCAGAAGTCTGTCCAAATGCAGCATGAAATATATTCCAGAGATGCTCATAATCAGACACGAATGAAAAATTTCCACACTGTTATATCCTGTGTTTGTTTCCCAGAATATATGCTAGAATATGAATACCATCTATTCCTTTTTATTCTGGTATTTGCATTAATTAGTATAGATAATTGATGCGTTCCAAATCACAATGTTGAGTGTTTATAATTTAATCATCAATTATCTAATAATGCTCATGATACAAAATGAAACAAAAATAAGCACACATGTAAGGACTCTGACCATTTCACAACAGTCTCATGAAATCACTTTTTTCTTTTTAATTTCTTTGAAAAAAAATTTTTTTAAGGAGCTGCCAGATTCAAAGATGTTTCTTTCTTGTTTCTTTATTTATTTTTTAAAAAATTTTATTGTGATTTGGGTGAAAGATTACAGAACAAGTTGGTTTGCCACACAGCAGTTCACAGATACTTTGTCCCATGACATTGACTGCAATTTCCCACAATGCAACAGCTCTCTTCCCACTTCCTCCTCATAGTTACCTCTTCCTTGTGTCCTTCCCTCCCATGCACGCCTGCCCTCCGAATGATCTCCCTATGCATACACTACCCTTCTATTCTCCCATGATTGATCCCTCCAAGGAGTGTATCCACCTAATGTGAATGTTCAGCTCATATGCCTGTCTTTGTTTGGCTGGAAACCACAGGAATGGGTTCAATTCCAGACCTGAAGGGCAGCTAGGAGCCATAGTCTCAGGGGTTCCACCAGGCTCTTTCAGACCAGCAAACCTGGCCCCCCCCTACTTTTTTTTCCCCTGATTTTGAGATTTGTTCTACATTTTTCTCCTATTCTATCCAGGATCACCTACATAGATCCCCCGCCAAGTGGTCGAAAGTGGCACCCGAGTTCCGTACAGTTATTCTAGTCTCATACTCAGCCTATATGGCTGGGGATTGGATGGTGTACCAGTCCCTTGGACTAACTGTTTCCATGCATCTTTGGTTTTCTCCATTCTTCTTTGCTATGGATGAGGAGAGACCCATCGTTGCATCTAGATGGCTGCTTGCAAGCTTTTCAGATCCAGTGGCTATTTGCCAAAGTAGGATGTGGAACAATGTTTTTGTGTAGTATGTTATGCCAATTGAGCTTGATGTCCCCTGAGACCATGGTCCCAAGGCCATAGGTCCAACTACTCACTCCCATCAGGTAGCTGTCAAGCAGTGACTACAACGTTGTCCCTTGTCAGCTCTACTATATACCTGAGAATTCTTACAGAACATACAGATATACTTGTAGAAACATTGTCTGCCAACCCTATAAATGGTCATGTGCACAGTTTCCCCTGCATAGACATACCTGATTATTCAGCCTGTCCATCCATCTATCCACCCATAGATCAATGTTTGCCATGACTGCCAACACAGTACTGTATGTACAAAAGGGTTCGTCTTTGTTTTCTGCCTCCCATGCACCTCTCCATGTCTTCCTCTTCCTCAATGCCACCATGTTGATCACTCATATTTGGTACATTGCCCTTCCCTT
>NW_006921698.1:1068198-1073785 GCF_000298275.1 Orycteropus afer afer | reverse complement strand
TGCAGGTTCTACATTATTTTTTAGGGTTGTATAGTATTCCATTGTATGCATGTAGCATAGTTTGGTTATCCATTCTTCTATTAATGGGCACATAGGTTGTTTCCATCTTTTTTGCTATTGTAAACAGTGCTGCAATGAACATGGGTGCATATATGTTATTGTCCTGGTTCTCACTTCTTTAGGATTTATACCTAGTAATGGAATGGCTGGGTCAAAGGGTATTTCTAATTCCAACTTTTTAAGGAATAGCCATACTGTTTTCCACAGTGGTTGTATCATTTTACAGTCCCACCAGCAGGATATGAGAATCCACATCTGTCCACATCCTTGCCACATTCGTTATTTTCTGTCTTGCTGAACTTTACTACTAGTGCTGGGGCAAGATGGTATCTCATTGTTGTTTTCATTTGCATCTCTCTAATGGTAGCATGGTGTCAAAGGCACTTGATTGCTAACCAGAAGGCTGGCGGTTCAAACCCACCAGCCACTCCTCGGAAGGAAGGTTGGACAATCTATTTCCATAGTGATGCTGCCTGACACCCAAGGCAGGGTCGCTATGAGTTGTGCCCGATTTGACAGCACATAACAACAACAACAATGGCTAATGATTGCAAACATTTCTTTATGTGTTTGTTGGTTGCCTGAATATCCTCTTTGGTGGAGTGTCTATTCATTTCTTTTGCCCATTTTTTAATTAGATTATTTATCTTTCTGTTGTTGAGGTTTTGGAGTTTTCTATAAATTCTAGAGATAAGACCCTTGTCAGATATGTCATTGCTCATTATTTTTTCCCAATCTGTAGGTTCTCTTTTGACTCTTTTGGAGAAGTCTTTGGAAGCACATAAAAATTTAGTTTTTAGAAGGTCCCATTCATCTAGTTGATCTTCTGCTATTTGTGCATTTTGGGTTATGCTTGATAGTCTATTTATGCCATATATTAGGGCCCCTATATTTGCCCCTAGCTTTTCCTTGAGGAACTTTATAGTTTTGAGTTTCACATTTAAGTCTTTGATCTTTCTGGAATTAGTTTTTGTGTATGGTGTGAGATACAGATCTTATTTCATTTTTCTGCAAATGGATGGATATCCAGTTTTGCCAGCACCATTTGTTAAACAGACAATCTCTTCCCCATTTATTCAGCCTTAGTCAAAGATCAGCTGACCATAGATCAATGGATTTATTTCTGGGTTCTCAATTCTATTCTATTGGTCTATGTGTCTGTCATTGTACCAATACCAGGTAGTTTTGACTACTTTGGCTATAAAGTAGGTTTTGAGATCCTGCAGTGTGCGATCTCCTGCTTTGTTCTTCTTCTTCTTCAATAGCACTTTGCTTATCCGAAATATCCTTCCTTTCCATATAAAGTTAATGATTGTTTTTTTTATGTCCTTAAAGAATGTTGATGGGATCTAGATTGGGATGACATTGAATGTATAGAATGCTTTGGGTAGAATTGACATTTTTACAATGTTCAATTTTCATATCCATGAGCATAGTATGTTCTTCTATTTATGTAGATCTTATAGTTTCTTGAAGTAGTCTTTTGTAGTTTTCTTTGTACAGGTCTTTTGTGTCCCTGGTAAGATTTATTCCCAAGTATTTTATTTTATTTTTTTGGTAGGTATTGTAAATGGTATTGATTTCCTTATTTCTGTTTCAGCAATCTCTTTGCTGGTGTAGAGGAATCCAACTGATTTTTAGATATTGATCTTTTATCCCACCACTATGCTATATCTCTAAAGTAGTTCCAGTAGTTTTTTGTTTTGTTTTGTTTTGCTGAGTTTCTTGGGTATAAGACTCAATTATCAGCCAATAAAGATAGACTGACATCTTCTTTACTAATTTGGATGCCTTTGATTTCTATTTCTTGCCTTATTGCCCTGGCTAGGACTTCTAATACAATGTTGAATAGAAGTGGCTTAGAGGGCATCCTTGTCTGGTTCCTGTTTACAAAGGAAATGCTTTCAGTCTCTCTCCATTGAGAATAATGTTGGCTGTTGGTGGTTTTGTATTTACGTCCTTTATTATGTTGTGGAATGTTCCTCCAATTACTATGTTGCTGAGAGTTTTGATCAGGAATGGGTGTTGGATTTGATCAAATGTCTTTTCTGCATTGATTGATATGACCATGTGGTTCTTTTCCTTTGTTTTATTTATGTGATGGATGATGTTGATTGTTTTTCTAATGCTGAACCATCCTTGCATAACTGATATGAATCCCAGTTGGTCATAATGTATTATTTTTTAATATGTTGTTGGAATCTACTGGCTAGGATTTTGTTGAAGATTTTTGCATCTATATTCATGAGGCATATTGGTCTGTAGTTTTCCTTTTGAATGATATCATTGCCAGGATTTGGTATCAAGGTTATGCTTACATCATAAAATGAATTTGGGACAATTCCATCTTTTTCTGTGTTTTGGAATAGTTGGAGTAGGATTGGTGTCAGGTCTTCTCTGAATATTTAGTAGAATTTTCTGGTGAAACCATCTGGGACAGGACTTTTTTTTGTTGGTAATTTTTTTTTATGACCAGTTCAATTTCTTCTTTTGTTATGAGTGTTCAACTTTTCCACCTCAGCCTGTGTTAGTTTAGGTAAGTAGTGTATTTCTAGAAATCTGTCCATTTCTTCTTGATTTTGGAGTACACTTCTTCATAGTATCCTGATATTATCTTTTATATTTCAGTTAGTTCTGTTTTGATGTCACCCAATTTGTTTCTTATTCATGTTATTTGTATTCTCTCCCTCTTTTCCTTTGTTAAATTTGCCAGCAGTTTGTCAGTTTTATTAATCTTTTCATAAAACCAACTTCTAATCTTGTTGATTTTTTCTATTGTCTTTCTATTTTCCGTTTCATTGATTTCCTCTTGAATCTTTATTATTTCCTTTCTTCTGGTGAATGTAAGGTTTTCTTGCTGTTCTTTTTCTAATTGTTGGAGATGTCAGTTTAAAGTGTTGATTTTGGTTCTTTGTTCTTTTTTGATATGTGCATTTATTGGTTTCTGTTCAGTGCTTTTCCTGTGTCCCAAAGATTTTGGTATGTTGTGTTTTCATCCTCATTTGATTCAAGGAATTTTTTAATTTCATTTTTTACTTCTTCTATTACCTAGTCATTCTTAAGGAGAGTGTTACTCACTTCCATGTGTTTGCTCTTTTTCTGTTGATCTTCCTATTGTTTGTTTCTAATTTGATAGCATTGTGATCTGAGAAGATGTTTTGCAGTATTTCAATGTTTTAAAATTATTAAAGCTTTCTTTATGGCCTAACATATGGTCTATCATGGAAAATATTCCTTGTGCACTAGGAAATAATGTATATTGTGCTGTTGTCGGGCAAAGTGCTCTGTAGATGTCTATAAAGTCAAGTTGGTGGATTGTATTGTTTAGTTCTGCATCTTTGTTGAGTTTCTTTCTAGTTGTTCTATCTTTCATTGAAAGTAGTGTATTAAAGTCTCCTACTATGACTGTAGGAGCTCTGGTGGCTTGGTGCCTAAGGCATTTGGCCTTAGGCCAAATGAAGCCTGGTGGTTCAAACCCACCACCCATTCCTTGGAAGGAAGACTGGGCAGTCTATTTCCTTAGTGATACTGCCTTGGACACCCAAGGAGGGGTTGCTATGAGTCAGATCCAACTCGACAGCAGTGGGTTGGGGCTATGACTAAGGAGTCATCTTTTTGTCTTTCCAATTCTGTTTAAGTCTGATTTATGTATTTGGGGGCTCTTTCATTGGGTACATAGGTATTTATTATAGTTACATCTTCTTGGTCAATTGATCTTTCATCATTATATAATGTCTTTCCTTGGCTCTTATGGAGGTTTTTGTCTTAAAGTCAATTTGATCAGAAATTAGTATTGCCACTCCTACTCTTTTTTGGTTGCCATTTGCTTGATATATCTTTTTCCAACCTTCGATTTTTGGTCTATTTTTGTCTTTGTCACTAAGGTGTGTCTCTTGTAGACAACATATTGATGGATTATGTTTTCTTGTCCATTCTGCAACTCTCCGTCTCTTGTTTGGTACATTTAATCAATTGACATTCAGTGTAACTATCAACAAGTATGAATTTGTTACTGTCATTTTGTTATGTGTTTTTTCGTGGTGTTCCTGTTTTTTTTGTTCCATATAATTTTTGTGCTGAGCTCATTTTGTTTAAGAATCATGTTATCATTCCCTTTGCTGCTGTTGTTTTAGTATTTGCCAAATATTTGTGCTTGTCCTATTTTTTATTGTGCTGTGAAGTTTCATCATTTTTCTTTGAGGTTACCCCATGATTTATAATTTTCTCCCTGAGTTTACAGCAGTCCATTCTATCTTGCAACTCTCTTGACTTCCTCACCATTTAGAAGGTCTGAACTACATTATTTTTTCCCTCTTTATGGTTTGTCCTCATTTGCCAATTGATATCTCTGGTTCTCTGCTTTTAATCTTGTAAGCTTATTTTACATTGGATACTTCCATAACTGAGTTGGTTTCTGGGTTATCTCATTACGTATATTAATGGTTGCTTGTTTGCTATTATTGATTCTCTTTCCAAAGGATTCCCTTTGGTATCTCTTATGAGTTGGTCTGGTTTCAACAAATTCCCTTAATTTGTTTATCTGGAAATGTTCTAATTTCACCATCATATTTGAGGGACAGTTTTGATGGGCATATAATTACTGGTTGGAGTTTTTTTCTTTCAGGGTGTTATATATACCATCCCATTGCCTCCATGGTTTGTGCTGAGAAATCAGAACTTAGTCTTATTGGTTGCCCTTTATAGGTAACTTTTTGTTTTTCCCAAGCACCTTTCAGGATTCTCTCTTTGTCTTTGGTCTTGATGAGTTTGATTATAGTAAGTCTCATTGATTTTCTTTTGTGGTCTATCCTATTTGGGGTTTGTTGGTGTTCCTGAATGGATATACTTTTATTTTGTATTGTATCAGGGAAGTTATCTTCCAACATATCTTGACCAATTTTCTCTGTGGTTTCATTTGTCTCTTCTTGTTCTGGGATTCCAATTACATGTAGGTTATACCCTTTGATAGTATCCCACATGAATCTTAGGCTTTCTTCATTTTGTTTTTCATCTTTTTTTCTGAATGAGCCCTTTCCAAAGAAGTATTCAGGTGTATTTCTTCAATCTCATTAATTCTGTTTGATTCTATTCTACTCATTTGCCTTCTCAATGTGCTATCTATTTCTGAAAATTTACTATTAATCATCTGGATTTCTATCTGTAGATTTTGTATCATTTCTAATTTTTTATTTATTTTGTCATTTTTGTTTTGTATTTTCTTCCAAAAATTGTTCTAGGATTTTGTCTGTGTTTTCCTTATTTTTGTCAGTATTTTCCTTGATCTTTCTCTTAATCCTTTGAAGGTACATAAATAAAATTATTTTGAATTCCTTATTAGGGAGTTCCAACACTGCTTCTTCCTCAGGGATATGTTATGAGACTCCCTTGTTTCTACTGCTTCATCTTGCTTCTTTGTGTGGACTGTGATTGTCTGTTGTCTGGAAGACATTGCAACTTTGTTGTATTTATATTTAATTGGTGATTGTATGTTGGAGTGATTTGCCCCCCATTTTTTTTTTTTTTTTTT
>NW_006921698.1:1038108-1067948 GCF_000298275.1 Orycteropus afer afer | reverse complement strand
ATGAGCATGGTTGCTGTGTCCCACTCAGTTAGAGAAAAACAACAATCGAAAAACCATCAAAAAAGTATTAAGAGGACAAAAAACACATACCACTTGAACACACAGGGATAATCACTAAAAAGGGAAAAAATAAAAAAAAAAAAAAAGTAGAGGAAAGGCAATAAATGAGAGAAAATATTTAAAGACATATTTTAAAAAAACAAAAGAAATATGAATAGAAAAATGGAGATACAAAAAAATAAAACTACAATATATGGGGAGAGGGGTATAAGATAAAAGAGGTAGAGTAGGAGAATAATGAAGAAAAAATGGTAAAAAATTCAAAAAGAAAAACAAGTAATGATAAGAATCACAAGAAGGGGGAAAAAATGGGAACCAGGAAAAGATAAGAGTAAAACCCAAAAATCAGAAATGGGGAAGGGAAGAAGAAGAAGAAGGAATAATAATAAAAAAGGATGAAAAACTATAATATAAACTATATATATAAACAGACAAAAACAAACCAAAAAAATCTGGGTAGGGTAGGTCTGGGCACCAAGGCTCCATCAGAGCACACAGATTGGGATGGAATTCCTTCCAGCCCAGAAGGTGGGTGGGAGTGAGGGATGACCACACCTCTTTCACCAAGAGGGTGCAGGGTATAAGAGTAACAGGGAGAATATTGCACCTTTCCAGTCCTTGGTGTCCAGTATGAACTTGCTTTCCCTGACAAATGGAGCCTATTCCTAGGTCCCTGGGATCTGAGAGAATGCTGTTACTTTAAATAGTCAAAATTGTCAAACCCCTTGTAAACATTCAAAATGAATGCACCCCCCCAGATGCCAAAAGTCCGCAGCTCAATTTATCTTTTTCTTTATTGTTTCCCCTTTTATTCACTAGCCACCATTGCAGTCCTCTGTGCAACCCCTGGCTAGCAGGGCCAATTTTTAGGTTAATTCTGAGGTCCTAACACCACTTGGCAATATCCAAACTCTCCATGCCATCAGGATCACTGACAGTTCATACCTCTGTATGTCTCCTTTTTCAATGTTTTCATGCAGGTTTTTCTACTAGTTGGAGTTATATCCATTTCAGTATCCTTCCTTTCAAAGCTCAGTTGCTCCAAGATTATCTTCTGCATCTGTGTTAATTAATTCCTCTTTTCTTTGTTGAAGAGGGTTTGTGTAATTTGTCTACCTAGTCTGCCATCTTACTAGAACCCCCACAGATGTTTATTTTTAAATGCCAAAATATTACACTTTTAATATTTATAAGGATTACTGTGCCATTTCACAAGTTATTTAAAGTACAATGGACACACCATTCTCCAAGCATCTAAAATCTATTTTCACCTTTTCTTTATGGAAATCCTTTTTGTTTTGTCCCAACACCACCATCATTTCTCTTTTCATTAACTGCACAATTCAAGAAGCATCTATTAAGTGCCATTATTGAACAAACTAAATGTAAAGAGAGATATATTAGTACAAATAATAATTCGCATTATAAGTCACTTATATTTGAGTGTATTTAGCAAACATACAGAATGTAATTTCAAATATTGTGAAAAGTGCTATAATCAAAACAAAAACAAAAAGATTCAGGAAAGCCTTCCTAGTGAGATAAAATAATGGTTAAGCTGAGATTTGAAGATTTATACTAGATAAAATGGACATGAAAATACATATCAGGAAGAGGAAATAGTAAAAGTACAAATGCAGAGGTACAGAATAATACGAAATGTGTTGTAATAATTATAGACAGGTTGATTTTGCTAGTTACAAAATGAATTCAAACTAAGAGGAGTTGAGACTGGAGAGATATGAAGCCATTTTTTTAAATATTATTTTTTATCTTTTATTTTGCTTCACAAAAAAAAGGGAAACTTCTGTGAACTGATATATGATGGCATAGCATATATTCTACTTTTACAATTTTTATCCCTCTAAATAGTATGTAAAGATCACAATTTTAAATAGCATAATATGAATTTTCATTATCTTTTAAAAATCATTCATAATGATGAAACACTAATAGTGAAGATATTATTTCCTTTAATTTCTTTGTTACCATCTGCCATATCTTTGGCTTTAATTCCTAAGAATCCTTAACGGAAAGTACTACCCCTCTTTTCACATTTCCATATGAAGGTTGTTCCATCAAAGTGACACTCCTGGCCTCCTACCTGGTCCCTCTCCCTGATCAATCTGAAGTACACTAAAAGAAGCTGCCTCTTTTGAGGAAGGTCTCTGGTTATCTAGCTGTGCCAGTGATTGAGTGAGTTAATAAGTGCAATTGTTGTTATTGTTACATGCTGTCGAGTCGGACCCAACTCATAGTGACCTCTCCTTGGGTTTCCGAGGCAGTATCACTATGGAAGTAGATTGCCCCGTCTTCCTTCTGAGGAGTGGCTGGCGTGTTTGAACCGCCAGCCTTCTGATCAGCAGTCAATACCTTAGGCACTACACCACCAGAGCTCTCCCAGCATAAAGGAAGGGATCATTTAATAGTTAGTCTTAATTCACTAAAGTATTGATCCACTTCATTGCAAAACTGAGAAGCTTAGTATTAGGCCAGAGTAAACTCAAGCCACCAACATTTCAGTTAGCAGCTTCCTCCGGGTGTCTGGCCCTGATGAGACAGCCTGATAAGACAACAGAGGTGACAAAACCCGCCTAGGCTGGAAAGTCCCATGTACTAACAAACATCCTCCTGTCAAGCCCCCTCATGCTAATTAAGTGCAGACCCGTGCCAACAGCTAATTGGACCCTGCCATTTCCTTAGTGTCCCCAATTAAGTCCTCTCTGTGTCTATAAGAATCTATCCCCCCTGCCCGGGGTGCGACTTCTCTGGCCTTGATGCTGTGGCATGAGAACCTCGCCCGGGAGTGCTAATAAACTGCTTCTCTGAAACAACTCCGTGTCCTGGTGTCTCCGCAACTCTGCATTACACTTAGGGTGTACTCATTTCCATCTATAATTTACTTCATAATCTCCAGAATTGGATTTTTCATTTTTTCCAATATTCCATCCAGGTCTTCATATCTTGGACAATATTTTCTCTGTAGAAACAAGATAATGGGTGGCGCAATTTACCACCTCTGAATAATACATATGAAATCTAGCAGATACTCTTTGGAAGACAAACACCTTAATCCAGATATTTGACTCTAAAAGTAAAAAATTCCCATTCTATGAAAAACTTTTTAAGAAGTTACTTACGAACTGACAGGTCTTTTGGTATGCTTATGCTCCATCAGACTAATAACAAAATATCCTGAATATGTGAATAAGATGTCATGGAATTTTTGGGAGGAGTTCTAAATGACACAACATCTAAGGCAGGGATGGTGTGGCAAACACCATATGTTGCCTCACTCAACACAATTTTCAAGGCCCATTGCATTGCTTTTCTCAGTTATACAGGCAAGATAATGAAATACAAGCCTCTCTGTCTCTTAGAGGGGCATTTGACACACTTCTAGCCAATGATATGTAAACTATCTGGATAGGGTATTCCTGTCAAATAAGGAAATGTTTGTAGAGTGCTTTTGGACCCCCATTCCTTCTGCCTATTGTGCATATAAAATAGGGTGCAGAAGCCCTCTGGTGACAATGAAGTCAAAACTACATGCAGAAAGTAGATCCTGGTTGATATCTTTGAGCACCAGGTGAAACATGAACCCCATGTATAAACCGCAGGGTTTTCTGTTATGTTAAGAAAAAATAAATGTTGTCATCTGGTCGATTACAACTCAGGGCAACCTCATGTGTATCAGCAAGGAATTGTGCACCATAAGGTTTTCAATGGCTTGTGTTTTGGAAGTAAATCACTGACCCTTTCTTCCCAGGCCCCTCTGGGTGGACTCAAACCTCTAACTCTATTAGCAGTTGAGCTCATTAACATTTTGCACCATCCAGTGACTCCATGTTGTTGTTTTTCTTGTTTGTTGTTGATAGTCAAGTTGGCTTCAATTCACAGCAACCCTATGTTCAACAGAACAAAGGACTACCTGGTCCTGCACCATCCTTACAATCCTTACTATGCTTGAGCCGGTCTTTGAAACAACTATGTCTATCCATCTCATTGAGGGTCTTCCCTTTTTCCACTGGCTCTCTACTTTACTGAGTGGATATCCTTCTTCAGGCATTGGTCTCTTCGGACAGCATGGCCAAAGTAGATGAGACTCAGTCTGACCATTCTCACTTCTAAGGAGCATTCTACCCGCACTTCTTCCAGGATAGATTTGTTCATTCTTCTGGCAGTCTATAGTATTTTCAATATTCTTTGTCAATTTGATAATTCAAATGCTTCAATTCTTCTTCAGTCTTCCTTATTTATTGTCCAGGTTTCACATGCATGTGAGGCTATTGAAAATACCATGGCTTGGGTTAGGCACACTTTAGTCTTCAAAGTGACATCTTTACCCCTCAACACTTTAAATAAGTCTTTTGCAGCACATTTGCCTAGTGTAATATGATATCTGATTTCTTGATTGCTGCTTCCATGGGTGTTGATTGTGGATCCAAGTATAATAAAATCCATAACAACTTCAATTGTTTCTTCATTTATTGTGATGTTGCTTATTGGTCCAGTTATGAGGAGTTTTGTTTTATTTATGTTGAGGTTAATCCATATTGAAGATGGTGGTCTTTGATCTTCATCAGTAAGTGCTTCATGTCATCTTCGCATTCAGCAAGCAAGGTTGTGCCATCTGCATATTGCAGGTTGTTATGAGTCTTTCTCTAGTCCTAATGCCTCATTCTTCTTCATATAGTCCAGCTTCTTGGATTGTTTGCTCAGCACACCTATTGAATAAGTATAGTGACAAGATACAATCCTCATGCACTCCCTTCCTGTTTTAAAACCATTTAGCATTTCTGTCTGTTTGAACAACAGCCTTTTGGTCTATGTCCTTATGAGCAAAATTACGTGTTCTGGAACTCCCATTCTTCACAATATTATCCATAATTTGTATGATCCACACAGTCAAATGCCTTTGTATAGTCAATAAAACACAAATAAATATCTTTCTGGTATTCCTTGCTTTCAGCCAAGATCCATCTGACATCAGTAACGATATCCCTTGTTCCATGTCCTCTTCTCCATACACATTACTAAACTGGCAGAGATAAAAAGTATATTTCAACTTTTGTAGGTCATAGCTCTTAGTTGTAGACAACAGAAGCTACTCTTTCTGGCTTATTGAAGAAGCAGTGGAAGTTGCATATCTCAGAGAACTAGCAGGATGGCTTTTAAGCTTGTTGTTCCAGTTACAGGAGATACACACAGAGGACAATATATGGAAGAAAAATGCCCAACCACATCAACATTTCCATTACCACTACAATAGGAACTAGAAGCCGGAAGTTCCACCATAGCCATCCCAGAAGACTTACAGTCAACAGCAGTTTCTTGTTCTTTATTTTCACATTCATGTTTCATGAAAGTACATCTGTTTGGCAAAACCTAAGTCCCATGCCTGCACACTAATTTTTTTTTTTTAAAGTTTGGAAGTTAAAGTTTAGAATTTCCAGCCACTATTGTACAAGCAACCAAAAAAAGCAATGAAATGAGTAGTGATTGAGCTGATGTAAAGTGTCTGCAACAAACTGTGCCAACCTTGATTGGTATTGACTTCCTGCAGTGATGTTCTGAGGATTGACCAGACATATGCAGGCTCAGCAAGAAGAACTGACAAGATTCATTAATGATATCTGCTGAGATGAAGAGAGGGAGGGTTTGACTATGCCTGCAACTTATGGTGTCATCTCCAAGCAAAGATGGGAATTAAGAGGCAGCTGTGGAGTGGCAGCTGGGGCTTTCAGAGAGATAAATAATTATAGGAAAGTAAGATCTGGAGGATACTAAGCTGCTATTGTTGTTGAGCTGCTAGATCTCAGGAGGAACTGAGATAACAAAGGAAGAAAAAAAAAACATAATAGAGCAGAAATACCAAATTAACTCTTCTTCCCCTAAATTGAGTTTATTTTGGCACCTGTTTAATCAATCCTCAGAAATGTTCAGGGAAACAAACAAACAGCAAAAAATTAAAATTAGACTGCACATCCATTTTATTTGTACTTCAAGATCTAAGGAAAAATGTTGTTGTTAGTTGCCACTGAATCAATTCCAACTCATGGTGACCCCATACAGGCAGAATAGAACTGCTCCATAGGATTTTTAAGGCTGTGACCTTTCACAGACAGCCTTTTCACCAGGCCTGTCTTATGAGGTTCCTTGGGGTGGGTTTGCATCACAGCCATTTTTACTAGTAGTTAAGTGCTTGACCTCTGATTGTGCAAATAGTTAAGTGCTCAGCTCCTAACCCAGAGGCTCACAGTTCCAACTCACCTAGCTGCTCCACAGGAGAAAGTCCTTATGATCTACTGCCATGAAGATTACAGACAAGAAAACCTACACAGAATCATAAACAACTCCATGGCATCCAACAAAAGCAATCAATGTTTAATCATTTGTGCTACCCAGAAACTCCAAAGAAAAGAATAGGCCAGGACAAATAGTATAGACATGAATATTAGGATCATAAACCTTCACCAACTTCTTATTATATTTGTAAATAATCTGTGACCCAGAGATACTGTAACATATGCAAAATAAGGAGTTCAGCAAAGTAGTATTTCCTTTGAGTTTTTCTCATGCCTATGCTTTTAATATGTAATCATATCTTCAATCATTCACATGAACATGGCATTTTGCAAAACATAATGAAAGTTAAAAAAAAAAAAAAGAATATTTCCATGCTTAAACAATTTATGATCAAGCAAAAGTACATGAAAACTATATACAAATTTCCAAGGAGGAAAAATCACAGTGAAATGGAGTATGCAGTAAGAGCTGGTCAGGTTTTTAGTTGGAATTAGCAAAAACTCCCTCTATTTGACCACCACTCATCTGTTTGTAGTAGTGTGGTAGTTAACATTTTGCTATGATGCTAGAAGCTAGTCTATGGTCACCCATGGTGGACAGATTTCAGCAGAACTTTCAGGCTAAGACAAAGTAGGAATAAGGACAAGGTGGTACACTTTTGAAAAAGTTAGTCACTGAAAACCTTATGAACAGCAGTGAAACATTTTCAGATGTAGTTCTGGAAAATGAACCCTTCAGGTTCGAAGACATTCAGTTTATGACTAGGTAAGAGATGCCTCATCAAAATAGAGGCAGTCTCAGTGATGTGGTTGGAGAAATGCTTTTAGGACCTTCATTTGCTAACATGACATAACTCAAAATGAGAAGAAACAGCTGCAAACATCAATTAATAATCAGAACATGGAATGTATGAAGTATGAATCTAGGAAAATTGGAAGCTATCAAAAATTAAATAGAATACAAAAAGATCATTATCTTAGGTGTTAGTGAGCTGAAATGGATTGGTATTTGCCATTTTGAATTAGAAAATCTTATAGTCTACTATGTTGGGAATAACAAATTGAAAAGGAATGGTGTTGCATACATCATCAAAAAGAACATTTCAAGATCAATCCTGAAGTACAATGCTATCAGAGACAATAATATCCATATGCCTAAAAGGTAGGTTAGTTAATAGTACTGTTATTCAAATTTATGCACCAATCAATAAAGCCAAAGACAAAGAAATTTAAAATTTTTAGCAACTTCTGCAATCTGAAATTGATCAAACACACAATCAAGATATTTTAGTAATTACTGGGGATTGAAGGTCAGAAACAAAGAGGCATCTGTAGTTGGAGAATAAGGTCATGGTGATAGAAAGGAAATGGAGGTCATATAATACAATTTTGCAAGACTAATGACTTATTCATTGCAAATATATTTTTTCAATAACATAAACCATGACTATGCACATGGACCTCTCACACGGATACACAGAATATGCAGGAATGAAATTGAGTACATTGGTGGAAAGAGACAATGGAGAAGTTAAATAGCATCAGGTAAAAGAACACCAGGGGCTGACTACGGAACAGATCATGAATTGCTCATATGCAAATTTCAGTTGAAGCTGAAGAATATTAAAACACAGTCATGAAAGTCAAAATACAACCTTGAGTATATCTCACCTGAATTTAAAGACCATCTCAAGAATAGATTTGTTGCTTTGAACACCAGTGACCAAACACCAGGTGAGTTGTGGGATGACATCAATAACATCATACGTAAAGAAAGCAAAAGGTCATTAAAAAGACAGGAGAGGAAGAAAAGACCAAAATGGATGTCAGAAGAGGTTCTGAAACTTGCTCTTGAACATGAAGTAGCTAACGCAAATGGAAGAAATGAAGAAATAAAAGAGATGAACAGAAGACTTTAAAGGGTAAAAGACAAAGTAAAGTATTATAATGAAATATGCAAAGGTCTGGAGTTAGAAATTCAAAAGGGAACAGCACACTCAGCATTTCTCAAGCTGAAGGAACTGAAGAAAATATTGAAGGTGCGAGTTGTCATACTGAAGGATTCTCTGGGCAAAATATTGAATGATGCAGGAAACATCGTAAGGAGATGGAAAGAATACAAAGAACACTGTACTAAAAATAACTAGTTGATATTCAACCATCTTAGGAGATAGTGTATGATCAAGAACTGGTGGTATTGAAGGAAGAAATCAAAGCTGCACTGAAGGCATTGGTGAAAACAAGGTTCCAGGAATTGACAGAAAAACCATTGAGATGTGTCAACAAACAGATACAACACTAGAAGCACTCACTCATTTGCATCAAGAAATTCAGAAGAAAAATATCAAATGAACCTGGACAACTGATTGGAAGAGACCCATATTTGTGTCCATTCCAAAGAAAGCTGATCTAATAAAACGTGGAAATTAATGAACAATATCTTTAATACCATATGCAAGGGAAATTATACTGAAAATAATTCAAAAAATAGTTACAGCAGTGCACTGATAGGGAGCTGCCAGAAATTCGAACTACATTCAGAAAAGCACATGGAACAAGGGATATCACTGCTGATGTCATATGGACCTTGCCTAAAAGCAAAAATACCAGAAAGATGTTTACCTGAGTTTTACTGACTATGCAAAAGCATTTTATTGTGTGTTTCATAACAAATTATGGATAACATTTCAAAGAATTGGAATTCTAGAATATTTCATTTTGCTCATGAGAAACTAGTTCATAGATAAAAAGACAGTCATATGAACATAACTGTATGATTTAAAATCAGGAAAGTTTTGTGCCAGGATTGTATAATTTCACCATAGTTGTTTAATCTGTATGCTGAGCAAATAATCAGAGAAGCTGGACTAAATGTAGAAAAACACAGCATCTAGACTGGAGGAAAATTCATTAACAATCTGTGATATGAAGATGACACAAGTCTGGTTGCTGTAAGTGAAGAAGTTGAAACACTTACTGAGAAGATCAAAGATGACATAGAACTTCCAGTACGGATTACACCTCAACATAACAAAAACAAAAATCTTTACAACTTGATGAATAAACAACATCATGATAAGTAGAGAAAAGATTGAAGTTGGCAAGGATTTCATTTCACTTGGAACCAAATTCTACAGCCATGGAAGCAACAATCAAGAAATCAGATGTCATATTACATTGGGCAAATCTGCTGCAAAAACCTCTTTAAAGTGTTAAAGAGCAAAGATACCACTTTGAAGACCACTTTGAAAAAGTCAGGTGCAGTTGACCCAAGTCATGGTATTTTCAATAACCACTTATGCATGTGAGAGCTAGACAATGAATAATGAAGACTGTGGAAGAATTGGTACATTTGGACTGTGCTGTTAGTGAACAAATTGTCTTGAAGGAAATGCAGCTGAAACACTCCTTAGAAGGGTGAGACTTCACCTCTCAACCTTTGTTCACATTATCAGGAGGGACCAGTACCTGTAGGACATACTTGGTAAAGCAGACAGTAATTGAAAAAGAGGAAGACAAGAAGGATTGACACAGTGCCTACAACAGTGATCTCAACCATATCAACCATTATGAGGGTGACACAGGACCAGGTAGTGTTTCATTTTATTGTACATGAGGTTGCTATGAGTCAAAACTGACTTGATTGAACATAACAACAAAATTTAGTAAAGAATAATGGATATCTTATGTTGTTGTTGTAGTAGTTAGTTGCCTTTGAGTTGCCTCTAACAAAAAAGCCACATTATGCACAACAGAACGAAACACTGCCCAGTTCTGTGCCAGCCTCACTATCCTTGTTATTCCTGAGCCCATCATTGCTGCCACTGTGTCAATCCATCTTGTGGAGGGTATTCCCCTTTTTTTTGTTGACCTTCCACTTTACCAAGCATGATATTCTTCTCCAGAGAATGGGTCCTTCTGACAATATGACCAAAGTAGGTGAGACAAAGTCTGCCCATTCTTGCTTCCAAGGAGCATTCAGGCTGCACTTCCTCCAGGATATAACTGTTAGTTCTTTTAGTAGTCCATGGTATTCTAAATATTCTTTGCCAACACCACAACTCAAAAGCATCAACTCTTCTTTGGTCTTCCTTATTCATTGTCCAGCTCTCAATGAAGCTATTGAAAATGCCATAGTTTGTGTCAGGTGCACCTTAGTCCTCAAGGAGACATCTTTGCTCTTCAGCACTTGAAACAGGTCAGTTGCAGGCAATTTGCCCAGTACTGTATGTCTTCTAATGTCCTGACTGCTGCTCCCATTGACATCAATTGTAGAACCAATCAATGTGAAGTCTTTGACAACATCAATCTTTTCTCCATTTATTGTGATGCTGCTTAATATGTCCGCTTGTGAAGATTTTTGTTTCCTTTATATTGAGATGTAATCCATACTGCAGATTGTATTCTTCAATCTTCATCAGTAAGTGCTTCAAGTCATCCTCACTTTCAGTAAGCAAAGTTGTGTTATCAGTGTATTGCAGGTTGTTAATGATTCTTCCTCCAATCTTAATGCCACGTTCTTCTTCATATAGTGCAGCTTCTTGGATTATTTGCTCAGCATATAGATTGGATAAGTATAGTGAAAGAATATAACCCTGACACACTCCCTTCTTGATTTTAAACCATACAGTGCCCCTTTGTTCTGTTCAAACAACAGCCTCCTGGACTACGTACAGGTTCCTCATAAGTACAATTAATGTGTTCTGGAATTCCCATTCCTCTCAATGTTAGCCATAATTTGTAATGATCCACATAATCAAATGCTTTTCCATAGTAAATAAAACACAAGTAAACATATTTCTGGTATTCTTTGCTCTGAGCCAAGATCCATCTGACATCAGCAATGATATCTCTCATTCCATGTCCTCTTCTGAATCCAGCTTGCATTTCTGGATGTTCTCTGTCAATATACTGCTGCAACCATTTTTGAATTACCTTCAGTAAGATTTTACTCATATGAGATATTAATGATATTTTTCACTAATTTCCACATTCTGTGGGATTAATGTTTCTTTGGAATGGATACAAATATGGATCTCTTCCAGTCAGTTGCCCAGGTAGTTGTCTTCTAAATCTCTTGGCATAGCCCAGTGACTACCTTCAGCAGGGCATCCATTTGTTGAAACATCTCAATGGGTATTCTGTCAATTCTTGTTTTTCACCAATTCCTTCAATGCAGCTTCAACCTCTTCCTTCAATACCATTATCTCTTCATCATATGCCACCTCCTGAAATGGATAAGCATCGACCAATTCTGGTAAAGTGGTAAAGTGACTCTGTGTATTCCTCCCATCTTCTTTTGATTCCTGCATTTCCTGCATTGTTCAATATCTTGCCCATAGAATCTTTCAATATTGCAACATGAGGCTTAAATTTTTTCTTCAGTTCTTTCAGCTTGAGAAACACTAATGTGTTCTTCTCTTTTGGTTTTCTAACTCCAGGTCTTTGCACATTTCATTATAATAACTGACTTTGTCTTCTCAAGTTGCTCTTTGAAATCATCTGTTCAGCTCTTTTCTCTGGTCATTTCTTCCATTTGCTTTAACTACTTTCGATTCAAGGACAAGTTTCAGAGTGCCTTCTGATATCCATTTTGGTCTTTTCTTAATTTCCTGTCTTTTTAATGACCTTTTGCTGTCTTCATGGATTGTGTTCTTCATGTCATGCTACAATTCCTCTGGTTTTCGGTCATTGGTGTTCAATGCTTCAATTCTATTCTTTAGATGGTCTTAATTTGGGAGGGATGTAGTCAAGGTCATACTTGGGCTGTTGTGGACTTTTTAAATTGTGTTCAGATTGAATATGAGCAGTTAATGATCTGTTCCACAATCAGCTCCTGGCCTTGTTTTGGCTGAAGATACTGAGCTTCTCCATTGCATCTTCCCACAGATGTAGTCAGTCTGATCCCTGTGTTCTCCATCTGGAAAAGGCCACATGTATAGTCATTTGTGTTGTTGAAAAAAAGTATTTGCAATGAATAAATTTTTGGTCTTGCAAAATTCCATCATGCAATCTCCACTGTTATTTCTATCACCAAGACCATATTTTCCAACTGCCAGTGATTCTTCTTTGTTACCAACTTTTGCATCCTAATCAATCACCAGTAATAGGAGCTCTGGTAGCATGGTGCCTAAGGTACTTGACTGCTAACCAGAAGCTGGCGGTTCAAACCCACCAGCCACTCCTCAGAAGGAAGGTTGAGCAATCCTACTTCTGTAGTGATACTGCCTCAGAAACCCAAAGAGGGGTCGCTATGAGTTGGGGCCAACTCGATGGCACATAACAACAACAACAGCAACAACAATCACCAGTGATATTCAGTACATCTTAATTGCATGTTTGGTCAATTTCAGACTGCATATGTTGATAAAAATCTTCAATTTCCTCATCTTTGACTTTGGTGGTTGCTGTGTAAATTTGAATAATATTAATATGTCTCCTTGAGGACTAAGGTGTGCCTGACATAAGCCATGATATTTCCAATCGCCTCATATGCATGTGAGAGCTGGACAATGAATAAGGAAGACCAAAGAAGAGTTGATGCTTTTGAGTTGTAGTGCTGGCAAAGAATACTGATAGTACCATGGACTGCTAAAAGAACTAACAGATCTGTCCTGGAGGAAGTGCAGCCAGAATGCTCCTTGGAAGCAAGAATGGCCAGACTTCGTCTCACCTATTTTGGTCATGTTGTCAGAAGGGACCATTCCCTGGAGAAGGATGTCATGCTTGGTAGTGTGGAGGGTCGAGAAAAGAGGGGGGGGCCCTTCACAAGATGGATTGACATGGTGGCTGCGATGATAGGCTCAAGTATAGCAGGAATCATGGAGCTGGTGTGGGATCGGGCAGTGTTTCGTTCTGCTGTGCATGGGGTTGCTATGAGTCGGAAACAACTCGACGGCACCTAACAACAACAACAACAACAGTATTAACTAGTCTTCCTTGTAACCATATAGATATTATCCTGTCACTGGCAGCATTGTAATTCAGGATAGATCTTGATACATTCTTTGTGATGATGTATGCCATGCCATTCCTTTGCAATTTGACATCCCTGGCATAGTAGATCATATGGTTATCTGATTGAAAATAGCCAAAACTAGTCCATTTCAACTCATTTATGCCTAGGATATCAATCTTTATGTGTTCTATTTCATTTTTGACAACTTCCAATATTCCTAGATTCATACACCATGCATTCCATGTTCTGATTATTAATGTATGTTTGCAGCTGTTTTTTTCTCATGTTGAGTCATGCCACATCAGCAAATGGAAGTCCTGAAAGCTTTACTCTATCCACTTCATTAAGATCAGCTCTACTCTGAGGAGGCAGCTCTTCCCCAGTCATATATTAAGGGCCCCCTGACATGAGGAGCTCATCTTCTGGCATTATATTGGACAATATTAAAAGGCTATTCATAAAGTTTTCCAGTAACATATCAGACAGTGTTTAACTGCTGTTAATAAGGTTTTCACTGGCCAATTCTTTGAGAAGCAGATGGCCTCTTCCTTCTTCTGAGTCTGTCTTAGTCTGGAAGCTCTGCTGAAACCTGTCCACCATGGGTAACCCTGCTGGCATTTGAAACACCAGTGGCATAGACTTCAGCCTCACAGCAACATGAAAGCCACCCCAGTAGGACAAACTGACAAACAAGTTTGTCTCTCTTAGTTGTTCCAAACCACTTTGGTTACTTCCTGGTCTCCCTCATTTGTTCCAAACTACTCTGCTCACTTCCTGGTCTGTCTCCTCTGTCAGCTGCTCCAGAATGCACTGTTGCTGTCCTTAGCCAGCTTTCTGATCTGTCTGCACTCAGTTATAGATGCTGGCAAGTCCCAAGTCCATGGGTCAGATGTCAGGCTGGAGGCTTCTCCTTACTGCAGGAGCTGATGAACTCAAGATCACAGGTAGATGACAAGCTGCTGACTCATGGGCTATGGAGGCTGGTGTCCAAGACTGGAAGATAAGATGGCAGGCCAGTAGCTGAAAGTCAAGAACTGGAAGACAGATAATGACAAGCTAGATGCAGGATCCAGCTCAAGCAAAAAGCCCAGATCATTTATAGAATCATTGAAAAGACCAAAGTACAAAGTTTGGGATTCATCTCCAGGAACAATGCACAAATACAACATTTCAGAACTTGTTGTTGTTGTTGTTATGTGCCGTTGAGTCGGACCCGACTCATAGCAATCCCTCCTTGGGTTTCCAAGGCAGTATCACTACGGAAGTAGATTGCCCCATTTTCCTTCTGGCTGGTGGGTTTGAACCACCAGCCTTCTGTTTAGCAGTCAAGTCAAGCCTTAGCCACTACGCCACCAGAGCTCCCAGCACTTTACTGAAGGATAGAAATCCCCGGTCAGAGGACCAAGGGAACAACTCCCCTTTAAAAGCAGAGAAGTTTTTTTCTTCTAGCCCAGATTATTTTCTAAGCTAGTGTTGTCCAGTAGAAATATAATGCATATTTCTTATTTCATATTTTACAGCTGTTATTGTTAGTTGCTGTTGTGTTGACGCTGACCTTTGACCACCCCATACGTGCAAAGTAGAACTGTGCGCCATAGGGATTTTAAAGCTGTGACCTTTAGAAAGCATGCCATTAGGGCTGTGCTCCATGGTATATCTGGATGAATTTGAGCCTTCAACTTTCAGCTAGTAATAGAGCACTTAACTATTTGTGTCACCCAGGGACTCCTTATTTTCCAGTGGCTGCATTAATTAAAACAAAAAAAAAATAAGACTAATTTAATAATATATTTTGTTTAATTCAGTATATGTCCAAAATAGTATCATTACAATCCATGATAAAAAATGCTATTAGATGCTACCAAGTTGGCTCTGACTCATAGTGACCCTATGTACAACAGGAAACACTGCCAGGTCTTGTACCATTCTCACAATCTTTGCTGTTTGAGCCCGTCGTCTCAACCACTATGTTAATCCAGCTCATTGAGAGTCTGCGCCTCTTTCTCTGACCCTCTACTTTACCAAATAAAAAGGGATCAGGTACTGGTTGCTTCTGACAAAATGACCAAAGTACATGAGGCAAAGTCTGGCTATTCTCACTTCTAACGAGAATTCTGGGTGCACTTCCTCCAAGACAGATTTCTGCTTTCTTCTGGCAGTCCATGGTATTTTCAGTGTTCTTCAGCAACACTAAAATTCAAAGACATCAACTCTCCTTTGGCTTTCCTTATTCATTGTCTAGCTTTCACATGCATATGAGACAACTGAAAATACCAGGCACACTTTAGTCTCCAAACTGCCATCTTTGTTCCTTAAGACTTTAAAGAGGTTTTTTCTAGCAGATATGCCCAGTGCTATATGTCTTCTAATTTCTTGACTACAGGCCATGGGCATTGTTTGTGAATCCAAGTAAAATGGAATCCTTGACCACTTTAACCTTTTCTCCATTTGTCATGATGTTACTTATCATTCCAATTATGAGGATTTTTGTTTTCTTTACATTGAGTTGTAATCTATACTGAAGGCTGGAATGTTTGATCTTTATCAATAAGTGCTTCAAGTCCACTTTCAACAAGCAAGGTTGTATCATCTGCATATCACAGGTTATCAATGATTCTTCCTCTAATCCTGATCCCACATTCTTTTTCACATAATCCAACTTCTTGGATTATTGGCTGAGCATACAGATTGAATATGTATGGTGAAAGGATGCAACCCTGACACACCATTCCTAATTTTAAATCATGCAGTATGCCCTTTTTCTATTCAAATGACTGCTTTTTGGTCTATGTACAAGTTCTTTGTGAGCACAAGTTTTCTAGAATTGCCTTTCGTCACAATGTTATCCATACAATAATATTAGAGTTATGTTACCTTTTTTTTATAGCAAGTCTTTGAAATGCCATGTGTATTTTGCACTCACAGCATTTATAAATTTCAACTAGACAAATCCCATGGCTTGTGGCTACTATACTAGACACTGCAGGGCTAAGAATGGAGTGAGGGCCGATTCTGCTGTCCTCCTCTTCTTCAAATGTCCCTTTACATTTTTGTTTTCTTTCAATTCCTGTGTGTAGGATCAGTTAGTTAATTTTTAAAGTTTGCCATATTGATATAAAGTTCCAGAACAAAATGAGCCAAAATGAGATCTTGTTATGCTAATACTCCCCTGAAAGGGTTCCTGAATTTTAATCCAGGTGCCATAATAGTTTGATGTTTGTATTCTTTTTCCTCTAGCAACCATACAGGCAGTTTGCACAATTTTTCCTGCAAACCATCTTTTCTCATCTCCCAGGAGGTATTTTGTATGTGAAGTGCCACATGGAGGAGAATGAAACAGATGTGACTAACCCAGCACACCAAATCCAACCCATAACCAGACATGCATTTAAGGATAAGCACAAATCACAAATTTTCTATTCAAACTGTTTCCACTTTGCTCATACCTGAATTAAAGCTGTTCCCGCCCCCCCTCCCCATATTCTCATTTGCTTTAAAGCTCTGCGATATGAAATGCCACGGTTCTTTGATTCTCTATGCTTTCGAACAGAAAAATAGACTGTTCCATTAGTGCTCAGTGTACAGCAATAGCAAAATGTGCGGTCTTTGTCCTTAGAAAACTTTTAGCCAAGAATGTGAAACATATATTAAACATTTAAAGTCACAAATAAAAAAGATGTTCTTGGAGATAGCGGAACTTGGAAGGGAGATGTCTCTCAAGTATCCAGGAGTTTGCCCTGCCATAAAGCCATCATTTGAGTGCCTGCCACGTTGCAGAGAACAATAAACAGCACAAACAAAATAAAAAAGGCTTTTCTCTTTTACCTTTCTTGTCCCTTCTCCTGATGAACTTTTGAGATGAAAAGAAAAGAGGTGGTGGGAAAAGAATTCAAGTAAGGAGTGCAAAAGAAAAATGCATAATAACAAAGTTAACTAAAAGAAAGACAGGAAAAATTCTCTCTCTGATTATACTCAGTTCCACAGGTAAAGTCTGAGTTGATCTCAAGGAAAGAATAGTGAGTGTATGAGAAAGTGGAGTTTTAACTTATGGTGAATTTTTAAACATGACAATGAGGTTATTCTAATACATACAAGTTACCGAAAAATTATGGGTTTGCTCAAAAAGTTGCTCCAAAAGAGATAGGGAAGGGAGGCCCAGAATACTGTGTACTGGCAATGATAGGACGAAAAACAAAACAAAACAAAAAAACCCCAGTCATCTGCTTGTACTCTCAACATTTGCATGTTCAATTAATAATTTATAGATGTCTTTCTTTGTCATCATCTAATTTTCAACTGGTTAAGATAAGGAAGAAAATGTGTGTTCTGGTTACCTAGTGCCACTCTGACAAGAATGTGTACCACAAATGGGATGGCTTCAACAAACAGGAGTTTGTTCTCTTGCAGATTGGAGGCTTTAAATCTGAGTTTAAAGTGCCAGGCTCTAGGGGCTGTGTGAAAGCCCCTCAACCTTAGGCTTTAGCTCTGCCTCTTGCTCCAGGCCCACTGAAGCTAGAGACATCTCTTCATAAAGGCAACTACTGGCTGCTGAGGCTAACAAGCCCAAGGTTGACAAATAAAATAGCACAGTCCCAATGTTACCAAACCACACGACAGGCTATTAATTCAAGTCTATTGTAAGTCCCAAGGTTGGCAGAGGATGGCAGGCTGCTCAACAATGACATGGCTACATGCAGGGTCCAAGCGTGCCATAAACTATAGACCATTCTCCAAGGCTTCTGCCTATATATAGGAAGCAGACCACATGCCTAAGGCAGCTACTCAGCTGCTCCCAGTAGATTCCCCCATGGAGTTGATTACCAGTCTTATTATGGGTAATACTACATCTAGCTGCCCAGCCACTCAGCCAGGCCTAGCCAAATTGACACACAAACTTAACTACCACAGTGTGTTAGGCTGAGTTCTCTAGAAAAGCAAAACCAGTAAAGTTTGTACATATAAAACCAAAACCAAACTCACAACCCTCAAGTCGATTCCAACCCAAAGTGACCCATATTGGGTTTCTAAGGCAGTAAATTTTTACTGAAGTAGATTGCCCAGTCTTGCTTCTGCTGAATGGCTGGTGGGTTTGAACCACAAACCTTCTGGTTAGCAGTCAGATGCCTTAGGCTCTGCACTACCAGAGCTCTTTAAAGTTTATTGAAAGAGAAAGAGAGAAAGAGGGAGAGAAATTTATCTTAAGAAAATGGCTCACACAACTACAAAGAACCAAAACCAAAGTCACTGCCGTTCAGTTGGATCCAACTCATAGTGACCCCTCCTTGGGTTTCAGAGGCGGTATAACTATGGAAGTAGTTTGCCAAACCTTCCTTCTGAGGAGTGGCTGGTGAGTTTGAACCTCCAGACTTCTGGTTAGCAGTCAAGTGCCTTAGGCACTATGCTACTAGAGCTCCTCACATGATTATAGCAGCTGGCAATTCCCAAGTTCCTGGATTAAAGGTTAAGCTAGAGGCTTTTTCTGACTCACTCATCGGCAGGGACTGAGGAGCTCAAGATTGGCAGCCAGTATGATGGCTGTTGGGAGCTCTGGTAGCGTAGTGCCTAAGACACTTGACTGCTAACCAGAAGGCTGGCTGTTCAAACCCACCAGCCACTCCTCAGAAGGAAGATGGGGCAATCTACTTCCATAGTGATACTGCCTCGGAAACCCAAGGAGGGATTGCTATGAGTTGGGCCCACTCGATGGCACATAACAACAACATAACGGCTGTTGACTTCCTCGGATAACGAATCCAGGATCACCAGGCGGAATGGTGATCACTCATGGAAGCTGCAGGCAGCACAGCAGGATCCAGATCCACAGACGTTTCCTGAATTTTTCCAGGACATCTATATATATATATACTGGAAGCAGGTCAAACCCCTATGGAAACTCCCTTTCAACGGATTTGCTGCTCAAAGTACATACATCCAATTTCATCATGAGAATAACCACATCACAACTGCTTAAGCCACTCAGAATCGTAGTCCAATCAAGTTGACACACAACCCCAACTATCATAATTAGTATACAGTAGTACCTAACACAACACTTAGTATCATGTATTATCAGTGAATTCAGTGTTCTGAAGGGGTAAATGGATTCACTTTAGAAAAGAGCTGCAGAATCAGCGTTATCTTTGTTGTATGTTGTTTTTGCTTTCTTAATACTGTTTACCCTGCTGTCTTAGCCTTTAACCCTACAGATATGTACCTTCACATAAAAGTCCAACGTAAACCAGAATCAATATCTAATGTGTCTAGAGTATTTTCTGGTTGTTTGGAATTGAAATCCTGTCTATTTATTTTGTGTAATACACTAAATGATAATGCTTTCCTATCCCTGACTCTTGATTATCATTAAATTCTTCCTGAAATTTTCCCAAGCAATTTTTGTTTCCCAGGATATTGTGCCCGAATGGCCTCAAGAACAAATCCCTTTTGGTCTCGCACTCTCCATGCTTCCTCCTCCTCCGCCCACAACCCTCATTAGAGCATGTCTCTGTTCTAGGCAACTGGCCCCAACTCTTATTTCTACCCCTACTTTAGGTGGCAAGATACAGTTCTCTCTGAAATAAAACATCCTAAACTAAGACCAGATATAAATTACAAATAATATGTATTTTGTTGTTGTTGTTGTTGTGTGCCGCTGAGTCGAACCTGACTCATAGCGACCCCTCCTTGGGTTGCCGAGGCAGTATCACTACGGAAATAGATTGCCCAACCTTCCTTCTGAGGAGTGGCTGGTGGGTTTGAACCCCCAGACTTCTGGTTAGGAGTCAAGTGCCTTAGGCACTATGCTACCAGAGCTCCTATTTATTTTATAAGGTAAGATTTTTTTTTTTTTTTTAAATGCAACGCTAGAATCCATAAAATAAAAGGTATGGGTAATCTACTTTAAGACCCAGTATTTTCCATTGTAAAGATTCCCTTGTAGGAAAACAAAACAAAACAAAAAAAACAGTAACAATAAAATCTTTAATTAAGATCTTTCACTATTTTTAAAAATTTTTGTCTTAATGTTTGTTTGTATGGACTTTATAGTAACTATGACAGCCTATTCAATAGTTTTGGCCTATTTTTCTGTATATACATATTTTTAACTGCTGATTTTTTTTTCCCCTGATACAGGAGGAATATCGGCAGCCTGGGAGCTCTGGTGGCATAGTGCCTAAGGCATTTGACAGCTAACCAGAGGGTTCAAACCCAGCCACTCCTTGGAAGGAAGGTTGGGCAATCTCCTTTGGTAGTGATACAGCAGAGGAAACCCAAGGAGGGGTCGCTATGGGTTGGGTCTGACTCCATGGCAGTGAGTTAGTTAGCAGCCAGATCACTAGCTCATTATCACTAGATGGCAGCATAACTCAATTCTTATAAAATACATTTCAACTTGTTTTGTTTTTCTTGTTTCAAAAAACTTTAATTGAAAAACGATACATTGGAATAATGTTTTAGTTGCGTTGAAATATTGATTGTGTATAATTGAACTGGAAGCCCTTGAGAATAGGACCAGTGTAGTCCTCCCTCCTCCTCACCACCCTATACCTCCAATTAAGAAGTTAACATCTTTAGCTCTTGAATGTGAGCTGTGTAATGTTAAGGCCTAACAAGATATAAACCAACCTAGGTGAGTTTTGGAATCTGAAGCCTTGAATTTAGACTTGGCTTTTCTCGCCTAAGGCATTTGACTGCTAACCAGAAGGCTGGCAGTTCAAACCCACCAACCACTCCTCAGAGGGCAGATTGGGCAACCTACTTCCATAGGGATAACACTTCAGAAATCCAAGAGAGGTTGCTATGAGTGGGATCTGACTCCACGGCAGCGAGTTTGTTTGTTTGCTTCTCTTTTCCTGTCATGAAATTTGGAGAGGCTTTTTTTTTTTAAGGTGGTGGTTTTTATGAATCACATTTTCTAATCACGTTCTAATAAAAATTGCATAGACATTACAAGTTTTGCTTGAATGACTTAATCCAGTAAACACGTAATTATCATCTATGTATTTTTATCTTTCTTCCCTGTTTCATAGTAAACATAATTCTCTTAGTACTAGTACTTACAATATCTTCACTGCTTTTACATTTATTAGATGCAAAATGGTTAACAATGCTTATAAACACCTTACACCAAACACAAACCCAATAAACCTATTACAGAACAAAACTCAATATACTATAAGGAAATGAAAGCAATGCATTCAACTCATGAACATTTTTTATTTTTTGTGATAAGCAGAATTATACCACTTTTGCTTATACATAGCTTTAATTTAAAAGCTAAAATGATTTAATTATTAATAAATTTATGATATTCAAGTTTAAATATTTTAAGAAAATATCCTGTGCTGTTATTAAAAAACCATAACTTCAGAACCATTTTTCTTTCCTTTTTTATGGTTGTGATGTCTTCTTATTCCCAAATCAAGTATGTGAATAAAAACCATAGTACATATTATTATGAAAATTTTTTTCTTACACAGTAATGTATCTGTTAATTACAACAATGCAAACAAATATTCTTAGTTTTTCACATAAATTTTATGTAGCAAAAGAGTCTCTTGCCCCTTACTTTCCTTACTCCTACCTCATTCTTAATTTTATGCCAGACTCACTAAAAGTTTTGTATCCAGTGATTTTTCTCACAACATACATAGTCTATCTGCCCTCTTCTAAGGACTTTTAGCTTTCCTACTAGCTAATTCTAGATATTGGGTTAATCAGAAAACAACCCAACACTAATGACTTTGATCTACAATCAGTAAAAAGGAAAAAAGATAAACTAACTAGTTCTTAAGTAAAATCATCAAAATTGATATCTTTTGAACCATCGCTTTTATTTACAAAAACATAAATAGTTATACAAAAGATGCCTTTTAAATTGTCCAATATTTATTACTATACCTGCTAGTGTTCAGTAACTACAGCTTTGTTGTTTTCATAAATGCATCATCACTTTACTCATCTACATATCCACATTTTAGTTAAAGCCTTTATTATTTTCACCTGTATAATTAAACGGCATCTAGAATGATCTCTTGTTCCCAAGCAGGAACCTCTAACTCCCTTTTTTAAAAATCCAACACTATTTTCATAAATTTGTGAGAAGTGACCTGTATGTGTTCAATGGCATGGAATAATATCATGCATGTTAACCAAGATGTCTGAATGTCCTAGAAACTAAGTATATGTAGCTCTTCACCTCATTAAAGATGCTTTCTGTAATTAAAATTTTAAAAAAAGGAATGAAGAAGAAAACTTGGTTGCTTTTGTCCCTTTGCTGCATGGCTGAAACTTTATGAGGAAGTTAGAGAGTTCTTACACTGTTACATAAATATCTTTTTCTGCATCTAGCCAATGAGTGTGCCTCACAGTTGACAGAAGAGACAAAACTGTAATGCTATAGTTTAGACTGAAAGTCAGAGAGAACTAAAATTAAAAAAAAAAAAAAAAAAAAAAAAATCAGACAAAGCCAAAGTGTCTATCAGGGTTGCATTATCTATTGAAACCAAAGCCCAGGGCTATCAATGTCAACTCATATGTTACATTTTCACCAACTTCTTGTGAATAGCTCCGAATTAGTTACATGTTGTGGGTTCAGAAGAAATTGATGATAATGTCCAGAATTTGGAAGAGTCTTTATTCAGCTATAGCTAGGCTGCAGGGAACTAAAGCGTTCTCCTCAACTTCAGCCCCGAGCCTGATTTCAGGCAGGTTTATATAGCTTAGGACTGCAAGCAGGCAAGCAAGCATGTTACAGAAGCGAGATAAATTGCCAGGTTATTGTTTAGGGAAGATTACTGGTCAGCTTACTATTTTAAGGAAGATTGGTGGTCAGCTTATTATCAGAATGGAAACACAATCCGGAGTGAGGGTCCTCAATTCTGAGAATTTCTGTTGGCAGGATGTGGGCCCCTAACTCTGGGAATTCCTATTAACACTGCTCTCAGGGAAAGGAAGATTAGTAGGGCTCTCAGGAAAAAGGAAGGGAGGAATGGGTTTCTCATAAAAATTACAAAATAGAATAATCTACTTCACATGCTGATACTTCTTCAGAAAATAAAGTCCATTTTTCTGCTAGGAATGTTTTGGAGGGAGGAGAGGGATGGTTGCCTAGCTTCATGAAGTGGAGATCTTATATGGGACCTTAGCTATTTCTTATATAGATGCTGAAGCAGTTATATTTTATTTCAACTATCCATACTCTCACCTATGGAGATACTTGGAATATCGGGGAATCTCCGAGAATCTGACTCATGAATTTATTTCCAAGCTCCTCTTAACACCTGGTAGTATAGTGCCTAAGGCATTTGACTGCTAACGACAAGGCTGGCTGTTCAAATCCACAAGCCACTCCTTGGAAGGAAGGTTGGGCAATGTACTTCAGCAGTGATACCGCCTCAGAAACCAAGGAGGGTTCGCTATGAGTTGGATCCAATTGGATAGCAGTGAGTTTTCTTAACACCAGATTAAGGCTGTCATCAATTTTACATGGCCATCTTCTCTCTAGCTTTCAAATATTGTTGGTGCAGGCACCATTGTCGTCCATAAAGTTATGGGCAAACCATGGGTTAGGGAACACAGAGTCATATCAGGGATGGGGTGATGCATGAACATGGGTGGGGGGCAACTGAATGAAACACTCTTTCTTTTGTGACTACTCCTGTTGTTTCAGTGGCTTCTGTTGTTTTTAGTGGCTACAAAATTTATGGATTTACTATGGCTGTTCTTCAGTGCAGACTAGGAATAAATAGTATGCTTGTATTTAATCAGAATACATCTCAGGAAATTATAGCTGGTTACGTTATAACGAAGTAGAGTCAACCTAAATTTGCCCCTTAAATATCTGTGAAAAGAGTATAAATTAAAATCATAAATAAAATGTTGTTATGTGCCTTCCAGTTGCACCCCACTCACAGCGATCCCTCCTTGAGTTTCCAAGGCGATACCACTACGGAAGTAGATTATCCAACATTCCTTCCAAAGAGTGGCAAGTGGTTTGAACCACCAGCCTTCTGGTTAGCAGTCAAGTGCTTTAGGCACTAGGCTACCAGAGTTCCTAAGTAAAAAATAATTAGATTTGCCAATTCCTTTGAAGGAAGATTAGGCAATCTACTTTCATAGAGAAATCACCTTGGAAACCCAAGGAGGGATTACCGTGAGTCTGGACCGACTTGACAGCAGTGATTTTTATTTATTTATTTATTTATTGTTACAAATTAGGAAGCAAATTATAGGGGGATATATTTCCCCCTATAATTATATCTCTCTCTATATATAGATAGGGAGTTCTGGTGGCATAGTGCCTAAGGCATTTGACCGTTAACCAGAAGGCTGGCAGTTCAAACCCACCAGCCACTCCTCGGAAGGAAGACTGGGCAATCTATTTCCATAGAGATACTGCCTGGGAAACCCAAGGAGGGGTTGCTATGAGTTGGTATCAACTCGACAGCCGTGGGTTTGGTTTTAGCTTATAAAATATGCCTCGGGTAAAAGGCACATTAATGTCAATTTAAACACACATTGTGCATCACTTATTATCATGATTTCACAGTCCAGTTTACAGTTACCTGAGTAAGTCTTAAATGTCTATAGAGAAAGGTTACATCTAAAAAAAAATATTCTCTCCTGGTAGAATTTTTAGAGAACACATAAATACTTTAAAGTCATAATTTAGTTTCAAAGCATGAAAATGTACATTTATTTCTATTATATTAAGAAAATATTTAATATAAACTGGGAAGCTGAATTGTAGTTTCAGCAAGAGGATGCAATGATAACCTATTCCATTTTATATTAACTTTTTCTTATAAAAATATTTAGTTGCATGAAACAAATAATTGTTAATAACAATAAGCTTACCTGAAAAGGAGTATCTCCAGTGAATTATTTGTTTATTAAAAATCTAATTAGCCTGAAGATATTAAAAGAAAAATTTCATTCACAGCATGTGAGTGCCTTGATAAATCAAGCTCTGGTGGTATAGCGCCTAAGGCATTTGACTGCTAACCAGAAGGCTGGCAGTTCAAACCCAACAGCCAGTCTTTGGAAGGAAGGTTGGGCAATCTACTTCTGTAGTGATATCGCCTCGGAAACCCAAGGAGGGGTTGCTATGAGTCAGATGCGACACAACAGCAGGACGTTTTGTGCATGAACAATTAATTACAAGGTTTTGTGTGTGTGTGTGTGTGTGTGTAAATTCACTCTATTCTTTTCTACATTCTGAAAGATCCTCATTTACTATTAAGAAAAATAATAAAATAAAGCCCCTCATAGGACACAGGCTTAATATGAGTTGCAATAATATTCCAGAAGGAATGATGAATTAAGTCTTAATTAATTTTAAGTTTGAAAATGTGTAAGTTCAAGTTAGACTAAATATTTACTATTTCCCATCTAATAAAGGAACACCAAATAGATAAATAAAGGAACTGTGAGTGAAAATTGCATTTCCTATCTGCTAAAAATATTAGTACCCTAGTAACGATTGTATTAAGAGGTCATTTATGACTAGATAATAATATGTGCCTTCCACAAACACACATATCCATAAGGTGTTCAGTGGTCAATTTTTTCAGAAGTGGATAGCCTAATCTCTCTTCCTGTGAAAGCTGGCACATGAATAAGGAAGACCAAAGAACAATTGATGCACCTGGATTGCGGTGTTGGCAAAGACTCCTGAAAATGCCATTGGCTGCCAGAAGAACTAACAAATCTGTCTTGGAAAAAGTATAGCCAGAACACCCCTCAGAAGCAAGACTGGCCAGACCTCTTCTCACATACTTTCGTTACATTGTCAGAAAAGACCAGTCCCTGGAGAAGGATATCATGCTTAGAAAAGTAAAAGGTCAGCAACATGGAGAAGACCTTTAACAAGATGAATGGACACACTGGCTGTGATGATGGCCTCAAGCACAGCAACAATTTTGAGGACAGTGCAGGACCGGGCAGTATTTCGTTCTGTTGTTTATAGAGTCACTTTGAGTTGAAGCCTACTGATGGCACTTAACAACATAACACAAACACATCACCACTGGTAAATAATTTTGAGCAGGAAAATAATACATTCATAGTGTTTAGATAGATGAAGTCTGCAGAAACGGAAGGTTCAATCAGAGAGAGTTTAGGAAATTAACCTGAATGTTACATTCCCATCACTTATAATATGGTGGATGGTAGTGAAATTAGAAAGAAGTCTGAAGTTATCATTGACTACATAGAACTAGGTAATTTGTGAATATATTAATTGGATAAATAATGAATTTGAGATGTAGAAATGCAAAAGGAGTGAGAAGTGAAAAGGGATAGTTTAAATTACTAGCAGTTTCTCTAAAATGCAAAATATACTCAAGAATTCAGCTGCCAATGTAAAATACATAATACCGTATACACAGTTGGATAATCTTCAAATTCATTTTAGAATATCTAAATATATGGCAAAGAGAATATGTAAATTTAAATATACAATACCGTCATAATAGAATCTCTGCTTCTGATTGAATGTTCCTTTAGAGGGAAATTCCAGACTAAATATGATATTTTGAGTTCCAGAGTAGTGAAAAATTAGCTATGGGACTGTTATATGTAAATGTTTATGTGAAATCCTAGTTCTACCTGCCTAACAAAAGAAAAGAGAGATACAATAATACCAAGAAATTGTTCTGTTTTGGAACAATTTTGAAACAAAGACCCGTGCACTACTCTTAATTAGCTAAGGACTTTCAAATCAGTCTGCTGAATAACAGCTCTCATCCTTTTGCCAGCTGGAACGAATGGCAGTCCCTACAGCTTTGGATTTAGGTCATGTGGTTTTCCGTGGTCCTTTCCCGCTTTTGATCTAGGTCATATAGATCCAAGCAGAATATTAAGATATTCTCTGATGCTGAGCTTCTCATTTCTTCTTTGCCCCAACAAGTAGTAGACATTAATGTTTTCACCACCACCACTTGTATTGTAAATGCTCTGAGTCTCAATCCCAACATGCCACTGCTTTGTACTCCATGAGATTTATTGATACTCTCTTGAATCTGCCCATCTGAAAGGAGGTGGCAAATAAGGAATGCTCTGTTGTTGTTGTTGTTATGTGCCGTCGAGTCAGACCTGACTCATAGCAACCCCTTCTTGGGTTTCCGAGGCAGTATGACTATGGAAATAGAATGCCCCATCTTCCTTCCTAGCAGTGGCTGGTGGGTTTGAACCTCCAGCCTTCTGGTTAGCAGTCAAATGTCTTAGGCACTATGCTACCAGAGCTCCTTCTGTAAGGAGCTCCTTCTCTAAGGAGCTCTGGTAGTGTAGTGCTTAAGACACTTGACTGCTAACCAGAAGGCTGGCAGTTCAAACCCACCAGCCACTCCTGGGAAGGAAGATGGGGCGATCTACTTCCGTAGTGACACCGCCTTGGAAACCCAAGGAGGGGTCGCTGAGTCGGGTCTGACTCGATGGCACTTAACAGCAACAACAACTGTAGAGAAAGACTCCTAGAAGCTATCTTATCTGAAGAATAAAATAAAAATACTTGCTCCTCAGAATTGAACTACTTTTGCTTACATTGGCATAGACAGGATATTTCTCAGAAAATCCAAACTAGAATGATATTTTATGATCTAAGATAACACAAAAAAAAATTTAGCTTATTTTCTCACTAAATAATTTTTTTGTACTCAAATTCAATTTTTAAACTTATGTCAGTGTAGCTTGGATTTCTTCCTTCAATACCATTGGTTCTTGATCATATGCTACCTCCTTAAAAGATTAGACATTGATCAATTCCTTTTGGTACAGTGACTGTATATTCCTTCCACCTTCTTTTGATGCTTCCTGTATCATTCAATATATAGCCCAGAGAATCCTTTACTATTGCAACTTGAGGCTTTAATTATTTTCTTCAAGTCTCTCAGCTTGAGAAATGCCAATTATGTTCTCCCCTCTTCATTTTCTAACTCCAAGTCTTTGCATAGCTTATTATAATATTTTGCTTTGCCTTCTCGAGCTGCCCTTTGAAATCTTCTGTTCAGCTCTTCCATCTCATCATTTCTTCCATTTGCTTTTGCTACTCAATGTTTGAGAGCAAGTTTCAGAGTCTCTTCTGACAATCATTTTGGTCTTTTATTCCTTGTCTTTTCAGAGACCATTTGCTTTTTTAAGTATGATGTTTATGATAGTTAAGCTTGTTTGTCAACTTGGCTGGGCCTGGTTGAGTGGCTGGGCAGCTGGTGGTAGTTATTCCCCATGATGAGACTGGCAATGAACACCATGGTGGGATCTACCACAAGCAGCTGAGTAGCTGCTTTAGGGATGTGGTCTGCTTTCTGTACATAAGAAGCAGCTTGGGGCTGGTCTCTAGTTTATGGCATGCTTGAACCCTGCATGTAGCATTGTTCAGCAGCCTGCCATGCTCTGCTGATCTTGGGATTTTCAATGGACTTGAATTAGTGGCCTGCTGTGTTGTTTGGTAACATTGGAACTGTGTCTTTTTACTTGTCAACCTTGAATTTGTCAGGCTCAACAATCAGCAGCTGTCTGAGTGAAGAAAATCCTCTAGCTTCAGTGGGCCAGGAACAGGAGGCAAAGCTGAAGCCCAAGTTTGAGGGGCTTTTACCCCTAGAGCCTGACACTTTGAACTCAGACTTAAAGCCTCCAAAATCGTAAGAGAATAAACTCCTCTTTGTTAAAGCCATTCCATTTATGGTACATTTCTTCAGACTGGCACTAGGTAACCAAAACAATGTTCTTGATGTCATTCCATAACTCATCTGATTTTTGATCATTAGTATTCAGTGCATCAAATCTGTACTTCAGATGGTCTCTAAATTCAGGTGGGATGTACTCAAAGTCATATTTTGGCTCTTGTAGAATTGTTTTAACTTTCTTCACTTGAACTTGAATGTGAGTAATTGATAATCTGTTCCACAGTCAACTCCTGGCCTTGTTTTGACTGAAGATACTGAGCTTCTCCATCACTCTATTTCCACAAGTGTAGTCTATCTGATTTGTATTCCTTTTGGCAAGGTCCCATGTATAAGTGCAATTTATGTTGTTGAGAAAAGGTATTTGCAATGAATAGGTAGTGGGTCTTGCAAAATTTTATCGTGTGAACTCTGGCATCATTTCTGTGACCAAGGCCATGTTTTCCAACTACTGATGATACTTCTTTGTTTCTAACTTTAACATTCAAATCACCAATAATCAATACATCTTGATTGCATGTTTGATCAATTTTGGACTGCAGAAGTTGGTAAAAATCTTCAATTTCTTCATCTTTAGCTCTTTTGGTTGGTGCATAATTTTGAAGAATATAATAATTGACTGGTGTTCCTTGTAGGCGTATGGATATTATCCTATCACTGACAGCATTGTACTTCAGGGTAGATCTTGAACCACTTTTTTATGTTGAGTATGAAACCATTCCTCTTTAATTTAATCATTCCTGGAGTAATAGATCATATGATTGTCTGATTCAAAACAGCCCAAACCAGTTCATTTCAGCTCAGTAGTGCCTGGAATTTGACTGCTAACCAGAA
>NW_006921698.1:1028445-1037588 GCF_000298275.1 Orycteropus afer afer | reverse complement strand
AGGGATGGGCTACCTCCTCAAAGTAGAATCAACCTTAATGACATGGATAGAGCAAAACTTTTGATACCTCATTTTAATATATGGGAAGTATAAAATGACAGCAGTTTTACACCCACCCTCAAAATCTTCCAAATATACCTTGTAGCCTGAGGACACATACAATAAGTGAATTCTGGGAAAAGTAGTTCACACAAAGCATTACTAAGTCAGTGTTCTTATTTTAAAGAGGCAATGTCCTCTCTCATTTCTCTGACTTTATTAAAATAGATTTTTGAAGTATTCTTCTCCTTGTACAGTTGTTATATTAATTATTTTACTAATTCTGAATCATATTTTTATTTCTGGGCTTTTAATTTTTTTCTCAGTTTCTCTAGTTTTTTGTTATAATTTCCCCCCGCATGGTATTCTCACTACATTTACAATTAAGATGGGCAACTATAGGGTTTTCACTTTGTGATTTAACTTCTCTGATTTTGAGACCTGAAGAATCTTTCCTATAACATTATTTAGGAATCTTTCCATCTTTCATTTATACTCACAAATGTTTACTCAACATAGATACTGTGAAAGAAAAGGGCTAATGATTTTTTTTTTTTTTTTTTTCAAATTTAAGATTACAGCCAAGAAAACCGCCATGGAACAGTTTTACTCTATGACACATGGAGTTGCCAGGAGTTGGAACTGACTGGACAGCAACTAATAGTAACAACAACAGAAATTTAGTAGAATTCAGCTATAATACTAATTTTGGCCCATGCTTTGGTTAAGATTAGATTGGTGCAAATGGTTAAGTGCTCAATTATTAACTGAAATTTTGGTGGTTGAAACTGCCCTAGAGGTGTACTGGAAGACAGGCCTGGCTATTTGCTTTTGAAAGGTCACATTCTGAAAACCCTATGAAGTAATTCTACTCTGTATACATGGGGTCATAAAGAATCAGAATTGGCTGATGACAACTAACAACAATTAATATTTAAATTTCCCTGATAGCTCAGGGCTTTCCTTTTTTTTTTTTTTTTTTTTGAAAGTTTTCAAAATTTAAATTCACCCACAATTGTGCCCCATTTTATTTAAACTGTTACATTAACTGTCTTAAAGTTCCTTAAATTGTTCCCTAACAGTTTTTAAGCTCCTGTGTATTTATGTTTCTATACGGTTTCCATTCTTAATGTTTATTTCTACCTTTAGCTAAATATCCATTTGTCAATCACTCATTTGAACTCATGGAAACCACATGTGTTGCAGAGCTCACCAGCACTCCACAGGCTCTTTAAGAGTATGACCCTTCAGAGGCGGATTGTCAGATCTTTCTTCTGAAGTGCCTTTGGGTGGGTTCAAAAAGTCAAGCTTTTGGTTGAACAGGGTGCTTAACTATTTGTGTCACCCAGGGATTCCTATTTTTGCCTTTGTTGTTGCTGTTGTTATGTGCTGTCGAGTCGGGCGACTCATAGCGTCCGCTCCTTGGGCTTCCGAAGCTATATCACTACGGAAGTAGATTGCTCAGCCTTCCTTCCAGAAGTGGCTGGTGCTGGTGGGTTTGAACCTCCAGCCTTCTGATTAGCAGTTGAGTGTCTTAGGCACTATGCTACCAGAGCTCCCATTTTTGCTTTACCAACATTAAAAATGTTTTTCTTTTTCAGACCTGTCAGGCCCACTATTGATCATATTTATAATTATTGGTTGTTTCCTCTAATCTAGTTATTTCTGATATTTTTTTACTAATTACTTTCTGCTAATTTATTTTAATTAATTTTTTGTTCTTACAGCTTCATGAGTTGAATGCTCTGTGTCTCTGTTTCCAATTTTTCTTTTTTTGAAGAAATGAATTAAGCTAAGCATATTAATTATATTCTTCTAGTCCTCCATATTCCTATTTTACATAGTTATTTTGTGCTAAATGTGCCTATTATGATCATTATTTTGTAAAATTTTCATCCCATTAAAAACAGTTCTATTTAATATTTTGACATGTTTTTCATTAGATAGATGACCAAGATGCCTTCTTATTGAAGTTAATAATTTTTCCAATGAAAATAATATACTTCTTTGTTTTGAATATTTTCCTTCTGCCAATATCAATATCAAATGGTATTAGCGAGTCAGAAACTTTATGTGAGCCTATTCTTTGTTATTCTTGTGTAATGACTGGTTTGAGTACTGAATATAAACATATGGTGCTCTGATGGCATAGTTGGTAAGGCTGTTAACCAAAGATCAATAGTTCAAAACCACGAGTTGTTCCATGGCAGGAAGATGAAACAATCTACTTCTGTAAAGATTTATAGTCTTGGAAACCCAGTAGCAGTGGCTTTGAATTGGAATCATCTCTATGTGAGTGAGTTTGGTTTCTGTATATGTGTGTGTGTGTGTGTGTGCGTATGTGTGTGTATGTGTATGTATAAACATGGACAAGTATATATAAAACAATGGACAGAATGATGAATGAGAAACCATACTTTTCTGCAATGAGAAGTTTCGTTTTTCAGATCTTTGCTTGTCAGCTGTGTGCCCTCGGCTGGTTCATATGAACTCTCTGAATTTCAGATTTATTTTCTATAAAATGGGAATAACATATGTCTTACATAATTCATAGGGTTGATGTAAGTATCAAATGAGGTAAAGTAGACAAAAGTATATTATCAACACAAAAACATTTTCCGACTTTAATACATTACTGTTTTTCTTATGACTTGATTTTGTTAGGTGGCATTGAGTCAGTTTCAACTCATAATGACCTCACGTACGATAGAATGAAACACTGCCAGGTCCTTTGCCATCCTCTCAATGGTTGCTATACTTAACCCCGTTACTGCAGCCACTGTACCAATCAATCCCATTGAGTGTCTTCCTCGTTTTTGCTGACAGTACCAAGCATGATGTCCATCTCCAGAGACTGGACCTTTCTGATAATGCGTTCACAGTATAAGAGGTGAAGTCTCTCCCTCCTTGTTTCCAGAGCATTCTAGGTCTATTTCTTCCAAGACAGATTTGTTTGTTCTTCTAGCAATGAATGCTACATTCAATATTCTTTGCCAACACCACAAGTCAAATATATCAGTTCTTCTGCAGTCTCATTCATTGTCTAGCTTCCCCATGTATATGAGGCGATTGAAAAGACCATGCTTGAGTCAGGTGCACCTTAGCCTTCAAAGTGGTATCTCTAGTCTTTAATCCTCCAAAGAAGTCTTTTGCAGCAGATTTGCCTAATACAATATTTTATTTCATTTCTTGACTGCTGCTTCCTTGGGTGTTGATTGTGGATACAAGTTAAATGAAATCCTTGACAGCTTCAATCTTTTCTCCATTTACTGTGCTGTTTCTTATTGGTCCAGATGTGAGGATTTTTGTTTTCTTTATGTTGAGGTGTAATCCATACTAAAGACTGTAATCTTTGATCTTCATCAATAAGTGATTCAAGTCTTCATTTTAAACAAGCAAAGTTGTGTCATCTTTCTTATGACTACAAACAGACAATTATTTGTAAAGAAAGTGAAAGATGACAACAAAAAAACATTCTAATCTTTTTTTAATATAAAAGCTTGTTTGCATAGTGATGTAATTGTGATTGAATTAGTTTTGTAATTATTTATCTACCCTCTCATTTTCCTCCTGCACTTTAAATATCTAAATTATATATAATTTATATTTCTGTCAGATTCCCAACTAGATAAGTTTCTAGGCCAAGCGTAAAATACTAGTGACTTTATTTGGCATTTACAGCTGGAAGCACCTATCTCCCTTCATTACCATATGATTAATGTTTTCCTTTGGGTAGTTTTTGTGCCTCAAATTTCCAGAAACTCTGCAAAAAAGACACAGTCAGCCAACTTTTCCTCTACCGATAGACTTTGATACCAATATTATGTGTGTGTCCATCTCCCACAGGGAAAGCAAACGTCAGAAGCAGGCTACCACTGTGAAGTTCTGTTTGTTTGTTTTTAAGCACAAGAAGACTTTTTCTACTAAATTATTTTTATTTTGGACAACAAACCTAGTGTACACTGTTTCAAACATACATCCAAGAGCTTTATTTATTGTATTTTAATTCTAAAAGTAGTTTTCTGAGGTAGGTAAAATTTTGAGACTCTGATAAAAGTCTCATGGGCAATAAGTGGTAGAGACGGGTTTTAAACTCAGGTCTATATGAGTGTAAAATCCAGTTTTTCTTCCATTCTCTATGGACCCTCTTTAGTGTCTCTTTTATTTGGCACCCCTACGGAATTTTTTTGGAAAAAAATATGCAATGATTGCATGGAACTCTCTTTTTTAAGCTCGTCAAATTCCCCAGCTGCAATCACTTAATCCCCACCTGCAACTATTACCCTTCTCAGCAGCTAGGAACTCTTTCAAAAGCTCTAGGCCAAAGGTTGATTGTTCATCACTGCATTTTGTTTATCCTGTTGTGATTTGTACCTCATATCTGACTATTAACTTACTTTCTGTATTGACCAGGCTCCATTACTTCTCTTCCATTGCTTGGTGCCTGAGACGCAATAGTGTTCTCACAAATAATTCTGGAACTTTGAATCCTCCAAAAAGGGCAGGGAGGCAACATCTTCTGACCACCTCTAATTTTACAAGAGGAAAACAGAATCACCTTCAGCAGCCAAAGGCTTATTGCTATGAGGCAAGACATGCCACCACCCTCAAGCCTTTTACCAATTCTGACACCAACTGTCGCTCCCACGACACTATTTCTCTGCTGGGTTCGATAATTCATGGCAATGGCCACATAGAACTCATAGACAATACTCACAATTATGAGGTTTTTTTTGGGAAGTAACAGGCTACAATTCAGGTTCAGGAATGTACTCAAGGTACAATTCTTCCATCAGGACTGTCTCACCTCTGCTATGCCCTCAGGTATACCTCTCTGGCTCTTGGCCTCTCAGCCTGCCCTCTGCCCTGCTTGGACAAGTGTTACAAAGCTCTGTTAGCTCTGCCAATAGTGCACCTAGGTACACCCCACTCTTTCAGCAAACTTCCTGTCCAAGGGCACTCAGTTTTTTCTCTCTGTGGGCCAAGTAAGGCTGCTGTTCTGTCTCATGCCTCTTGGTTCCACTGTGACCATTTCTCTGCTAAGGCGTGTCTTTCTGCCAGGTGTCTCTCTCTGCTGCACATCTCTGCCAACAAGGTCCAGTTCAGAGATCTTGGGTCCAAGGACCCACTCTACTTCACCTCCAACTCTTCTTTCCTGATGGTAGTGAGATCCACTCTACCTCAACGAGGGTTCCTTTTAAGGCTGGCAGAGTGACAATACTAACCAATCCCAACATCAGAGTTCTACATGGCTTATTTGTATGGTCCCACCCAGTAATCTGGTGGGAGTTACAAAGACTGTGGCTAGGAAAGCCATACCAAGTCATTCACTGCACCACAAGTCCTATTCTTTTTTTCTTTTTTGCTTGCATCACATTTGGATACCTATCAATGTTTCCCAGGTTTATATGATGCAAACTAACTTCTAATCTGGATTCCTAGAATTTTCTTTTCCATGACCTCATGTTAGACTTCCTAACACCACCTATCTGCACATTTGAATCACCGCCTGCCATGATCTTCTTTCAATCCCATGCTTATCCAGGAAAACTAGATTGTCACAATTGTCTTCTGTCAGATTAGTCTGCAAATCTTTGTTTATTTCCCAGTGTCTAATAATTTTGCTTTGGCTCACCCTATCAGAGGCTGATACCTATTCTTATCAGTGACACCTGTATTTAGTATATTTCTTTCAATTTGCTTTTATTGACACCTTCCATCTCAAGGCAGACGTCTACCTGTGCACTAATTTTACATGATCTGCTTAGCAATTAAACTCTTTCTCCATTTTCTATTTATTTAACAAAGGCAGTTCTTGGGTGAATACTTAGAAAATTCAGATAATGAATTCATATTTGAGTTCACACACATCTATAGCCCTTTGCAGAGGGTGCTGTTTTAATATTTTACATAATTTTAAATGTTCAGGAAATTTGTAAGAATAATAGAAGTCCCATTACTTTTTATCCAAATTTACCAATTCTTAATATATTGAAACATTTGCTTTCTTTTCTGTTATTATTTATATTCACTTTTTTTTTTCCCTTTAAAGCATTTAATTTTAGGTTATGGTCATCATGCCCCTTGACCCTGTAATACATCAATGTACATTTCCTAAGAACAAGTATAATGTCTTGCACAATCATAGTACAGTTATCAAATTCAGGAATTCTAATACTGAAATAATATTTTTCTGCAGTACATATTCCAGTCTTATTAATTGTCCCAGTTATGTCCTTAATAAGATTTATTTTTAAGATAGGACCTGTGTCAGGGGTTCCAAGTATGGTTCAATGATTTACTAGAAGAACTCACAGGATGCAGAAAAGCTATTCTACTCACAGTTACAGTGTATTAAACCAAAATAATATAGATTAAAATCAGCAAAAGGAAAAGACACATGAGGTCAAGACCATAAGAAACTAGGTTCAAGTTACCAGGTATTCCCTCCCAGCAGAATCACACAGGAACATGTTTAATTATTCCAGCAATTATGTGGTATAACATGTGTGAAGTACTGTGAACCAAGGAAGCTCTCCTGAGCTTTGTTGTGGAGTTTTAATCAGGAGTCAGTCATGGAGACATGCAGCGATTTCCTGACTGACTTAAGCTACTCAGACCTCAGCAATACTCTCTTTCCCCCACTAACTGATATAGCATGGTTCAAGGCTTCCGGCATACAGAAACATTTTTTTCAGAAAGAAGATTCTAAAGACATAGAGATTATTTCTTAGGAGTCAGCTAAAGGCAGTCCTGAATATAGGCTTTTCTTTGGATTGTGTTGAGTTTGAGCAGCCTAAGCCTACTGAGTTAACCCTTTTCTGTCCAGGAACCAATACAGTAACATCTATTACATTAAGTCATAGGTGTTTTTAGTCCTTTTCATCTTAAAAAAAAAAAAAAAAATCCTTCAGTCTTTATCTTTCATGATATTGTCTTCCTGAAGAATGATGTTTGTTGCTGAAACAATTCCTCAATTTAGGTTTGTCAGGTTTCCTCATGAATAGATTCTAATTAGGAATTTCTGATTAGAATACTACAAAAGTTATCTTTTTCTTTTTTTCATAGTGAACAGGAAAGAATCACCAATGGTGGGTGTCAGGCATCAGTGTAAGGAGGGATCATTATGAAAAGTTCATAATTTTAGATATTTTTGGAAGACAACTCTTAGCCTTTTTTTAAATCTGTCATTTATATCAGATCACTCTGTCCATTGCTTTAAAATACAATTCTTGAACCAGATTTGACCATAATAGTCTTTGTGTAGGTAGCACCCATTATCTAGGACAATCATGTGATTTATTATTCAATCATATAATTTATTGTCAGATAATTTTGAGTATGGAAGAGACATTATTAACAAGTATGGCTGGGACAAATAAGTGTAAATTGAGATGTATGGTCATACTCTCCCTATTAAGGCACCCCTGACCCGTAGTAGTAATTGTTGTCCCTCTTTTACCAATCACTACTTATTAGTCTATTAAGCAAAAATCACTGATTTTTTTTTTTTTTAATTGACAGTGGGATTACCACTGCAAAAGAGTACTCAGAAATCAACTACACATTTGCCAATGAATTCACAGTCACGGGTAGGTTGAAAATGATCTATTTGAGGAGATTGATCATCTTGAAGGTAAAGATACAAACTAAAACAAGTGGTGGCCACTCTGAACAACTGAAGTGAAGCTTAGAAAACTGTCAAAGAATAAAATGAATTGATGCAGAAAACATATACTATGGAATTCAAAATTATTTTTAAAACTTGTAATTTTAAATTGAAGAGGGGAATTCCTACTGTATAAACTTATCTTGGTAAGGAGAAATAGAGTAGAGAGGAAAAATACAACAAAATGAATATGTTGTAAGGAAAGACATGAAGAATAATTATAATATAGTTTCCAGTAATCTAAATAGATAATATTATTATTGAATATTTTAATTTAAAGGCCAAATATCTTGAAGAAAAATACACTCCACAGACGTGTAATAAAAGATTATCACTCAAAAAATTCTAAACTATTTGAGAAAAGCACAAGAATTAGGAACTGGGGAAAACCAGATGCTTGTAACTTCCAAAGGGGCAGGGAGACAGCATCTTCTGACCTCCTCTAACCCCACAAGGAGCTCTGGTAGCATAATGCCTAAGGCACCTGACTGCTAACCAGAAGGCTGGCAGTTCAAACCCACCAGCCACTCCTTGGAAGGAAGATGGGGTAGTCTACTTCTGTAGTGATACTGCCTCGGAAACCCAAGGAGGGGTCGCTATGAGTGGGGACCGACTCGAGGGCACATAACAACAACAACAATAACTAACCCCACAAGAGGAAGACAGAATCACTGTTAGTAGCCCAAGCCCTATTCCTGCAATGCCAGACAAGCTGCCTCCCCCCAACACTTTCACCCACCCTAATACAAACCATCCCTCCCACAGCACCCACAACCTCTCTGCTGGGTTCGATAATTCCTTGTGGTGGCCACACAGAATGCACAAATTATGGGGTTTATTAGGGAAGCAACAGGCTACAATTTAAGTTCAGAAACACACTCAATCTCTTACAGCTGGCCATCTCACTTAGCAGCCAGCAGTCTCTCAGCAGCATGTGTCTCTTGTGTGTCTCTCTCTCAGCAATGTGTGTTTCTTGCATCTCTCTCTCAGCAAGCGCATGTCCCTCAGGAGTGCTTTTCTCTCAGCAGCAAGTCTTTCTCAGCAAACAGTCAGAGAGACTCCTTCTGCCTCTAGGAGGGCTCCTTTTGAGCCTGGCTGAGTGGCCCAAACCAACCAGTGCCAACATCAGAGTTCTACACACCTGAGAGAGAGCGAACTTCCCAGAAAATTACCTCATGCTACTCCCAACAGAAACACCTCAAGTGGATAACTTTAAAAATCAGGAGCTACTCAGTTGCTCACAGCAAATTCCACCATGGAATTTACAAAGACTTATGGCTAGAAAAGCCACATTATGTAATTTACTACACTGCATAGTGCAATGTGATAAGTGTTGTCATTGAGCTATAAAGATTTCTTTGGGATGATATGGTATGTTGTTGTTGTTGTTGTTATGTGCCGTTGAGTCAAACCCGACTCATAGTGACCCCTCCTT
>NW_006921698.1:1020643-1026685 GCF_000298275.1 Orycteropus afer afer | reverse complement strand
GGTTACTATGAGTCAGAATCCGCTCAATAACAGTGGATTTGCTTATTTTTAACACCCTGGGGAGACCACAGGACCAGGCAGTGTTTCCTTCTTTGTATATAAGGTCTATATGAGTCAGAACCTACTTGAAGGCACCTAACAACAATATACCTTGTGGTGATAAAATTGAGTTCTCCATATTTTCTAAATACAGAAGTGGAATCTTATACCTGGCTGCTGGAGCTAGATAAACTGGGAAGAATCCTGGTACCATTAGACAGTAGTGTGATTTTGAAATATGTTAACTCTATTCCCTTTTGCATAAAATAAGGATAAAAATAGGATTAAAATATCTATCTCAGAGGATTAATGATACGAGGATTAAATTTAATACACATCTAAAGTACTGAAAAGAGAACCTTCATATTTACTATACTAAAAAAAAAAACACCTCACTGTCATTGAGTAGGTTCTGACTCATAACGATCCCTCCTTGGGTTTCTGAGGTGGTTATCTCTACAGAAGTAGATTGCCCAATATTCCTTCTGAGGAGTGGCTGGTGGGTTTGAACCACTAGCTTTGCTGGTTAGCAGTCAAATGCCTTAGGCACTATGCCACCAGAGTGTTTTTTTTTTTTCCCCCCGAAGGTCACTATGAGTTGTAATTGACTTGATGGCAGTGGGGTTTTTGGTTTTGTTTTATGTCAATGCCTGCAGTGAAGACTGGACATCTACCTTTAATTGTATCAGTTTTTTATTATAGTTATTAGTAAGTTTTCATAATTAGATATTTAAATCAGTATAATAATAATAGTTGTTGCAATTAAGTCTCTTGTTCTACAATATTGATAAAATTCATTTTAATATCCATTAATAATGATGAGAGAATTTTCAGCTATGCTTTATATGTACTTTGTTGTTGTTATGTGCCATCAAGTCAGCCCTGACTCATAGCGACCCCTCCTTGGGTTTCTGAGGCAGTATCACTACAAAAGTAGGATTGCCCAACCTTCTTTCTGAGGAGTGGCTGGTGGGTTTGAACCACCAGCCTTTTGGTTAGCAGTCAAGTGCCTTAGGCATTATGCTACCAGAGCTCCCATATGTACTTTAGTGAACAACAACAAAAAAAAATGAACTGGATGCACAATCATGTATAAGAAAACTATATGCTCCGGGTCTTTTTCAAAATGTAAATTATTTGCAAATAAAAGCAATGAAGAAAAATAATTTGGTTCAGTGATACCATACTATTAAGTTTTCAGCTTCTATGAAAGAGATAAAAGACAATAAAAACCAAACTCACTGTCATTGAGTTGATTCCAACTCATAGTGACTCTAATTGGGTTTCCTAGGCTGTAAATCTTTACAGAAACAGACTGCTATTTTTCTTCTGTGAGACGACTGGTGGATTAGAGCCATGGATCTTTTTGGTTGACAGCTGTGGTAGTTAAGGTTGTGTGTCAACTTGGCTGGGTCTGGTTTTTGAGTGCTGGGGCAACTGGTTATAGTTATTCCCCATGATGATACTGGCAACCAACTACATGGAATCTACTGGAGCAGCTGAGTAGCTGCTTTAGGGATAGGTCTGCTTCCCGTATATAAGGAGAAGTTTTGAGAAAGGTCCCTGCAGCTTTTTGGTGTGCTTGGATCCTGCGTGTAGCCAAATTTTCATTCAGCAGCCTGCCATGTTTCCTGCCAATATCAGGACTATCTCTGGACTTGAACTAGTGTCCTGACATGTTGTTTGGTAATTGTGGTAGTTAAGTTTGCATGTCAATTTGGCTAGGCCTGGTTGAGTGGCCGGGCAGCTGGATATAGTATTCCCCATGATGAGACTGGTAATCAACCCCATGGTGGAATCTACTGTGAGCAGCTGAGTAGCTGCCTTAGAGATATGGTCTGCTTCCAGTATATAAGAAGATTTGAGAAAGGTCTCTGCAGTTTTTTTACTTGCTTGGACCCTACGTGCAACTGAGTCTTCATTCAGCAGTGTGCCACGTTTCCTGCAAATATCAGGGCTATCTCTGGACTTGAACTAGTGTCTTGACATGTTGTTTGGTAATTGTGGTAGTTAAGTTTGCGTGTCAACTTGTCTGGGCCTGGTTGAGTGGCTGGACACCTGGATGTAATATTCCCCATGATGAGACTGATAATCAACCCCATGGTGGAATCTATTATGAGCAGCTGAGTAGCTGCCTTAGTGATTTGGTCTGCTTCCAGCATTTAAGGAGGAGTTTTGAGAAAGGTCTCTGCAGCTTTTTGGCTTGCTTGGACCCTACACTCAGCTGAGTCTTCATTCAGCAGCGTGCCACGTTTCCTGCCGATCTTGAGACTGTCTCTGGACTTGAACTAGTGTCCTACCGTGTTTGGTAATATTGGGACTGTGCCATTTTGCTTGCTGACTTTGGGCTTGTTAGCCTCGGAAGCCAGCAGTTGTCTGAGTGAAGAGAGTCATCTAACTCCGTGGGCCGGGAGCAAGAAGCAGAGCTGAAGTCCAAGGCTGAGGGGTTTTCACCCAGCCTCTAGAGTGTGGAAATTTGAAGTCAGACTTCTTGCCTCCTAAACAGTAAGAAAATAAACTCCTGTTTGTTAACACCATATATTTGTAGTATGTCTGTCAAAGCAGCACTAGGGGTAACCAAATAGCAGCTGAATGCCTTAACCACTACATCACAATACATCTTTGCATTTATTTCATTTTAATAAAAGATGATAGGTCAGCAATTTAGAGAATAAAATAGGTATTGAAATAATTCTGGAATATGGAAGGACATTTAACTTAGAAAACAACATTAGCAGGCATCCAACATTTATTTACTACAGAAAAGGAAACAAAATTGAGGCAACCCAGCATGGTATTTAAGAGCATGGGGTTTGAAGCAACCTGCCTGGGTTTGAATTCTGGCTCTAACACTAACTAGCTCCATAATCTGAAATAGTCATGTAAACTCTCTGTGCTTTTGCTTCAGTTTTCTCATCTCTGAAATATGGATTATGCATACCTACCTCATAAGGTTGCTATTTGAATTAATAATTTAATATTTGAAAAACAGAACAATGCCTGGCACATAGTAAACTCTATATAAGAGTTAATTTTCCCTCCATTAGGAAAGAGTCTGTTGTTGTTATGTGCCGTCGAGTCAAACCCGACTCATAGCGACCCCTCCTTGGGTTTCCAAGGCAGTATCACTACAGAAGTAGGATTGCCCAACCTTCCTTCCGAGGAGTGGCTGGTGGGTTTGAACCGCCAGCTGTCTGGTTAGCAGGCAAGTGTCTTAGCCACTACGCTACCAGAGCTCCCAGGAAAAAGTCTATGATGTCAATAGTCTTTGGTTGTTACTTATATTTACCCATTACCTAGAATAGTACACAGAGTAGGTATTCACTAAATAGTGTTAACCAAATAAATACATGTGCTAAGTCACTTCTCTTGCTATTAATACATATCAAAACATATAACGAGCGTTTTTTTCTACATGAAATATTTCATAATGGAAATCAATTATTCATAAGTGTCCAAGGACTTGGCCCTATCATAATAAAACGGCTACTAATATGTTAATATCTACTTCCAAAGTAATGTATTATGAGCAATTTTAAGTAAAATCTTCTGCAACAAAATGTTATTTCATTTGTTGTTAAATTACTGGGTTTATGTTTTAGTATATATATCCATTTTATATCCAGCAGCATAGCAAACCACCCCACCCCAGAATTTAGTGGCTTAAAACATTTGCAAGTATTTTATTTTCTCTTACAGTTTCTATAAGCAATTAAGAAAAGCTTTTCTGGGAAGTTTTGGATTAGGGTTCTTTGTGGTATTTTAGACAGTTACTGGAGTTTGAACTGTGGGTGTTTAGAACAGTGGAGGTTGGTCAGGCAACTTTCTGTCTCTGTTTCTCTCTCCTTGTGATTTTAGGATCTCTCCATATGATCCCTCCACATTGGATATTTTGGTCTTTCTCACATCATAGCAGCTGGAATGATATGAGTTTTTACATTGTAGATCTCAGATGCCCAGCACTAGTGTTCCAAAGAACCAGATGGAGGCTACATAATATTTTACAATCTAACCTCAGAAGTCAAATAGCATCACTTCTTCCATTTTCTACTGGGCAAGCATTTATTAAGGCGAGCTTAGATTCAACGAGTGAGCACAAAGACCTCTCTCTTTCAATGTGAGGAGGATTAGAATAATTGAGGACATGTTTTAAAACAACCAGTGTCACATTTCTGGTGCCATAATCTTCTCTAGTTACTTAACTGCACATGAAAAGCCTTCCCAAACTAATGACATAAAGCAGCATCAATTTTTGCCAGAAAATCTGGCAGTGTTCAGCAGGGACGGTTCATTTCTGGTCCATACAGCAGAAGCCTAACGGGAGCAATAATCAGAAATCTGGCTAGCTCATGTGTCTCTGGGAATCAGTGGCTATCACCTTGAGACCTCACATGGCCTCTACAATTGGTCTTACCTCTTCACATAGCATAGTGAATGAGTTCCAAAGGTGGGTGCCCCAAGAGGACCAGATAGAAACATTTATCACTTTTTATGACCTAGCCTGGAAGTTACATAGTAACACTTCTGCTTTAACCACTCTAGAATCATTGAAACCCTACTTCTCAAAGGGAAGGGTGTGTCACATTGTGACAAGTATCACTGGGGGGGGGGGGTTTAAAATATTGATGTGGCCATTTTACAAAATACTTTTGCCACAGTATTATTTTGTTTTCAACTTTTAGAAAAGCTGACCCCTTTTTAGTGATCTGAAGCTCATGGGGGAGGAAAAAAAAGCAGTCATTAATTGAGGAACATATCTAAGATAAAAAAAAATAGTATTTAAATATAGGAAATAAGATATTTATTTTCTCTGAATTTGTAATCTCATATGGCTATATTCTACATTAAGCTAGGTTATTTTATAGATTTGGTATTTAACGACATCTTCATATACTGTTCAAAAATGTTAATCACAAAATTTTAGTGCAGAAAGGGACTTTAGAAACAAGTTTAAGATGACTATTTTTTTGTTTTAGAAAATGGTAAATTTAGTGAAAAGATAATATAGTACTATGAGTAGAATTCTAATGTAAATTACCATAGTAATGTTTTACATTATTTATAATTGCCATACTTGAAAAGATTGACAGAAAAAACATATTAACAAAACTAGATAAACAAGTTTCAATGTGCTTCTTTAAAAATCTATATAATTTTAGAAATGTGTTGCAACAGTCTTTGTGTATCACAGGATGAGTGGCATGTTGATCTCTTTGATAGTCTTATATATCTATGAACTGTATTCCTTTGCTTTGTACACCATAAAGAAACTGTGATATCAGGCTCAATTTAACATAAACATGTATCCTCCATTTCTTTTGGCAATATTTAAGGCATGATTAGTCAAATATAAGTTTGATTGAAAGCTATAGTCAACTTAAAAAATGAGAAATAGGAGTATAAATAGTAATATGAAAGAACTAAAATATCCAGGGTGATTTGAAAGGAAGATTAAATATTAAAGTAAGGAATACATATTGTATTATTCAGTAGATTAGGAGAACAAATTGATTTTAGTATTAAATCAATTTCAAACATAGAATGAAGTTTATACACCAAGTGTTAAAAGCAAGTATCATGGGTAGTGACAGAAACTGGTAATTTTAAAAAGTTATTCTTGACTTTTATCCAATTATATAATAGATATATTTACTACCAGATAACTGGCCACATAACTAAACAATCTTCTTTTTTCTATTAGTTGTACTCATGATTTTCTTCACATTACTAAAAGGTAATCCTATAGCCTGAAAGTAATCATTTTCTTCTCCTTGATTCTCCAAAATATATTTTTCCTTGATTAATTCTGGGTTCTCATTGACTTCATTTTTAAAAACAGCAGAACAATGTTACATCATGGTAGTGGTAGTGATACCTTGTTTGGTTCTTGTTGTAAATTTACTATTTTTATTTTTTTTTAATATCATTATATTGACTTATTTTTATCTATATGCCTGCTAACCAGATGGCTGGAGGTTCAAACCCACCAGCCACTCCTCGGAA
>NW_006921698.1:1015934-1020518 GCF_000298275.1 Orycteropus afer afer | reverse complement strand
ATGGTCACAAAGATTCTTCCTTCATTTTATTAGTGTAATTAATATTGATTGTTATGACAACTGTAAAATTGTTTTTAAAAAATGTAACGTAAATTAATAGATTCATAGTTTTGTAAATTGTCTAAAGCAACCAAAATAATGAAGGGAAAAAAATTTAAAAAAGCAACAACTAACAATTCTTGATCAAGCAAAGCCAGTTTAATTTATTACTGCAGTAAGAAAGAGCACCGTATTTACTGAATTGTAATAGTATATCATAAGAGTTTTAAGGCAGATTATTGTTCAGGCATCTGCTTCTAGGGATTAAAGTCCTTGATACGGTACATTAGAATTGGTAGACATACCAAGAAGATAGTTTTTGACCTATTGTTAAATAAAGCATTGTTAATAAAGAAGTAGATTTGCCCAGTTGTCCTGAAAAGGAAGTTGTTTACTTAGATGAGAAATCTATTGTATTGAAAAGGAACTAGTTGAGCAATCAGTTGTTGTTGTTGTTGTTATGTGCCGTTGAGTTGGACCCGACCCATAGTGACCCTTCCTTGGGTTTCCGAGGCGTATCACTGCCGAAGTAGATTGCTCCATCTTCCTTCCGAGGAGTGGCTGGTGGGTTTGAACCGCCAGACTTCCGGTTAGCAGTCAAGTCCCTTAGGCACTACGCTACCAGAGCTCCCATGTATAAGGTGAACCTGACCCACATCATGGTATTTTTGATAACCTCATATGCACGTGAAAGCTGGACAATGAATAAGGAAAACAGAAGAATTGATTCATTTGAACTGTGGTGTTGGTGAAGAATATTGAAAATATCATGGACTACCAGAACGAATACATCTGCCTTGGAAGAAGTACACCCAGACTGGTCCTTAGAAGCAAGAATAACCAGATTTCATCTTAAGTGTTTTGGTTATGTTGTCAGAAGGGACCAATCCCTGGAGAAGGCTATCATGCTTGGTAAAGTAGAGGGTGAGTGAAAAAGAGGAAGGCCCCCAACAAGATGGATTGACCCAGTGGCTGCAATGATGGGGACAAGCACAGCAAGGATTGTGAGGATGGTGCAGGGTAGGGCAGTGTTTCCTTGTGTTTTCCATAGGGTCACCACAAGTTGGAACCAACTCAAGGTTATTATTGTTATTATTGTTGTAATAACAACAATAATAAAAATTCCAGATTGGTACTTTCATTATATAAAAGAGAAAAATTTATCTTTATCACCTTTAGAGATGCCAAAAATAAAAGTAAAATATTGATATTTGATTATTGTAATGATTTCTGTAATAGTGAAATATGAACTCTAAAATACTTTTACTGTATTTTGAATTCAGCTACTCAATTACATATATCTTTTGAGACTTTTCAAATAAGATTATTTAGTGATTATTACTGAGTAGTAAATTAATTAGGAATTTTGTGAAAAACTAAAAATATTGAGGCTCTTGTATTGGCAGGGGAGAGTGGATGGAGTGTGGTGTACATTTTAAACTAGACAAGAGAGCTTATTGTTGCTAGCCAGTGGATATCAAAAAGCAATACTCATTTAAATTTCATATTTGTTGGCTGCATATATTAACAATTGAAAATACATTGTCTTTAGAGGTATGAACTGGTAAAAAGTTAAAACCAAGCTTGCTGGAATTCAACCTCACTGCCGTCGAGTGAGATCCGAATCATAGTGACCCCTCCTTGGGTTTCCGAGGTGGTATCTCCACAGAAGCAGATTGCCCAGTTTTCGTTTCAAGGAGTGGCTGGTAGGTTTGAACCACTAGCCTTCTAGTTAGCAGACAAATGCTTTAGGCACTATGCCACCACAATTTTCCAAGTAAATTTAACCAGAAAAAATATTAAGGAAAATATAAATAATATAAGTTTTATTGTCTTACATTTATCCCACTTTTCACATTTTGGAAGAGCATTTTAAAAGAGCAGTTTACCATTGAAATTTTAACCATACTTGTAATCAAATTTCAAGGACATATGGATCAGCTTGAAAAGCAAAACAAAATCACCATATTTTTCTTTGATTACTGCACAAAAATGTGTGATCAGAGTCATAACTGAATTAAAAATTGTGTTCCTATTCCTGCTATGACTTGGATTTTTTTCAACTTGCAAAGAGTTTGATTACTTAATTGCTATAAAATCTTACTCATTTTAAGCAAATAAGATACATTAAAATTAAAACTTCTCTCTTAAAATAGACTCTCAGAAATAAGCTGCACAGAGCCTTAGGAGTCATCTAGCTCACTCTTCCCTAAACTTCTCATTTTATCAGAATTGCTTTGAAGAAGAGGTGCCTTTTCCCAGATCTTTGCAGTAGAGATTCTGATTCAGAAGATCCAAGATATGGCAAAAATAAAATCAACTTGTTCCATGAGTTTTAAGAGAATTGATGATAATGTACATATGGGAAAGATAGATTAAGACCAGTAACATATGTTGTTGTTGTTGTGTACCGTCGAGTCACACCTGACTCATAGTGACCCCTCCTTGGGTTTCCGAGGCAGTATCACTACGGAAGTAGGATTGCCCAACCTTCCTTCCGAGGAGTGGCTGGTGGGTTTGAACCGCCAGCCTTCTGGTTAGCAGGCAAGTGTCTTAGCCACTATGCTACCAGAGCTCCTGAGTAACATATAGGAAAGTGTTTACATATGAGTTAATGAGATAATGAGCATTTATAAATTTCAAAGCCCTGATTTTACTTTTCCGAAAGAGCTCATATGTCACTTGCCTAATGTCACCATGTGTCCTGACTACCAAATCGGGATCAGGGAAAACAATGATCTGCTTTACATAATATTTACCACTTTATAAAGGATTTATAACAACATTATTTTAAATACTTAAGTTTCCTAGTTCATTCTGAGATTTTTCCAAAACATTATTTCTGGTGAAAATTTTTCTGTAAAATTATTTTGATGAAAAAATATATCAACTTTGTCCATTTCATAAGAATAGCATTTGCCTTCTGATCACTGTTTTTGGGCCAGTTAATGAGCTAAATATTTATTGTATATGTATTCCTCTTTGGGCCATTGTTGTTGTGGGACATCAAGTCGATAACAACTCAGTGATGCTTTATAGATTTTTTTATTTTAAGTTTGTTAACATTACGTGTACATTTAGTTTCACTCCCCATGTACCATGTCCATCCCTAACCCAGTCTCCTCCCTCTCTGCCGAGTAACCCTCCCCTGTGCCCCTCATAGTTATGCACTCCTATTTGTCCTGCATTTTCTCCATGGGGCTATTGCCCCTCTGGTGCCCCGTGGTTGATTGCTTCAAAGGAGGCATTTCCATAGAGCATGTGGGTGTGTCACCTTGGGTTGAGTGGTCTGTATGTACATCTTGTTTACTATTGGGCTGAGAGCCAGCCCCTGGGAATGAGCTTTATTCCAGGTGCAGAATGTATCCCAGGACCATAGTATTGGGGCTCTCACCAGACTCCATCTGACCAGTAATTCTGGTCATTATTGAGGTTTTGGATTTGAGTCCACATTTTTCCTCCCACTCTATCCAGGATCTCCAGATTTGATCCTTTTGTGAGTAGGTGGCATTGGTAGCTGGGCACCATCTAGTTCTTCTGGTCTTGAGGACCATCATGTCCCAGGGCTGATAGCTTCCAAATGTTCCAAATGGCCTTGTTTTTTTTTTTTTACTCTTCTTCACTTTCAATGATAAGCCATTAGCTTCATCTTAGATGGCCACTTGAAACCTTTTAAGAACCCAGTTGCTACTCACCAATGTAGGATGAGGAATAAGGCTTTTATGTATTTTGTTGTGCCAGTTGAATCTGGTGTAGCCTATACTATGGTCCTGAGATGGTAGATCCATTGGATCTCTCTTCCACAGTGTCTGGGTGTCTGTGAGGGATTACTCCATGTCTGTCTTCTGTTGTTTCTGTAAGGATTACAGGTATTTTGTATCACTGTTATCTGTGCAAGATTAATCACTGAATCTATCCTTGGTCTAGATCCCCATCTGATCCTCTCAGATGTTTATGTGTTTATCTGTAGAGTGGTGTTTGGTGTTAATGGTAATGCAGTATTGTGGACACACTTGTTGGTATTAGCATCTGTTGTCTATCCCTTATGTGCACAATTCAGCATCCTCCCTTTTCCTAATGTTATCATGGTGGTCACAGACTCTTTCCATACATCCCTCCCCTTACCCACGTCAGTGTGTGGGCCCCAACTAGCCCGAACTTAACCCCTCCCCTCCTTCCCCGCCCTGGTGACCTACAAAGTGAGTTCTCTTTCTCAAGCAAACCCTTCTTTATCTTTCTACAGTAATGGGCTTGTACAGTACTTATCCTTCTGCAATCAACTTACTTCACTCAGCACAATGTCCTCCAGTCTCATCCATGTTGGGAGATAATTCATGTGTCCCTCATTGTTCTTTAATGTAGCATAGTATTCCATTGTGTGAATGTACCATAATTTGATTATCCATTCACCCTTTGATGGGCGGTTGTTTCCATCTCTTTGCTATAGTGAATTGTGCTGCAATGAATGTAAGTGTACATATGTCTGTTTGTGTGCTGCCTCTCACCTCTTTAGGATATATTCCTAGTAATGGATTTGCTGGGTCA
>NW_006921698.1:1013464-1014889 GCF_000298275.1 Orycteropus afer afer | reverse complement strand
GAAACCCATGGAAGGGTCGCTATGAATCGGGTCTGACTCGATGGCACATAACAATAACAACATTTGTTGTTAAGCAAAATGATGGGCTTTACAGACCCAGACTATTGTGTCTACCACAAGTTTTATTCTAATTCTATGGAAGAAAAGGATAAAACAGAAGGGAGAAGAAAACACAGAGCAAAAGAAATGCCTAGATTTTTAATAAATACAGAGTAGAATATTAAGCTACATTGACCTGCTGGTTGCTATTTAGGGTTTTTTCAACATCCTTTTAGGATATCAACCATAATAAACTTTAGGGTTCCCAGGTTCCCTCTCATTTCTGACTTATGGCTCTTACTATTCCCTTGGATTTGATGATTTAATAGAATGAGTCATAGAACTCACAGAAAATTCTATACAGAAAATTCTATACCTATAATTATAGTTTTATTATAAGAAAAAGGATATAAATAAAGAGACATGTAATACAAGGTTTGGGAAGGTTCTCAATGCAGGAATCAGTTCTACTCTGTATAATATGGGGTCACCATGAGTCACAATTGATTAGACCTCAACTAGCAACAACAACAACAACATGTCATTTATTTTAAGATACTATAAGCCCATCGGCCTCATCTATATCAATTTAATATCAAATACTTGGATAAAAGTTGATGGGAAAAAATAGGTCACATATTTAGATGTTTTCTATCAGTTATCCCAAATAATGTGGGAGTTTGAAAGACTTTCTGTGTTTTTTCTTTTTTTCAAGTGCCATCCAAAAGTTCAGCATTATTTAAACATCTCCCAAAAAAAGGTAGCTATGTCAATAGGTAGTTTAATGGTAGAAGTTTTATCTCTTAAAAAAGTTTTTCTGAGATAGTTCTAACATATATACCCAAAAGCCTGCTTATGACCAAACTTATTTCTAATAATGCTTAATTCATGCTTTCCAGGTTTGTTCACAAAGACAGACCTTCAGGTCCTAAAACATATCTATGTTCCTGAAGTGAACCCCAGATATTCTAAGGATTCTGGAAATAAGACTACAAGAGTAAAGGTTTATTATTAGTTGACAATTAAGAAAGAAATATTGTAGTATCAACCTGCCCTAGGAATGTTAATTAAATGATTTCATGTCTTCGTGTGAATCAATCATCAGAAATATATTTGAACCAATAAGCTTTTATAATAATAGACAAGGCAAAAACTGCCAAAAATTTCAAGGTGTGTTGTTGAATTTGTTCACAGTTCTACATTTTGCTATCTCTAGTAAGATAGAGGTGAGAAGAGACAACTCAGGGACACCCAAAGTAGCAGGCAGGAAGAGCAGGAGAAAGGGGATTAAAAGCCAGGAAGCCAGAGAGAAGAGCAATCAGCTGAAGGGATTAGGTGAGGAGAGGAAACTCAGGCCTGCCCAAAGCAGCAGGACCAGAGAACAGG
>NW_006921698.1:964687-1009934 GCF_000298275.1 Orycteropus afer afer | reverse complement strand
ACAAAATAATTACCACAAGGGGCTTAAATATATCAAAGATCATGAAGATGACACAGGATTGGGCAATGTTTTGTTTTGTTACAGATGATATCATCATGAGTTGGAGCCAACACAACTGTGACTAATAACATTAAGTATAGGAAGTAATGAGACCAACTACACTGCTGAAAAATTCTGAATTCAATTAAAAAATAAGTGGGCAAAAATTCAAGAATTCCTCATAAAACACATTATTAGAGAATCAAGGACAAAGGATGAGGGTGAGGCTTAGACCAATCAACTGGAGAGATGTCTAAACTTTATGAAAAATCTTCAGAAGATATGTGAGAGGTCAACACTAGGGCATGATCAACTTTATTCTTAACTAGATATAAACTAAATGTGACAGATATGTTAATGTGAGAGTATTCAAAGACTCCTGGTCTGAAATTGCAGACCCAATTTTATCCTCCTCCTCCTCTACTCTGTTGTGCCTATTTCTGGAGTCTATCTTTTTTATAATGCATATTTAAAGGAAGAGCAGAAAAGGGTTATACTGATTAGAAAGTAAGAGTACAAGAAAATAATTTGAAGCAATATAGATAATAAATGCTGAGAAAGAAAGGAAAGGAAAATAATCTAAAACTAAAGGAGAGAACTTTTTATTGTTTCGGTAAAAAAGAAGCAACTATCTGCCATTTGAAAAAATAAGAGTAATGAGAATAGTGGTTTAAGAAATATTATTGGGGTTATGACTTGCAACTTTCTTTAATGTATTTCCAGATATGAGGAAAATCAAAATATCTTCTATTACAAATAAGTTTTAGCTATTGAAGTATCATTCTGAAATTAGATATAGTTCATAAATTGAACCATGTTTCTTTGAGTGCTAATTCAGGATTTTTATTTAATGTGCATTTCACATAAAAATCATTGATTTAGATGATATTTAAAAGCCAAGTTTCATAACTGTGTTGCTGATGTTATAAAAAAAACAAGACTGTAAGTCGGGGGACAGTGTTTGTTCAAACAGTGACAAAAAGACAAAACAAAACAAAAAAAAAAAATCCCCGGGACTCGCTGAATTCAAAGATGAAAATAACAGCATCATTGGGTATGGATGGTTTACCCTGATATCAAACTTATGTGGCTCTGACGTAAATTTCTCATGAGAAGATGTTCTTTCTCAGTATCCTATGGGGCTATTTAATAATTACTCAAATCAGCTTTCAAGTTCTAAACCAAAAAATTACAATGTCATTCAACAGTCCTTAAAATGATACTTTCAGGCTTAAAAAGAAAGCAATTTCTAACATAGAATTAATGTACAATGTTAGATACCACTTCCATCCTGATTCTAATTCTAGCTGGTGATGAAATAAATTAAATCTGAGGAAAAAGAATAGCTGTATTGAACAACAAATATGGAGCAGGATTGATCATGGAATTTAGACCTAAGGCTGTCAGGCTAATTTAAGATTCTAGAAGAGACAGAGTTATCATTTCTCTAAACAAGGTGGGAAGTTAAAGTCCTGGGGGGTAGGAAACAAACAATCTAAATAAATAAATATACAAAAAATGTAAAATCACAAAAAAGTAAACAATTTACAAAAACAAAAATTTATCAAAGATGAAATCTTTAAAAGGCAATGGTTGTAGAGTTAAGGGGAAAATAGAGCTAAAGGCTATATATAAACCATACCCCTAAAACATAATAAACATGAGAACTGAAACTATCTGTGACCACTCAAATCACTTGTCTACCTACATTAACGTGATTTACTCTTCTACTTCTTCATTAATTCTTTCAAGACCAAATTATTTTCTCCTTTGAATTTTTTATTGAAACCATCTCTTTTCAGTAATGCAAGGCATTTTGAATGAAATGAAAAAAATTTTTTTGATGTAATATGAATTTTGATACGATTAGTGGAACAAGGGGTCGCTGGTGCTGGAGTTGGGGGATGAAGCCCATTTCCTCAGATTTGTTCAATTGCACTGGCCCCTAACAGATGGCAACATACACTAAGAGTGGGATAGCAACTTCCTAGTAAACCCCAGAGCCAAAATATGTAGGTGGGCACTATAAGTCCCACAGGTCATGAAAGGGTTAACATGAGTTATTTATAAGTAGGGTACTTTTGCCTAGGAAAATGATGCTGTAAATAACTGCAGACTTGTTTCAGGAACTTCCTAAACACTCATTTATCTGGACAGTAAAATACAAAACTATATCAACAGACAGTATATCCCTTCTCAGAACAATCAGTTGCCCAACAGGATTTATTAAATGACTGGTTAATTGAAAATGTTTGCTGAAAAACCTTCACCTTGCTCTCTATTGTTTTTTTTGCCATCGAGTCGGCCCCGACTCATAGTGACCCCTCCTTGGGTTTCCGAGGCCATATCACTACGGAAGTAGGATTGCCCAACCTTCCTGCCCAGGAGTGGCTGGTGGGTTTGAACCGCCAGCCTTCTGGTTAGCAGTAAAGTGCCTTAGCCACTATGCTACCAGAGCTCTCTCTATACACTAACCCTAATTGATCAGATCACAAATTTTGTCTCATCTCAATTAGTTCCTGCTATTGAAAAACCAAAAGCAGGCTACCAAAACAGTATGTCACAAATTTAACCTCCTCTCTCTATGGCATTACAAGGACTCACCCATGATAGTAGTCTACATTATCATGACAGAGTGTGAAAGACAATAGGCCAATAAAATCTAACTACTGCATGAAAATGGTTTAGGATGAATGATTAAAGATAACAAGGTGGTTACTATGATGTAGTAACACTGGACTAAAATAATGATGATGAAGATTAATCATAGAGTTTAACTCATATATAGTGTGTACTATGTCCCAGTCAGTGATCTCAATGTTTTCCATAGTTTAATATATTTAATCTTCGCATCAACCCTTTGAGGCAAGTACTATTATTATCCCAGCTTTACAAATGAGAAAACTGGAGCCCAGACAGTTTAAGAAACTACTCAAAATCTCATATTTATTAGAAAGTGGAGCCAGGAAATATGTTGAATAGTAGTGTAAAGTCAAAGAAAATTGATATAAAATCCAGGGCAGGGGGAAATTGGGAGGAAAGGAAGAAAAACAAAAAGTTATTTCACTCTTTGATTAAATATTTATACAGAGATATAAATCTGTTCAACAAACCTGAGTTTAGCAAAGGCTTAATCCCACCCTAAAAAGTGTCTAATTAATAAATAAGATTATCATCTTTTCAATAAAATTAATATCATTTTCAGCTGTTGCTATTATTCATTTAATCTGATGTTTTGTAGCTTTTATGACTATCAGCATCATTACCTAGCAAAAAAGCTCTAATAACTCGGTATCACAACTGTGATAAAATATTGGAGCTCTGATGGTGTAGTGCCTAAGGCATTTTACTGCTAACCAGAAGGCTGGTGGATTAAACCCACCAGCCACTCCTCAGAAGAAAGGTTGGGCAATCAAATTCCATAGACACACTGCCTCGGAAACCCAAGGAGAGGTAACTATGAGTTGGAATCCACAGGGCAGCGGTGAGTTTTGTTTTGGTTTTGGTATAAAGAATGATGTTGTTATTGTTAGGTGCCATCAAGTTGTCTCTGACTCATAATGACTCTAAGCAAGCAGAACAAAACACTGCCTGGTCCCCCACCAGCACCATGATCCTTGCTATACTTGAGCCCATCATAGCAGCCACTGTGTCAATCCATCTCATTGAAGGCCTTCACCTCTTTCCTCAACCCTCCACCTTACCAAGCATAACATCCTTCTCCAGAGAATGGTCCCTTCTGATAACATGATCAAAGTAGGTGAGACAAGGTCTGGCCATTCTCACTTCCAAGGAGCATTCCAGCTGCACTTCCTTCAGGACAGATTTGTTTGTTCTTTTAGCAGTCCATGGTAGGTTCAGCATTCTTCTGTAGCACCACAACACAAAAGCATCAATTCTTCAGTCTTCCTTATTCATTGCCCAGCTCTCACATGCATATAAACGAAAATATCATGGCTTGTGTCAGGCTCACCTTAGTCCTGAAGGAGATGACATCTTTGCTCCTTAGCATTTGAAAGAGGTTCTTTGCAGTTGACTTACCCAGTGCTGTGCCTCCTCTGATGTCCTGATTGCTTCTTCCATTGGTGTCAATTGTAGAACCAAGCAATGTGAATCTTTGACAACTTCAATCTTTTCTCCATTTATCGTGATGCTGCTTATAGGTCCATTTGTGAAGATCTTTGTTTTCTTTATGTTGAGATATGATACATATTGCAGACTGTATTCTTCAATCTTCACCAGTAAGTGCTTCAAGTCATCCTCACTTTCAGCAAGCAAAGTTGTGTCATGAGCGTATCACAGGTTGTTAATGATTCTTCCTCTAATCTTGATGCCACGTTCTTCTTCATATAGTCCAGCTTCTCAGATTATTTGCTCAGCATATAGATTGAATAAGTATGGGGAAAGGATATAACCCTGACACACGGCCTTCCTGATTTTAAACCATGCAGTGTCCCCTTGTTCTGTTCTAACAAATATAAAGAATATTCTTTAAATATTTTTAACACTTATTTGGGAGAGAAATTCAGATTTGCTTATGGGAAAGGCAAAAGGACAAAGGAGAACATCAATTCAGCTGGCCTTAGCCAACAACAAAACAAAATATTTGCTGTTCAGCCTTCTTAAAAAAAAAAAAAGTTGTCATCAGGTTGATCCTCATTCACGTTAACTCATGTGTGTCTGATAGAACTGTGCTCCGTAGGATGTTCAATGACTTATTTTCCTCAAATATAGATTAATAGGCCTTTCTTCCAACTACATTAACTATTTGCACTATCAAGGGACTCTTTATACTTTTTAGAAGGAACTTAGGCATCCATCTGTAACTGATCACACTATCTCTTACCTCAAGAGTCATCCTCTCCACTGTGCAAAACATCCTCCTTAAGCACAATGTGGTAAATCCTTTTTCACCCATCTTCTTACATATTACTGAATGTTTACTGCCTCTTAAAATTAGTGTCACCAGGAAACTTCTAACCTGTTTCTTCTTCAATCCAGCAATATATGTAGCTTTAAATATATAAAACTCATTATCAGGTTGTGCAAAACAGCATATTATCTAAATATTTAGGTAGTAAATGAGGCTTTCTGCCAACGTAAAAGCTTTTATTATTTTTTTTTCTGAGAAAACAATATAGCATTTTATATTAGAAGAAAATATACATGGGCAATTATAAAAGGTAAAATCCAGATGGGTGAGGCACATATTTGCAGTAGTGATTGTAGCACATGAAGTTTAAGAACAGTTTCCAGTAGTTTCCATGGTGTCTGACATGCAGGAGAAAATTGTAATTAGTGAACTGGAAGCTATTTTCATTTTTTATATTTAATTTTAATTAAGTTACTTGAATTAAACTTAATTTATCAGCTGGCTATGTTTAAGATTGTTTCCCAGTGTTAAATGTTGCTGATGCACTTTTTATTACATTGTTTCAACCCAATGAATTTTCATATCTGAATTTTCAGTTGTCAACTGTAATGCTCTTTTAGTTGACTAAGGCATTGAACTTGCGTAAATTATCATTTAGCACCAAGAATTTTTGCTGATGGCGTCATTTACTCAAAAGCACATTTAAATTTAAATTATAATAATAATTAAGCACACTAGAGAATGTATCCTACTTTAAGCTGGAATAAAAATCCACTTCTGTGCATATTCATATGTTTACATTTTTCACATTTGAAAAAAATGGAAAACCAGTGATTTTAATCAGAGTATTATGGCAACTCAGTAGGTAGTATTTGAATTAGGTTTAAAGTTAGAAAATGAACATATTAAATACAATAAAATCAAATCTTGCTTTATGTTAAAGACAAACAAAGAGAGGTCCTGGATTGTGGATTTTAATCATAAAGGGAAAATGAGAGTACATGGCAGATATACAGGAAGAGAAAAACAATTATCCAAGATGTACAATTAAGAAATTCTCTGGAGGATAACAAAATAAAGTAGTACTTAAGCCTTGTATCAACAAGAACCACTCTTTATTCACCTTTTTCATATATAAAAGTATTAATTACCCACTTCCTAGATGCTGCAAACTGTTTACATACTCACTGTCAACCAAAAGGTTGAAGGAACAAGTCTATCCAGGATGCTTCAGAAGAAAGTCCTGGTGACCTACTTCTGAAATAGATGGATTAATCATTAAAAATCCTATGATTTTCTACTCTGACACATATACAGTCTCCCTAGAAGACTGGGCGACCTACTTCCGTAGAAATACTGCCTGAGAAACCGAAGCAGGGGTCATTATTAGTCAGAATAGACTTGACGGCAGTGAGGTTTTTTGTTTTTTGTTTTTTGTTTTAGGACCGTTGTAATAAGTTTAAAAATTCAAGATAAGAAAAGAAATTACAAAAGGAAAAAAAAGTGACTTTGTAAACTGACAGACTATAATGGTAAAATTGGACATAAAAATTCCTGCAAGTATTAACAATAATGGGGGTGGTGAGGAGAAGACTGGATAAGGCCATAGCTAGTCCCACGTGGGCAATTGCAGCATGGTTCTGTGCAAGTCCTTAATTCTGAAATTGTTCTTAGTACATTTCTTGCTCATTCCATTCCTCAGGACAACTGAGTTTTAGTGTTGCCACATGACCATGTAGTAGATAGAATTTCAGTCTTTTCCAAAGGCAGGTCACCAATTTGTGTGCTGTAGTGAATTACATGGTATGGCTTTTCTAGCCATAATCTTTGTAGCTCCCACTTTTCCATGAGCAATTGAGTAGCTGCTTGTTAAAGTCATCCACCTGAGGGAGCACGACATAATCTTCTGGGAAAGTTGTCTGTCTCTCAGGTGTGTAGAACTCTGATGTTGGGATTGGTTGGTTTTGCCGCTCTGCCAGACTCGAAATGAGCCCTCCTAGAGACAGAAGGATTCTCTCACTCCCAGCTGAGAGACATGTGCTGCTGAGAGAGATGACTGCTGCTGAGAAAGGGAAAGAAAGAAAAGCAAAACAAAAACCAATTATGTATTCTCTTGATTCCAGTGCATGTATACCCTATGTTTGTCAGAGTAGAACTGTGCTTCATGGGATACTCAATGGAAGTAGATCACAGGGTCTTTCTTCTTAGTCCATCTTACTCTGGAAGCTCTGCTGTAACTTACTCACCAACACCCAAGCTTTCACTGACAAATAGGTGGTGGGTGCATGAGGAGAATTGGCCAGACATTGAATACCAGGTTTGAATAAAATTATACATAGAAATAATTATACTAAATTATACATACACAGTGATGACAAGATGGAGTTGGAAATTAGAAGCTCCACAGAAGCTAAGCTCAACAAAAAAGTACAGAAAGATTAAAATAATAATAATAATAAATGGATGTATTTACTTTTGTATTCCCAATTCTGTTCAGTCAGACTATGTGTCTGATATTGTACTAATACCAGGCTGCTTGACTGCTGGGAGTGTATAGTAGGTTTTGAGATCAAGGAGTGTGAAGTCTTCACCTTTGTTCATCTTTTTGTAGTGATTTCCTCATCTGGGGTCTTTTCCTTTTCTGTATAATGTTGGTGATTAGTTTTTCCATCTCTTTAAAAAATGATGATGGAACATGGATCAGGATTGTATTAAAACTGTAGACTGTTTTTGGTAGTACTGGCCTTTCCACAATGTTGTCTTCCTATCCTTGAGTATGATATATTCCTCCATTTATGTAGATCTTTTTTGGTGTTGCATAGTTTGTAAAGGTCTTTTGTATCTCTGGTTATATGTATTCCTAAGTACTTCATATGCTGGGTGGCTATTGTAAATGGTATTGTTTTCCTGATATCTTTTCCAGAGATCTCTTTGTTAGTGTAGAGGAATTTGACTGATATTTGTATATTGATCTGCCAATGTACCCTGCCACATTGCTGAATCCTTCTGTTAGTTGCAGTAACTTTCTTGTTGAGTCTCTAAGATTTTTATGTATAGGATCATATCATCTGCAAATAGAGATAGTTTTACTTCTTCTCTGTCAATTTGGATGCCTTTCATTTCACTTTCTTGTTTTATTGTTCTGGTAAGGACTTCCAACATAATAGTGAATAGGAGTGGTGATAAACAACATCCTTTTCTGGTTTCTGTTCACAAGGGCAATGTTTTCAGTCTCTCTCCATTGAGAATGTTGGCCATTATCTTTCTACATATGACCTTAATTATGTTGAGGGATTTCCCATTTATTCCTATTTTTCTGAGAGATTTTATCAAGAATACATGTTAGATTTTATCAAATGCCTTTTCTGCAACCATTGATATGATCATGAGATTTTGTTCCTTTATTTATGTGGTGGATTATGTTGATTGTTATGTTGAATCATCCTTGCATGCCAGGTATGAATCCCATGTGGTCCTGATGCATTATTTTTCTTTTATATGTTGTTTAGTCTATTGGATATAATTTTGCTAAGAATTTTTGCATCTAAGTTCATGAGAGATATTGGTCTGTAATTTTCTCGTTTAGTGATGTCTTGCCTAGTTTTGGTATCAGAGTTATTCTTGCTTCATAGACTAATTTTAGGAGTATCCAATCCTTTTCTGTATTGTGGAATAATTTAAGTAGAATTGGTGTCAGCTCTTCTCTGAATGTTTGGTAGAATCCTACAGTGAAATCATCTGGGCCTGGACTTTTATTATTTATTTATTTTTCAGGATGGGGATATGGGTTTATGACCTCTTCAATTTCTTCTTTTGAGATTGGTTTGTTCTAATTTTCTACATCAGAATGTGTTAGTTTGAAAAGTAATGTGTTTCTAGAAATCTGTCCATTACTTCTTGTTGTTGTTAGGTGCTGTCAAGTTGTCTCTGACTCACAGTGAACCCATGTACAGCAGAATGAAACACTGTCTGGTCCTGTGCCAGCCCTACCATCTTTGCTATACCAGAGTGCATCATTGTAGCCACCGTATCAATCCATCTCATTGAGGGCCTTCCCTTTTTTAATTGTTGCTCCACTTTACCAAGCATGACATCCTTCTCCAGAGAATGGTCCCTTCTTACAACATGACCAAAGTAGGTGAGATGAAGTCTGGCCATTTTCACTTCCAAGGAGAATTCTGGCTGCACCTCTTCTAGCACAGATTTATTGGTTCTTTTAGCAGTCCATGGTACTTTCAGTATTCTTCACCAACACCACAATTCAAAAGCATCAACTCTTCTTTGGTCTTCCATATGCATTATCCAGCTCTCACATACATATGAGGAGCTCAGGTGGTATAGGGTCTAAGGCATTTGAGTGCTAACCAGAAGGCTGGCTGTTTAAACCCACCAGCCATGCCTCAGAAGGAAGGTTGGGCAATGTATTTCCATAGTGATACTACCTTGGAAACCCAAGAAGGAGTAGCTGTGAGTTGGATTGAAAATATCATGGCTTGCATCAGGCGCACCTTAGTGTTCAAGGAAACATCTCTACTTTAAAGCACTTGAAAGAAGTCTTTTGCAGCAGATTTGCCCAATGCTTTATGACATCTGATATCTTGACTGCTGCTTCCACTGGTGTAGATTGTAGACCCAAGTAATATGAAGCCTTTGACAACTTCAATTTTGTCTCCATTTATTTTGATGCTGCTTATTGGTCCCATTGTGAGGATTTTTGTTTTCTTTTTATTGAGGTGTAATCCATACTGCAGACTGTAATCTTTAATTTTCATCAGTAAGTGCTTCAAGTCATCCTCACTTTTAGTGAGCAAAGTTGTGTTGTCTGCATAATGCAAGTTGTTCATGAGTCTTCCTTCAATCCTGATACCACATTCTTCCTCATATAGTCCAGCTTTTTTGATTATTTGTTCTGCATATAGATTGAATATGTATGGTGAAAAGATACAACCCTGATGCACTCCCTTCTTGATTTTAAACTGTGCAGTGTTCCTTTTTTCTGTTTGAATGACAGCCTCCTGGTTTATGTACAAGTTCCTCATGAGCACTATTAAGTGTTCTGGAATTCCCATTTTTCTCAATGTTTTCCATAATTCATTATGATGCACACAATCAAATGCCTTTGCACAGTCAATAAAACACAAGCAAACATCTTTCTGGTATTCTTTGCTTTGAGCCAAGATCCATCTGACATCTGCAACAATATCCCTCATTCTATGTCCTCTTCTGAATCCAGCTTGCATTTCTGGAAGTTCTCTGTCAATATACTGCTGCAACTGCTTTTGAATTATCTTCAGTAAGATTTTCCTTGTGTTCAATATTAATGATATTGTTTGACAATTTCCACATTCTGTGGTATCACCTTTCTTTGGAATGGGTCCAAATATGGATCTGTTCCAGTCAGTTGGCCAGGAAGCTGTCTTCCAAATCTCTTGGCATAGCCAAGTGAGTGCCTCCAGTATGCATCCATTTACTGAAACATCTCAATGGGTATTTTGTCAATTCTTGGAGCCTTATTTTTCAACACTTCTTTCAATGCAGCTTTGACTTCCTTCAGTACCATTGGTTCTTGATAATATGCCACCTCCTGAAATGGATGAACATCAACCAATTCTTTTTGGTACAGTGACTCTGTGTATTCTTTCCATCTTCTTTTGATGTTTCCTATGTCATTCTATATATTGTCCATAGAATATTTCAATATTACAACTCGAGGCTTAAATTTTTTCTTCAGTTCTTTCAGCTTGAGAAATGCTGAGCATGTTCTTCCCTTTTGGCTTTCCCCTCAATATCTTTGCACATTTCATTATAATAATTGACTTTGTTTTCTTGAGCTGCTCTTTGAAATCTTCTGTTCAGCTCTTTTCTCTTGTCATTTCTTCCATTTGCTTTAGCTACTCTCCACTTAAGGGCAAGTTTCAGAATCTCTTCTGACATCCATTTTGATTTTTTCTTCATTTCCTGTCTTTTAAATGAACTTTTCCTTTCTTCATGGATGATGTTCTTGATGTCATCCGACAATTCCTCTGGTTTTCAATCATTTGTGTCCAATGCATCAAATCTATTCTTTAGGTGGTCTCTAAATTCAAGAAGGATATATCAAGGTCCTATTTTGGCTCTCGTGGACTTGTTTTAGTTGTCTTCAACTTCAAATTGAACTTGTATAGGAGCAGTTGATGGTCTGTTCCACAATCAGCTCCTGGCCTAGTTTTGTCTGAAGATACTGAGCTTCTCCATCATTTCTTACCACAGATGTAGTCAGTCTGATTCCTGTGTACTTTGCATAGTCCTTGTTTGTATTGTTAAAAAAGGTATTTACAATGAATAAGTCATTGTTCTTGCAAAATTCTATCATACGATCTCCAGCATTATTTCTTTCACTAAGGCCAAATTTTCCAACTACCAGTGATTCTTCTTTGTTTCCAACTTTTGCCTTCTAATCACCAGTGATAATAAGCACATCTTGATTGCACATTCAGTCAATTTCAGACTGCAGAAGTTGGTAACAATCTTTAATTTCATTATCTTTGGCTTTGGTGGTTGGTGCATAAATTTTAATAATAATAGTATTAACTGGCTTTCCTTGTAGGCATTTGGATATTATTCTATCACTGACATCATTGTACTGAAGGATAGATCTTGAAACATTCTTTGTGATAATGAATGCCATGTCATTCCTCTTTAATTTGTCATTCCTGACATAGTAGATTATATTTGTCTGATTCAAAATGGCCTAAACCAGTCCAATTCAGCTCACTAATGCCTAGGATATTGATCTTTATGCATTCCATTTCATTTTTGACAACTTCCCATTTTCCTAGATTCACACTTCTTACATTACATTTTCTGACTATTAATGGATGTTTGTAGCTTTTTCTTCTCACAGGGAGTCATTCCAGTTAAGCAAATGGAGGTCCCCAAAACTCTACTTTATTCATATCATTAAGGTAGGCTCTAGGCTGATTAGGCAGCTCTTTCGCAGTCATATTTTGAGGGTCTTCCAATCCAAGGGGCTCATCTTCCAGCACTGTATCAGGCAATGTTTCAAGGATATTCATAAAATTTTCCAATAATAGACAGTGTTTCAATACTATTCATAAAGTTTTCACTGCCCATTTCTTCTAAGTTTTCAAATTTGTTGGAGTACAGTTCTTCATAGAATTCTGTTCTGTTTTTTATTTCAGTAAGTTCTGTTATGGCATCACCTGTTTCATTTCTTATTCATGTTATTTCCATTCTCTTCTTCTTTTCCTTTGTTAAATTTGCCAGTGGTTTTTCAATTTTATTAATTCTTTCAAAGAGCCAACTTTTAGTCTTGTTGATTCTTTTTGTTTTGTTTTGTTTTTCCTTTTCATTTCTTTCTGCTCATACCTCTATTATTTCCTTTATTCTAGTGACTGTAGGCTTTTTTTTTTTTTTCTATTCTTTTTCTAATTGTTGGAAATACTGGGTTAAGGTTTTGTATTTTTTTCTTCTGTTTTGATGTGTGTGGTTATTGTTATAAATTGTCCTCTGAGAATAGCTTTTGTTATGTCCCAGAGATTTTGGTATGTTGTGTTTTCATTCTTGTTTGTTTCAAAGAATATTTTAATTTCATTTTTCATTTCTTCCATAAACCTGTAATTTTTTAAAATACATTTTATTATAATTTATGTACAGTGAAATACGCAAAACTAAAATGTCATGGGGCAATGCATTTTACTCTATAGTTTTTAAGCAGGATGTTATTCAGTTTCCAAGTATTTGATTTTTCACACTTGATTTCCCTGCAGCTGATTTCTAATTTTATAGAATTATGATCTGAGAAGATGCTATGCAGTATTTCAATGTTTTATGTTTATTGAGACTTGCTTTGTGACCTAGAATATGGTCTATTCTGGAAATGTTACATATGCACTGGAGAATAATGTGTATTGTGCTGTTGTTGGGTGGAGTGTTCTGTATACATCTCTGATGCTTAGTTTGTTGATGCTGTTTTTTAAATCTTCTGTGTCCTTGTTAAGTTTCTTTCTGGTTGTTGTGTTTTTAATTGAAAGTGGCATATTAAAGAGTCCTACTATTGTGGAGTTGTCTATCTATTTATATTTAATATTTATTCATTACATAATGTCTTTCCTTGTCTCTTTTGCTAGTTTTTGCCTTAATGTCTATTTTATGATCAATTAAAACTGCCATTTCTGCTCTTTTATGGTTGCCATTGTTTTATACATGTTTTCCACCCTTTGAATTTTAGATTGTTTTTGTCTTCCTGTCTAAGGTGTGTCTCTTGTAGGCATAGTATTGATGGGTCACATTTTCTTATTCATTCTGATATACTCTGTCTCTTGACTTGTGCGTGTAATCCATTTACACTCAGTGTAATTATCAATAGATATAAATTTACAGCTGTCCTTTTGCTGTTTTTTTTTTTTTCTTCTTTTTGCACATGTGTATGTGGTGTTACTGGCTTCTTAAAACTATATACTTTCTATGCTGAGTTCATTTTGTTCATGGATGTTTTAACATTTCCTTTGTTGATGTTTTAGTGTTTACTGAGACTTGATATTTTTCCTTTTTATTTTGGTGAGGTTTATTTTATTTTCTTTGCTGTTACCCAGTAATTTAATATTATCTTTCCAAATTTAAAACAGTTTTTCTGTCTTGATATCATCTTCACTTCCTCTGCATTTGGAAGTTCTGTATCTACCTCGTTTACTGCCTCTTTTTGCTTTGTAGTTATCATAGTTTAAAAATTGACATATCTGGATCCCTATTTTCTGTCTTGTATGTTTACTTTATTTTTGATACTTCTATATTTGGGTTGATTTTGGATGTGTTGTTGTGTGTCTTAATCTCTCGTTGTTATCTACCATTGTTGATTCTCTATCTGAAGGACTCCCTTTAGCATTTCTTATAAGGTTGATCTGTATTTTAGAAATGCTCTCAATTTCTGTTTTTATTTATCTGGGAATTTCCTAATTTCACCATCATATTGGAGGAACAATTTTTCTGAATAGCTAATTCTTGACTGGCATTTTTTTTTTCTCTCAGGGTTATATATATATTATCCCATTGCCTTCTTGTCTGCGTGTTTTCAGGAAAAAAAAAAATCAAAGCTTACTTTTTATTGTAGGTAACTTTTCATTTTACCCAATCTGCTTTCTGAATTCTGCCTTTTTCTTTGGTTTTAGAACATTTAATAAGATATATCCTGGTGATTTTCTTTTGGTATCTATCATTTTGGGGGTTTGTTGAATCTTTTCATCTTTAATAATATTAGGGAAGTTTTCTTCCAACAAATCTTCAACAATTTTATCAGTGCTCTTTTTTTTTTTTTTAACTCTTCCTGTTCGAATTCCGATAACATGTAAATTATTCCTGTTGATGATGGTCCACATAATTCTTAGGCTTTCTCCATTCCCCCCCCCCGATTGGCCCTCTAACAGATTAATATTGAGAGATTTACCTTCAATTTCACTAATTCTGTCTTACATTGAATCAGTTCTATCCTTTTGTCCTTCCGTTATCTATTTGTGAAGTTTTAGTGTAAATGTTCTGAATTTCAATTTGCTGTTTTGTATGATTTGTAAATTTCCATGTGTATCGTCAGTGTGTTCATGTGGTTCTATTTTATAATAATAATAATAATAATAATAATAATTATTATTATTATTATTATACTAGAGTTTCGTCTGTGTTTTCCCTGATTTGCTATGTGGTTTCATTGAACTTTTTCTATTTGTTGAATGTACCTAAATATAATTCTTTTGAATTCCTTATCAGGTGGTACTAATAGCATTTCTTCCTCCAGAAAATTTTTCTCACTGTGTATTTTGGTGACTCGTTTGAGCCAACTTGTCTTACTTTTTTTTTTGTATGTGTGTCTGTGTGTGGGGGTGTTATTTGAAGTTTTTCATTGTCTCTGAGACACTGTAGTGTTATAGTATTAATTTGTTGTTTTTATGTTGGTTCATTTTACTTTGATTTTGTTTTATTTTATTTTAATATATCCAGGCAACAGGGCAGGTATTACTCTAGTGGCTAGTTTGGCAGCACTGGGAACCACCTGTTTCTGGGTAGATTTGGTAGTGAGTGAGAGTGTGGTTAAGAGTTTCTGATCCCTGATTTGCAGAACAGCTGAGAACAGGTTGGGTACATGTTGGCTGCCATCTGTCATTAATCCAATGGTGCTGGAGCAGTTGGTGTCACTTGCCCAATGGGTGTGACTGCATGTATGGTGGGTATGACTGGGTAGGGTCTCTGGCTCCTACCTGCTTGGGGAAAAGAGAAATAAAAAGAAAAGGAAGGGAGAGAAGAAATATGACAAAAAAAGAAGAAAAAGAAAATATAAATACAACAGAGAGGGAAGAAAGAAGATTTAAGAAGAAAGGAAAAAAAAAAAAGAAGAAAGAGGAAAAACAAAATAATTAATGCAACACAGTACTACTGTACCCAATATGGTTATGGCAGAAGTGTGGTGCTCACTGCCTGGGAAAATGCCACCAGATACAGAGGGTTAGGGGCAAGGTCTACTGAAGAAGAAGGTGAAGGGGGCTGGGGTACCCTCTCAGCTGGATCAAAAAAAGGGGGGGATGAAGAAATAAAAAAGAAACAAAGGGGAAGAGAGAACTGAGAAGGGAAAAGAAAAAGACTTTAAAACTTTTTGTTGTTAAACAACAAAAAAAACTGACATAAGTGATAGCTGTGAAACACAGGTGCAGTGGGAACATGGAGCTCACTCTAGGGCAGCACACACCACTGTCCAACACGGGCAGGGCCAGGCCCCACTGACTGTGGAGGAGTAGGCAAGCACCTGCTTCACATGACTGGAAAAAAAAAAATAGTGTGAGGTGAAGAGGAAGGAAGAAAAGAAGAGAATATAAATGTGAAGAGAGTCGAACTAAGAGAAGGAAAGAAGAAAAGACATTTTTCTTTAAAAAAAAAGCCCAGTACTGGTAAAAGTGCTAGCCGCCGAACATGGCTGCACAGTATTGTAATGCTTAAGCCATGAGAGCACACACCTGTGACAAGGGGTGTGTGGGAGAGGGCGACGCTAAATACATGGGCAGCAGGGGAATGGGTGCCCTCTCTGAGGGATCCAAAAGGAAAAGAAAAAGGGCAAGGGAAGAGAAAGAAAAATGGAAAAAAAGGTTAAAAAAAAAAGGAGGGGGTGGGGTTGGGGTGGGAGGAGAAGAGAACTAAGAAAGATAAAGAAAAATATATCAGCACAGCACTGTGAGTGGGAGAGGTTTGACCAGCTGTGAGAAGGGTGGGGGTGGAGAGGCCATGCCCCTGGTCACCTGGAGGTTGTGTAAGATAAGAGGGAACATCATACCTCTGTGGTTGCCAGTCTCTCATGCAGGTGCTTGTATAGTCCTGGGCAGGCAGAACCAGATATCTGGTTCTTATACTGACCAGAATGCCGCTTGCACTAATTCAAAATTCCTGACCTGTACCAATCGACAGTTCTCCACTCCTTGTTCAGTCTCTTCTTCTCATCAGTATTTAATCTGTTTCTTTACCCTTTCCTTTGAAGCTCTGACTTCTGCTTTTGTCATCCACATCCATTTCGCTTGGTTTCTAGTCCTTGGCATAGAGAGGGTCTGAATAGTGAGTGCATTTGCCTAGTCCATCATCTTGGATCCTCCTGGTAGATAATTTTAAAGAAAAGTATATTAGAACAACCTCTGCCAGCAAATTTCAAAACAGATGAAATGTACAAATTTATATAAATATGTATTATTAATTCAAGAAGAGCCAAGTAATTGGAATGTTGTTGTTGTTATGTGCCATTGAGTCAGCCCTGACTCATAGCGACCCCTCCTTGGGTTACTGAGGTGGTATCACTACGGAAGTAGATTGCCCAACCTTTCTTCTGAGGAGTGGCTAGTGGGTAATTATTAAAACCAAATATTTTATTTAAAATATAACTATCAAATCCAGTTAGCACCAGATATTTTCATTGGCAGAAACATATATAGTAATTTCAATTTCTAGTACTTCTTCCATGAAATAAAAAAAGAAAACTCTCTAAACTCATTTTATAAGGCTCAGAAATTTTAGATCAAACTAGATGAAAACAGAACAAGAAAATAAATAATTAGGTTCATTGTCACATAGGAATACAGATGCAGACACATAAATTATAAATAAAAATATCCTAAAACCAAACCAAGCAATGTATTAATAATGTATCAAGGCCAAATTAAGTTTACCCCAGATAGAAAAGGATTTAACATGTTTTAATGTAAAACAAGCTACTAATATAAACATCAAAGTATTATAGTAAAGGAAAAAATTTTTATGTCAATAGAATCATAAAAATGTTGCTAAAATCCAATATTCATTTGTTAAACAATCTCCCAGTAAAGTAAGAATTTTAGAAGATTTCTTTAGTCTAATAACTCTGTTAATAGATATGTGATTTAGTGGGGAAACAAAGAAAGAAATGTTTCTTTAAAATGCGGAATAAGTTGTACATTGCTTGCTGAAATTGTGATGGAATTTTTATGTAGCTCAAGAAGATGAAAAAAAATCACTAATGTTTAAATTCAATGTAATTCTAAACAAATCCTCAAATGCTGGATTAATTTTCCTGTTTATTTTTACAAGCAAATCATAAATTTAACAAGCAAAACATAAAATTCATATGACAGAGCAAAGAACTGAAAATAACTAGGACACTTTGAAGAACAATGAGTATAGTTTTCCTGCTAGACAAGAATATTTATTTTAGAAGTATAATGACTAAGACAGTGAGATACTTGTGCAGGGATAGATAAACCAATAGAACAGAACAGAGATAGAAAAAGAAAAAAGAGGAAAAAACTTTAAAACTATGCCTATATGAAAACTTGATATCTGATTTAACTGTATTTTGCAATGATTACAAACATCTGAAGAGATAAGAAATTTGGAAAAGATGAAAAAGTATAAACTTTACAACATGTAATATAGAAATATAAATTATAGACTGTATTTTATGATCTTAGAATAGGCACTCACTTCTTAAAAAGATACAGACTAAATATAATTGAGAATTTTTATTGTGTTTAATGAAAATATCAATATGAAAAAGACAAATATTCAATAGAAAAATAGACTCAATTATATCAAAAGGCAAATCCCAAATAAGGAAAACTAAATACTCAATAAATTTGAAAAGATAATCACCTTTACTGGTAAACATGGAATGGAAATTTCAAAATATATGCAAAATCAAAATACACATATCATTATAATTGTATTTTGAGCATCAAAATGCTAGGTAGATCCTATGTTGTTGTTGTTGTTAGGTGCCGTCCAGTTGTTTCCAACTTATAGCGACCCCATGCACAGCTGAATGAAACACTGCTCGATCCCACGCCAGCTCCATGATCCTTGCTATACTTGAGCCCATTGTCACAGCCACCATGTCAATCCATCTTGTCAAAGGCCTTCCCCTCCTTCCTCGACCCTCCACCTTACCAAGCATGACATCCTTCTCCAGGGAATGGTCCCCTCTGATAACATGACCAAAGTAGGTGAGATGAAGTCTGGCCATCCTCACTTCCAAGGAGCATCTCAGCTGTACTTCCTCCAGGACAGATATGTTAGTTCTTTTGGCAGTCCATGGTACCTTCAGCATTCTTCACCAGCACCACAACTCAAAAGCATCAACTCTTCTATGGTCTTCCCTATTCAATGTCCAGCTCTCACATGCATACAAGGTGAATAGAAATATCATGGCTTGTGTCAGGTGCACATTAGTCCTCAAGGAGACATCCATGCTCCTCAGCACTTGAAAAAGTTCCTTCGCAGCCGACCTGCCTACTGCTACACGTCATCTAATGTCCTGACTGCTGCTTCCATTGGTCTTGATCGTAGAACCAAGCAATGTGAATTCTTTGACAACCTCAAACTTTTCTCCATTTATCGTGATGCTGCTCATTGGTCCAGTTGTGAGGATTTTTGTTTTCTTTATATTAAGATGTAATCCATACTGCAGACTGTGTTCCTCAATCTTCATCAGTAAGTGCCTCAACTCATCCTCACTTTCAGCAAGCAAAGTTGTATCATCAGTGTATCTCAGGTTGTTAATGATTCTTCCTTCAATCCTGATGCCACATTTTCCTTCATATAGTCCAGCTTCTCAGATTATTTGCCCAGCATATAGATTGAATAAGTATGGGGAAAGGATACAACCCTGACACACTCCCTTCCTGATTTTAAACCATGCAGTGTCCCCTTGTTCTGTTCGAATGGCAGCCTCCTGGTCAAGGTACAGGTTCCTCATGAGTACAATCAAGTGCTTGGGAATTCCCATTCTTCTCAATGTTATCCATAATTTGTCATGATCCACAAAATCAAATGCCTTTCCATAGACATAAAACACCAATAAACATCTTTCTGGTATTCTTTGCCTTGAGCCAAGATCCATCTTACAGCAGCTATGATATCCCTTGTTCCATGTCCTCTTCTGAATCCAGCTTGCACCTCTGGAAGTGTAGGTATAGGTAGATCCTATAGCAAATTCTAATCGGGAAAAGTTTTGGCACCAAGCCAAGTGCTCTTCTTCATACAAGTATTCATTTAGCAGTAAGTCTCACTTTGACATAGCTCTGTATAGAGACTAATGATAACCAGAAGGCTGGTGGTTCAAACCCACCAGCCACTCCTCGGAAGGAAGTTTGGGCAATCTACTTCCGTAGAGATACTGCCTCGGCAACCCAAGGAGGGGTCACTATGAGTTGGGTCCAACTCAACGGCACATAACAACAACAACAGGTAGTCCAAACTACCCATCATAAAATGAATCTTATCTGATCACCTTTCTGTAAAGTCAGACCAGGATTGCTTCATCCTCAACCTAAGAAAGGCAGACACAAGTCTCATAAAATGGTTCTACATCTGTTCCCGCTGTACAATCAGATCTCTCTCAGTCATAACCTATAGTCTCAAATGGAATGAAGAGAAAAATAGGAAGAGGGGGTTCCCATTAAACATTTTGAGGTTATATAGTCATTCCCCATATAACACCAGTCAGCATTATTGGTGATGGTATTACAGTCCCACGTAGATGTAACCTTGAGAAGAGTCAATAAGATGTTTGCTTCTCAGTGACATGCACAATGTCAGAGTCCTAGGACTCTGACATTAGTACTGTTTTTTCCTCTGTCTACACTGACTTTTTTTTCTGATATCATTTAGTCTCATATCATTAATACCAGCCAGAGATTCTGACATCTAAATGTATATCTCTATACTTTCTTCTTATCTAAATACCAGATTTGGTATCCAACTGCCTGTATAACATTGCCAAGTGGTTAATCTAGTGAGCATTTCAAATAAAACACAAGCATTCACCCTAGAGGTGCCCTTTACAGTCTTCCTCAACTATATAAGTAGTTATTAACAAATAATCCCACTGCCGTCGAGTCGGATTTGACTCATAGCGACTTGCCCTTGGGTTTCAGAGGCAGTATCACTATGGAAGTAGATTGCCCAACTTTCCTTCTGAGGAGTGGCTGGTGGGTTTGAACCTCCAGCCTTCTGGTTAGCAGTCAAATGCCTTAGGCACTATGCCACCAGAGCTCCTAAGTAGTTATTACCTCTTTCTAATCCCTCAGGTCAAAAATCGTGATGTCATTCTTGTCTTTTCACTTTTATTTGTCCACTAAATGCTATCTTGATAAAGGAGAAGACCCTCAGTGAGATGGATTGATATAGTGGCTGCAATTCTTTGTTCAACCATAACAACGATAGTGGGGATGGTGCAGGACCATGCAGTGTTTCGTACTGTTGAACATAGGGTCTCTGAGTCAGACCCCACTCGACAGCGCCTAACAATAACAACAAATGCAATCTATCATAAATTCCTATTAGTTCTCCTTTCAAAATACATCTAGAATCTGACACTTGGAAGTCAATCATTTGCTCACAACCATTTACAAGCCATCATAATTTCTTGCCTGAATTATTATTGTGTCCCTGGTTGCATCGTTGCCATTTAAGATTTACTCATCATAGGTCCTAGGTAGGCTATTCTTACAAAATTAAACATCAAATTATGCCATTTATTTTATTAAAATTTCTAATGCATTCTATCTCATCCCCGATAACTTTCCAACCTTACCTCTTACTATTGCCTCCTTACTCCCTCTGCTTCTATCACAGTAGCCCCACAGTACATAACACCCCAAGCTCACTTTGACCTGAGAACATTAATACTGATTCTCCCCTCTATTTACCAGGAAAGAAAGACATTATTGCAGATCTATTTGTGAAATATTCCCTCACCTATTTCAAGGCTTTGTTCTAGTATCATCTTCATAGAACGACTAACATCCTATTTAAATTTCATACCCTCTCCACCCCCATTAATTTTTTTCTCCTATTTTATTTTTCATAGAATTTAGTCCACTAACCTACTATATATTTTAACTCATTTATTTAACTATGCCCTTCTCTTGCTAAAATAGTAGGGTTTAGGTAGGCAGATATTTTTATTTTATTTACTGCTATATCTTGAGCAGCTAATTCAGTGTCTACCATATTGTAAGTTTCAGTAGATATTTATTGAATGAATAAATTAAACCATTTCAGTGAGAATTCTAAGCAAAATCTTTGAATGTTTGCTTAGAAAGATGGATGCTCCAAGCTTATTATTTATAATGATTTCTTGATAAAGGATTGTATTATCGATGACCATAAATTTGAAAAAGTGCCTTATGAATGAGATTTCTCATGTGCCCAGAACATCAGAATATCTGTGTGTATGTACCATTCTGTGGATGGCAGTGAATTAGCCGCCTTCTTCTCTCAATGTAGGGCATTGGACATGTGGGACATGTACCGCAGTGACAGAGAAAGAGACTTGTGGCAGTTAAGTTTGTGTGTCAACTTGGCTGGGCCTGACTGAGTGGCTGGGCAGCTGGATGTAGTTATTCCCTACGATGAGACTGGTAATTAACTCCGTGGTGGAATCTACTGGAGCAGCTAAGTAGCTGCTTTAGGGATGTGGGCTGCTTCCAGTATATAAGAAGCAACTTTGAGGAAGGTCTCCAGCTTTTTGGCATGCTTGAATCTTGCATGTACCAAGGTTGTTGTTCAACAGCCTGCCATGCCCTGCCAATCTTGGGTCTTCTTCTGGACTTCAATTAGTGGCCTGCCATGTTGTTTGGTGATATCCAGACTGTGCCTTTTCACTTGTCGACCTTGGATTTATCAGCCTCAGAATCCAGCAGATGTCTGAGTGAAAAAAAAAGCCTCTAGCCTCAGTTGGCTGGAAGCAGGAGGCAGAGCTGAAGCCCAAGGTTGAGGGACTTTCACCCAGCCCCTAGAGCCTGGTACTTTAAACTCAGACATAAAGCCTCCAAAACTGTAAGAGAATAAGCTCCTGTTTGTTAAAGCTATCCCATTTGTGGTATATTCACATCAGAACAGCATTAGGTAACCAAAGCAAAGATCTACATGGGCTCAACAACATGAATTTGCCATCACAGAAACCAGCCTGTCCACCCAACTGCTGACTGAAAAGCTTATAGCATCTGCAACAAACCCCAAGATACACATATAATATCTTCTCTTGAGAAAACTATCCAGCTATCTGGAGCTAGAGTGATCACATTGTTGTTGTTGGTGCCATTGAGCTGTCTCTGACTCACAGCCACCCTATGTACAACAGAACAAAACACTGCCTGGTTGTGTGCCATCCTCACAATCCTAGCTATACCTAAGCCCATCATTACAGCCACTGTGCCAATCCATCTACTTGAGGTTCTTCCTATTTTTCACTGACCCTCCACTTTACCAAGAATGATATCCTTCTCCAGGGAATGGTTGCTTCTGACAACATGACCAAAGTAGGTGAGATGAAGTCTGGCCATTCTCGCTTCCAAGAAGCATTCTAGGTGCACTTATTCCAGGACAGATTTGTTCATTCTTCTGGTGCTTTCAGTATTCTTTGCCAACATAACTCAAAAGCATTAACTCTTCTTCAGTCTTCCTTATTCATTGTCTAGCTTTCACAGGCATATAAGGCTATTGAGAATACCATGGCTTGGGTTAGGCTCACCTTAGTTTTCAAAGTGACATCTTTGCTCTTCAACACATTAAAGGGGTCTTTTGCATCAGATTTGCCCACTACAATACAGTGTTTGATTTCTTGACCGCTACTTCCATGGGTCTTGATGGTGGATCCAAGTAACATGGCATTTTGACAACTTCAATCTTTTCTCCATTTATTGTGATACTGCTTATTGATCCAGTTGTGAAGATTTTTGTTTTCTGTGTGTGTTCATGTATCATCCTCACTGCAGACTGTAGTCTTTAATCTACATCAGTAAATTCTTCAAGTCATCTTCACTTTCAGCAGGCAAGGTTGTGTCATCTGGATATTTCAGGTTGTTAATGAGTTTTCCACCAATCCTGATGCCACATTCTTCTTCATAAAGTGCAGCTTCTTGGATTACTTCCTCAGCATACAGATTGAATAAATATGGTGAAAGGATGCAACCCTGACACATACCCTTCCTTATTTTAAACCTTGCAGTATCCCCTTGTTCTGTTCAAACAATACCCTCCTTGTCCATATACAGGTTCCTCATGAGCACAATTAAGTGTTCTGGAATTCCTATTCTTGTCAATGTTATCCATAATTTGATATGATCCACAAAGTCAAATGCTTTGGCATAGTCAATAAAACACAAGTAAACATCTTTCTTGTATTCTTTGCTTCCAGACAAAATCCATCTGACATCAGCAATGATATCCCTCATTCCACATTCTCTTCTGAATCTGGCTTGCATTTCTGGAAGTTCCCTGTCAATATACTACTGCAACCATTTTGAATTATCTTCAGTAAAATATACTGGTGTGTGATATTAATGACATTGCTTGATAATTTCCACATTCTATTGTATCATCTATCTTTGAAGTGAATACAAATATGAATCTCTTCCAGTCTGTTGACCAGGTAGCTCTCTTCCAAATTACTTGGCATACTAAAGTAAGTGCCTCCTGAAGGGCATCCATTTTTTGAAACATCTTAATTGGGTAGTCCATCAGTTCCTAGAACCTTATTTTTCACCAATTTCTTTGGTGTAGCTTGGACTTCTTACTTCAATACCATTTATTCTTGATAATATATTACCTCATGAAATGATTGAACACACCAATTCTTTATGGTACAGTGACTCTTTGTATTCCTTTCATCTTCTTTTGATGTTTCCTGCATCATTCAGTATTTTGCCAATAGAATCTTTCAATATTGCAATTTATGGCTTGAAGTTTTTCTTCAGTTCTTTCAGCTTGAGAAATGCCAAGTGTGTTCTTCCTTTTTGCTTTTTTCACTCCAGATCTTCACATATTTCATTACAATATTTTATTTTGTCTTCTTGAGCTGCTCTTTAAGATATTCTGTTCAGCTCTTTCATCTTGTCATTTTTTCAATTTTCTTTAGCTACTCCATTAAAGAGCAAGTTTCAGAGTCTCTTGTGACATCCATTTTGATCTTTTCTTCCTTTCCTGTCTTTTTAATGACCTTTTGCTTTCTTCATGGATGATGTCCTTGATGTCATCCCACAACTCATGTGGTCTTCAGTCATTGGTGTTCAGAATGTCAAATCTGTTCTTCAGATGGTCTCTAGATTCAGGTGGGATGTAATCAAGGTCATATTTGGCTTTTACAAACTTGTTTTAATTTTCTTCAGATTCAGCTTGCACTTGCAAATGAGCAATTGATGGTCTGTCCCACAGTCAGCTCCTGGACTTGTTTTGGCTGATGATATTGAGATTTTCTATCACTTCTTTCCACAGATGTAGTCAATCTGATTCCTATGTATTCCATCTGGTGAGGTACACTTGTGTTTTGCTTACCTAGCGCTGCCCTGACAGGATTATACCACAAATGGGATGCCCTTAACAAACAGGAGTTTATTATTACAGTTTGGAGGCTTTAAGTCTGAGTTCAAAATGCCAGGCTCTAGGGACTGGGTGAAAGCCTCTCAGCCTTGGGCTTCATCTCTGCCTCCTTCTCCTGGCCCACTGAAGCTGGAGGCTTTTCTTCACTCAGCTGCTGGCTGCTGAGGCTGACAAACCCAAGGTTAACAAGGAAAAAGGCACAGTCCCAATGTTACCAAACCACATGGCAGGTCATTAATTCAAGTCTCTTGAAGGTGCCAAGGTCAGCAGTGCATGGCAGGCTACTGAACAACGAGACAGTTACCTGCAGGGCTCAAGTATTTCATAAGCTAGAGACCATTCTCAAAGCTGTTTCTCATATATGGGAAGCACACACCACATACCTAAAGCAGCTACTCAGCTGCTTATGTAGGTCCTACCATGGAGTTGATTGCCAATCTCATCATGGGGAATAACTACCACCAGCTGCCCAGCCACTCAACCAGACCCAGCCAAGTTGACACACAAACTTAACCACCACAACTTGTATAAGTAATGTTTATGTTGTTGAAAAAAAAGGTATTTTAATGAGTAAGTTATTCATCTTGCAAAATTCTACCATGTGATATCTGGCATCATTTCTGTCACCAAAGCATTTTTTTCCAACTGCTGGTGATTCTTCTTTGTTTCCAACATTCATATTCCAATCACAAGTACAATCAATATATTTTTTATTTCATTTTTGATCAATTTCAGACTGCAGAAGTTGGTAAAAAAAAAATTAAATTAATTTCTTCATCTTTGAGGTCTGGTGGCATAGTGCCTAAGGCATTTGACTGCTAACCAGAAGGATGGCAGTTCAAACCCACCAGCCATTCCTTGGAAGGAAGATGAGGCAATCTACTTCCGTAGTGATACTGCCTTGGAAACCCAAGGAGGGGTCACTATGAGTCAGATCCAACTCCAGGGCAGTGAGTTTGGTTCGGTTAGGTTTGGCTTGGCTTTAGTTGTTGGTGCATAAATTTGAATAATTGTACTATCAATTGGTCTTATGTAAGTGCACGGGTAGTATTCTGTCACTGACAGCATTGTACTTCAGGATAGATCTTGAAGCATTCTTTTTGATGATAAATGGCATGCCATTCCTTTTCAATTTGTCATTCCTGGCATAGCAGATCATGTGATTGTCTGATTCAAAGTGGCCAAAACCAGTTAATTTGAGGTCACTAATGCCTAGGATAGGAGCTCTGGTAGCATAGTGGCTAAAGCACTTGACTGCTAACCAGAAGGCTGGCGGTTCAAACCCACCAGCCACTCCTCAGAAGGAAGGTTGGGCAATCCTACTTCCGTAGTGATACTGCCTTGGAAACCCAAGGAGGGGTCGCTATGAGTCGGGGCCGACTCCACGGCACATAACAACAACAATGCCTAGGATGTTGATCTTTATGCATTCTATTTCATTCTTACAACTTCCAATTTTTTTACATTCATACTCTGCACATTCCATGCTCTGATTATTAGTGGATGTTTTCAGCTGTTTCTTCCCATTTTGAGTCTTGCCCCTTCAGCAAATGGAGGTCCCCCCAAATTTACTCCATCCATGTCATTAAAGTCAATTCTACTTTGAGGAGATAACTGTTCCCAAGTCATATATTGAGTGCCTTTTGACCTGAGAGGCTCTTCTTCCATCTCTATATCAGACAATGTTTCAGGTATATTCATAAATTTTTCTAGTACTATATCTGGAATATATCCAGTAATATATCAAAAGCAGCATTTCACTGCTTTTCATAAGTTTTTTACTGGCCAATTCTTTGACAAGTAGGTGGTCCTTTCCTTTTCCCATTCTGTGTAATCTGGAAGCTCCACTGAGACCTGTCCACCATGGGTGACCCTGCTGGTATTTGAAATGCCAGTGGCATAGCTTCCAGCCTTACAGCAACACACAGCCACCACAATATGACAAACTGACAGACAAGTGGTGGAGTGATCACATTAGTCCACTTCTACTATGAAGGAAGAAATGATTTTTGTTCACTGGATAGACACTTATTGTGGATTTGTTTTACTTTACTTCTGCTGGTACCATCATTCATAGACATACTGAATGACTAACATGTTCTTATGGAGTCTTCTACAGTATCATTTCTATCATATCATTCAGGAACTTTCTTCAAAATTAAAAAGAAAAGAAAAGAAGAATGGGCTGGTATTCATTATCTTCATCAATATTATTCTATAGTCAAAATATGTGAAGCTTTTAGAAGAACTCCGGCCAAATGCTAAGTGTTTAATAAATATTAGCTGGCAATATCATTTTCACTGCTTATCATCATTGAAGTCTTAATAATAAAATCAGTTTAAGACAACACAGGAACACAGGGATTGTATAATATTCTCTGAATCAGTCACCAGTATTTGTTGCTTTCTTTAATATACCTAGGAAATTCTATTCTAGGATCAAGAGAAAGAGTTGGGAGTAACACCTCATTTACATACTTTACAATCCATTTGATAAATGTGTGCTTCTATTCTACATTGGCTAATTACTACCTGCATATTACCAATCAATATTTTTCTAGCTTAAATGATCATAAAAAATACTTTAAATTGTAAATATCCAGCCTATGCCTGTAAAATTATGATTCAGTGGGGGTGAATTAGAACTATTTCTATTCAACATACAAATAATGCTAGGGCTTTATTTGAGCATCAAGGATGATATTTAGTTTCCCATTTCCTGCAATATTTTTATTGGTCCCACAATGTTTTTGTTTGCTGTTGACTCATTTTATAAGATGGAACAATATCTTGAGCCTTCATGTTTGCTAATAGTGATTAAAGGGTTTGTTCTGAGCACTGCTTATCATTTTGTGTGTGTGTGTCAAACACCTATCTCCGATCTTCTGCTGGTTGTTACATTGTTGTATATTGTTTAGAAGATAAATTTCTACTGTGTAATAAGCATTTATTTGGGGGATTTTTGGCTAGTTCTCTGGCTTTGTCTCAGTTAAGTACTAAACAGGGTTACAATCATCAACAAAAAATTTTACCAAGATATTCTTACATCACTTTCATCCCACAGTGTTTTCCATGTAGGCTCCATGCATTTGTCACCTCAACATAACTGTCCCCATTGGTTTCTGAAAGATACATTCTCTAACCTATATCAGAAAAATCAGAATTGATGGATGTACTCCAGACATTATTTCTGGCTAAAATGGATCTTGTATCTCTATAGTAAACAACAAACAATGAAAGAGTAACACATAGCTCACTTCTTTCTTTTAAGTTTGAGGTAACTGTATGTTTTAAGAAGCAAAGCTGATATAGGTCATTGTCTATCATTTTTATCAGCAAAATGCTTTACAATTTTTTTCCATTACCTGGGACATATTTTCCAATTTTCAGCATTGTTTTGAGTTTACATCTTTCTTCTCTGTCTTCATATATATTTTAGCAGAAGTTGGAAAAGATTGCCTCAGGAATACCAGATGTCATTAATTAAACCAGAGACTTAAGAAGACCTTACTTTTTCCCAAAATATTTATAGACACCATGTGAAGAAGGAACTTCTGGTAGCGTAGCGCCTAAAGCATTTTACTGCTAACCAGAAGTCTGGCAGTTCAAACCCATCAGCCATTCCTGAAAAGAAAGACTGGGCAATCTACTTCCATAGAGATACTGCTTTGGAAACCCAAGGAGGGTCTTTATGAGTCGGAACCGACTTGACAGCAGTGAGGGTTTTTTATTTTTTATTTTATTTATTTATTTATTTATTTTTGAGATGTGAAGAAAGTAATAGGCTGATTCATTTGTAGGTGCAAGAGATAAATGGACAAATGGGCAGTAGTTATAAGAAGACAAATTTTACCTTAAGGAGGAAAGCAACAAAATGATTTGCAAAATAAAGCATTCTCTCCTACTAAAAATAACTGAAGATAAATTAAAAGCAAACCCATAGCTCACCTAGCTCAAACTCATTCTAAAGATGAGAAAACAGAGACAGCAAAAACTTCATGTTTCCAAGACTCTACCTGAGAAAAGCAGGCAGATAGGTTCTTGACTTCAGTGTCCCTTATTTGAGTCACAGAAATGGTAATTTTATAATTGTTTTTATATTACAAAATTCCTAGAGAAAAAATCATCACGCTAAAAGAATGTTTTATGAGACATTCAAATACTTTAAACAACAACAACAAAAGATATTCCAAATGTGATCTTTATCAAATCTAAAGACTGCTACAAGGCTGTACAACTATTACAACATGTTAAACAATAAAGAATGGTCTCTTCTGGTATTGTCTCATTCAGAATAAATAACAGAAGCCCATGGAAAAACTGTCCACATTTTAGAGATAGTGTTAAAATTTTAAATACTTGCAATGTGCAATTAATTTTTTGCCCAGATATTTTCTTGAATAAAACAATAATTTTACTATGCTGATTATTGAGATTATTGTAATCACATTTTTTATTCAGTTCTGGACAGCGTATTTTAACATAGGTAATGACAAAAGTAGAATTAAAGGAGATGTGTTAGAGCAGTGAATCTGAAAACCACCAGATAAAAAAAAAAAGTTGAAGGAACATTGGAAATTTCTTGGAAAAGAAAATGTTCACCAGAACATGCCACAAAATAGACTTACCCCAGTTGGAAGATGAACTGGACTTATTTTTCAATGTAACTGAGAAATAGATTAACTCCAATGGAATAAAGTTATGGAGAGATATATTTTTGTTTCAAAACCAGATTATTGTATATAGAAATCAAACAGTCTAGTTTAAAGAGTGGCTTCACGGAAAATAATATTTCATCTAAAAGATTAAGCAAGGACGATTCCTTGATTGAAAAAGGATTTCTGCGTTGAAGGAGGGTCGTTGATTTAAAGGTTCTCTATATTCCCTGCAAGGAGTCCTGGTGGTGTAATGGTTAAGACATTTGGCTGCTAACCAAGAAGCCAGTGGTTTGAACCCAACAGCTGCTCCATGGAAGAAAGAGGAGTCAGTCTGCCTCTGTAAAAATTTACAGCCTTGGAAACCCAAAGAGGGTGACTATAATCTGGGATTGACTCAATGGAAATAAGTTTGGTTTTTTTTTTTTTTTTTTTTTGGCATTCCCTGCACAGTCTAAGGTTCTATATATCAGTGAGAGTTTATGAAACACATGTGAGGAAGTAGCTACACTAAGTACCATTTACTCATAAAGAGTACATATTTATTTGGAAAACATTCAATGATTTCAGAATTTATATTTATATCTATAGTCATATTGAAAGATTTTATCTGTAGTTTTTGCCTACTTATTTTAATGAGAGAATTTGGATAATATTTTAGGAAGATACTACGGAAATTCCAGAAAGATTTCTGGATGATTCCAACTATATTCATATGTTTTTCTAAATTGCCAATATGAAATGAATAAATAGATAAAAGGAAAGTATCTTTCTTACACATTTAAAAATTTTTATCTGAATATGCTCAATAAGAAATACTCTTTTTTAATATGTGGATATTTTCTTTAATGGTATTTCACTTTTTTAAGTGAAAATAATTCATTGCTAGAGTGACTGTAAGACAACCAGAATCCTTAGAAAACTTATAAATTTGATTCCATAAAACATGTACTGCTTAGAAAAAAAAAAGGTAATTTGATTTCTAGATAGTTGGGTGAGAGCCAACAAGTTTTCACAGTGAAATAAGTTCTACTCTTTGGGATTATAAGGGAAGAAAGAATTTTTTGGTGGGTCATGAAAAAAAGGTGATTGACTTCAGTGTCGTGAGTTGGTCATTTTGTTGGGCTTTATTTCTGATTATTTGGAAGAAAAATAATACAACAGATATAATTCTTGAAGGAGAAACAAAGATTACACACCCAGATTTATCTTTTGCATTCTGATACAGAAATAACACCTCCAGAAAGTGAAGGTACAAAGACTAGAAGCAAAAGAAGAAATCTGAATCTAGAGACTGAAATGATACCCTGAACTAATTTATGAAAACCAATAAATACCAGTTTTGAAACTGGAGCCTGTCAGAAGAAACAACAAAGGCAATCTAGACTAGGTTAAAAAAAAAATCTTAACTAATTTAAGCCCTCAAAAGTATTTAAATAATTCACCAGAATTTTTTATACCCATTTTTCCTAATATATTTCAGCATTGATGTTTACTAGATAAATATAAAGCATACTTTCTATGTTAGAATGAACATTCAAATGTAAATTAAAAGATTATTTAATTTTATAGTATTTTGAAAAGAAAAATGTTATTAAGATTGACCCAAACTACACTAGTTATTGGGAGCTCTGGTAGCATAGTAGTTAAGGCACTTGACTGATAACCAGTAGGCTGGCGGTTCAAACCCACCAGCCACTCCTCAGAAGGAAGGTTGAGCAATCTACTTCCTTAATGATACTGCCTCGGAAACCCAAGGAGGGGTTGCTGTGAGTTGGGCCTGACTCGATGGCACGTAACAACAACAACATGCTTGTTAGTGATTTTTTTTTTTTTTTTTTTTGTCTTTTTAGGCTACATTTATCAGCTACTACTTCAGTAAACATAAGCAATGAAGGGAAGTTATGTTAAGTTTTTAGGCTTATTTTTCAAGCTGCATGTCAGAAAGTGTAGCTGGGCTTAATGAGGCACTTGGAGTTGGACAGTTATTGGGGACTAAAATGAATAAATGTCTTCTTAATTGATTTCCAATAACTGGCCTATAATTCCCATTAACTCTCTAACTCAATCTCATTAATTCTCATTGCATTTAGAAAGTTTCTGTTTTATAGCCTCCTCCCTAGTGTGCCCCAATACGTTTGCCCTTGTCAGCTGGTTGAGCTATATGTGTAAAGTGGTTTGTGATTTTTCTCTAACTTGTTTATACTCAACTTTTATAAGTACATCATACAATTACTATGAAAATTGATAAAGTGATGTACCATATAGTAAAAGAGGGTTTTTCTTGAAATTTAATTTCAGTGCTTTGTAAATGCTTGGCAAATATTCATTACGATCTTATAAATTCAGTAACAGTACAAAACTATAAAGAAGAGAAGAAGACTATTTTTACAAAGTACAAAATCCTTCACTAAGTATGCCTCAAGGGTGTTTAAGTTCTTGTTTCATTTTAAGTATATTTAAACTGGAAATTAAAGATGATACAGTCTGTAGGTGGTTTATGCAAGAAATAGAGCAATGAACTCCAACCAGCATACCTATACCCACAGACAGATTTTGGCTCTCCATTAAAGGACTAAGGGAATAAATGCAATAAATAAATGCAATAAATAAGTTAAAATTAGAATCTTTGGAGTAAGGAAATATTCCTTTATAATGATTCCCTGCTTTGACTAAAGTTACAATTACTGATCTTTATCATGTGAAATAAGAAGTTCTCGTGGCATAGTGGTTAAGGCATTTGACTGTTAAACCAAAGGTAGGTGGTTTGAACCCACCAGCCGCTACGTGGAAGAAAGATGAGACAGCCTGTTTCGGTAAAGATTTACAGCCTTGGAAATCCAGTGGGGGTTAATGGACTCGATGGCAGTGAGTTTTTTTGTTGTTGTTTTGGTATCATGTAGAATAAAAGGACTGCCTTCTGCCATCTCAGTGTCTACGTTTTTTGGGGTCAAATGGTCCCTTGGTTCTGCTTCTCTCTTACATGTGTGTTGCTATAACCTGTGCTTAGAACGGGCTCAACTTATCTTTGTGCAAGTAAAAGGAAAAACAAAAACATACACAAAAAAATGCACTTTGACCAGCTACTGTGAGGCTCCTGATTATCATTCTGCTTTGATGAAATCTTAAGCAAGTCACATAAAATTTTCTTTCATTCTTCAATCATAAAGAGTCCTCTAGGCTCTTATAGGACCAAGAAAAATAGCACTTCAGTGTCATAAATCCGTGCTGTCATCTAATTCTAAAGTACTTTTCCATTCAGTTCAGAGCTGCAAAGAAATTTCCTTTCCAACTTCTTACCTTTATTATTAGCTGTGTAGGAAAAGAAATGCATATTATTCACCCTTATATTCTCCAGAACTGAATATATACCAAGCCCCCATTACATATGTGTTTAACTGAAATGAATTCTCAGGAAAGAGCATTTCTCTCTGAGATATATCAAATCTTCTCTGGGGATTTCATCTGTAGATGAGGATGAAAAGTGTCACAGCCCTCCACATCACAGTTCCCACTTGCTTTCTCACCTTTATCATTTTTTGCTATCAGCAATTGTGACCACTAACAGCAACAAATCCCAATTATTTGCAAATATAGAAAACACTCATGTTATATAATTACTATCAAATCTGATCATTTTAATTAATCGGCCAAAAAAAAAATTCCTTTATAAACATGACAAATGTCAAAAAAAAAAAAAAAAAAAAAAAAGCTAACTTATTTGACTGCACATAACATGATGAAGTGATAACTACCCATTGTCTGGTTGTTGGATTTAAAGATATGAAAATTTAAATTCATAAGCAGTAATTCTGTCCCATCATTGGCCTAGACCTACTACGTCTTCTTTCTTGTTCAAAACAATGACTTTGAAACACAGACATTTATATTTAGTTGACAATGGCAGGTTTATTTGACTTAAGAATTGAACTGTGCAGAGAGCTCTTAGTAAGGCAACGAATTTGGGAGATGAAATTGAAAATAAAGAGCAGATATAGAAAACTCATTCACTTATTTAATAATGAAATACAGACTCAATAAATATTTATTGAACTCTTATCATATTCTAGGTGCTGTTTAATGGGCAAAGTGTACATCAATGAACAAAGTGGGCTACATTTTTTCCTTATAGAGCATATATTCTAGTTAGTATGGGAATAGGGCAGAGAGGCAGATACTAGCAAAAAAGATAATTTTAGAGTAATGTATACCTTGAAGTAAATGTTAAAATGAATACTTACTGGAGAAATCCTCTTTAAATTGGGTGTCAGAGATGGCCACACCTCACTGAGGAAGTGAGACCTGAAGATCTAGATATACATTCTTCTCTATGGGCAAGGAGACTGGGTTGATAAACAGCTTGCTAAATTCTTTGAGAAAAGCAAAACTATCACTAGGATTTGGGCTCATTTTCTTAAAACTCTTGTTCTGATTGATTCACAAGGTAGTAATAACATTTACAATGAGAAAGAGAATTTATACCAGGGCTTCAGTTCATCAAATGAGGGTTGTCTTACACAATTATAGTCTGATGGATAATTCATCCCTATTTAGAGATATTTCCAGCTAAGGAACAAGAACATTCCCTCTCTTAGCCATAAAAAGTTAAAGATTTATAGATTGTTACTCTCAACTTCCATTTGGAAACTAAGAGTGGAAGAAATGATGAAGTTAAAGTGCTGAACAGAAATTTTTGAAGAGTGGCTCAGAAAGACAAAGTATTATAATGAAATATTAAAATACCTGTAGTGTGCAAAAGAGAACACATTCCATATATCTACAACTGAAATAACTGACAGAAAATATCAAGTCTTGAGTTTGAAGGATTATATGGACAAAATACTGAATGATACAGAAAACAACAAAAGTAGGTGGAAGAAATACATAGAGTCACTGTACTAAAAATAATTGGCCAACATTCAATTATTTTAAGAGGTAGCACATGATCAAAAATTGATGGTATTAAAGGAAGAAGTTCAAGTGTACTGAAGGCTTTGACAAAAACAAAGCTGCAGGAATTGATGGAATACCAAATGAGATGTTTTGACAAATTGATGCAATGCTGGAAGTGGTCACTCATCTATGTCAAGAAATTTTGAAGACAGCTACCAGTACAACCAAATGGAAGAGATCTATATTTGTGACTATTCCAAAGAAAGATGATCCAATAGAATATGGAAATTATAAAACAATAGTATTTAATATTGCATGCAAATAAAATTTTCCTGAAGATAATTCAAAAGCCATGGCAGCAGTACATTGACAGGGAACTGCCAGAAATTCAAGCAAGATTCTAAAGAGGATGTGGAGCCAGAGCTAGCAATGCTGGTATCAGATGGATCTTAGCTGAGAGAAGAGAATACAAGAAGGATTCTTATCTGTGTTCATTGACTACGCAAAAGGAATTCAACTGTGTGGGTCATAAAAAATACATGGATAATATTGTGAAGAATAGAAATTCCAGAACACTTAATTGTGTTCATGTAGAACTTGTACATAGGCCATGAGGCAGTTGTTCAAACAGAGTAAGGGTAAACTAGAGTTTTAAATCAGGAAAGTTATGTGTCAGGATTGCATCATTTGTTATACTTATTGAACCTATATGCTGGGCAAATAATCCATAAATAATCCTGTATGAAGAAGGACACAGCATCAGGATTTGAGGAAGACTCATTAACAACCTGTTATATACAGATGACACAAAGTAGCTTGCTGAAAGTGAAGATGAATTGAAACACTTACTGTAAAGATCAAAGACTACAGTCTTCAATATCAGTTATGCTTCAAGATAAAGAAGACAAAAATCTCCTATGTTACCAACAACTGGACCAATAAGTAACAGTATGATAAATTGAGAAAATATTGAAAATGTCAAAATTTCATTTTACTTAGATCGACAATTAACTCCCATGGCAGCAGCAGTCAAGACATCAAATTATGTATTTTATTGGGCAAATCTCTGAAAAAGACCTCTTTATAGTGTTAAAAAGCAAAGATACCACTTTGAAGATTAAGGTGTGCCTGACTCAAGCCATGCTATTTTTCAATAATCTCTTCCACATGAGAATGGTGAACAATGAATAAGATAGACTAAAGAAGAATTGCTGCCTTTGAATTACTGTGTTGGAGAAAAATATTGTATATATTTTGGACTGCCAAAAGAATGTCTTGGAACAAGTACAGTCAAGGCTTCTTAGCAGTGATGTTGGAGAGAATTTCTCTTACATCCAGTGGAAATGTTAACATGAGGGACCAGTCCCTTGAAAGGTCATCATATTTGGTCAAGTAGAGAGAGAAAAACAGGAAGACTCTCAATGAAATGATTTGACACAGTGGCTGCAGTAATAGGCTCAAACGTAGCAATGATTGTTAGGATGGCACAGTACCAGGCAGTATTTTGTTCTGTTGTACATGGGGTCAGTATGAGTTGGAACTAACTCCATGGCACCTAACAACAACTCTGGACTTTGGTATATTAGGTCAGTCCAAGTACCAGCAAGTCACCACACAATCATGATGGACTTTTCCTTTACATTAATTAATCATAGTTCAGTCCTGAGGACTGTGTGGATCATAAAAATCATCTTAATATTATACATTAATTTTCTTGATTGCAAATGTAATGGAGAATTTTCTATTCACTAAGACTCTGAACATCATATTGTTGTAGATGACTAAACTTACTCATTTATCCACAGGCACTTACCGAGGACCCACTGTGTGTTAGACAATAAGAGAGGAGCTAAGCATAGATGCATAAACAAATCTGGCAATGTTCCTGGTTTCAGAGAGCTTGCACTTTTGTTTTTATATTATAGGTTGATTTTGTTTTTGTTTCCTAAGATAGCTTCTTTTATCTTTGCACCCAGTCCTATAACCCATAACTGGGAAGCAACATATGATTATAGGTACAAATATAGTTTTAGAGGCGTAACTCTACAAACCATATACTCAGATTTCTCATTAGAGGTCCCAGCAACAGGATCCTCCTTCTGTGAAAACTCTTTTAACAGAGCCAGACTTTTTTTTTTTTTTTTCTTTCAGATTGATCAAAACAGACAGCAATGATGGTCAACATAATTGTTTATCAAATCAGTCACAAAATATGACTGATTTATCTCTCATATATAAAAAATACACTGAATACATATACATTAATTTAAAACACCTTGAAAATTACCAGTGTATTTAAACTTTCACCACAGTTAAAAAGAATAAACAATATTTTCCACACCTAAGTATCATTTAGTTTAGAAACCTTCTCAGTATACAGTATCTACACTGCTTACAATAAAAGTGTAATATTTATAAAAACTTACAGTAAAGTTGGTAACACAAACAGAATTGAAGAAGCTATGAGTGTTTATATTTAGTCTGAATACTTAACAGATCCATTGTCAGATTTCAGTGATAGAATAACCTATAATAATTTCTACCCTTTAAGAGATCCCTGTGAAGTGTGGTAAACTATTTGACAGATAACTTTCTTCAAATATAAAATCAACTGAAAGTATTCTTAGAATAAACTGTATCCACAAGTAGAGCTTCTTGACAGAGATTTGTGGGTGAGTGCAAAGGCAGATGGAGCTTGATAAAGGTGGCACAGTGCCTGAGGTGCTTGACTGCCAACCAGAAGTTTGGTGGTTTAAACCCACCAGCCACTAAGAAGGAAGATATCGTTGTTGTTAGGTGCCATCAAGCCATTTCTGACTCATAACAATCCTATGCACAACAGAACAAAACACTGCCCAGTCTTGTGCCAGCCTCACGATCCCTGCTATACCTGAGCCCATCATTGCAGCCACTGTGTCTATTCACCTTGTTGATGGCCTTCCACTTCTTCATTGACCCCCCATTTTACCAAGCATTATATCCTTTTCCAGGAAATGGTTCCTTCTGATAATACGACCAAAGTAGGTGAGATGAAATCTGGCCATTCTCGCTTCCAAGGAGCATTCTGGCTGCACTTCTTCCAGGACATATTTGTTCATTCTTTCGGCAGCCCATGGTACTTCAAGTATTCTCCTCCAACACTACAACTCAAAAGCATCAACTCTTCTTTGATCTTCCTTATTCATTGTCCAGCTCTCATATGTATAAGAGGTTATTGAAAATATCATGGCTTGGGTTAGGCACACTTCAGTCTTCAAGGAGATATCTTTGCTCTTCATCACTCGAAAGAGGACTTTTGCTGCAGATTTGCCCAATGCAGTATGTCATCTGATGTCTTCTTGACTGCTGCTTCCATTGGTGTTGATTGTAGAACCAAGTAATATGAAACCTTTGACAACTTCAATCTTTTCTCCATCCACTGTGAAGCTGCTCATTGGACCAGTTGTGGGGATTTTTGTTTTCTTTATATTGAAGGCATAATCCATACTGTGGACTGTAGTCTTTAATCTTTATTAGTAAATCATTCAAGTCATCCTCACTTTCAGCAAGCAAAGTTGTGTCATCTGCGTATCGCAGGTTGTTAATGAATCTTTCTTCAATCCTGATGTCATGTTCTTCTTCACATAATCCAGCTCCTCAGATTATTCGCTCAGCATACAATTTGAGTAACTATGGTGAAAGGATAAAACATTGATACACTCCCTTCTTGATTTTGAGCCATGCAGTGTCCCCTTATTCTGTTCGAACAACAGCCACCTCATCTATCTACAGGATCCTGATGAGTACAATCAAGTGTTCTGGAATTCCATTCTTCTCAATGTTATTCACAATTTGTTATGATTCACACAATTGAATGCTTTTGCATAGTCAATAAAACATAAGTAAACATCTTTGCTTTCAGCCGAGATCCAAAAGGAAGATGGGACAATCTAAAAGGCAAATGAGACAATGAAAAAAGTCGTTGAATCCCTGAGAGAACGAGAAAGGGCAGAGCCTGGTTCCCCAAGGTAGGTTTCATTTCCTTACAGATTTTCTGATCTGGTCTTGCTCTATCTACTACAGAAAAATGATCCATGTGCTCACAACTAATGAAGTCAGTCTCCCATACTTTTCAATGGGATAAAAGAATAATGGTTGTTGTTTGGAATAATTTAACGTAATAGCTTGCTTGCAGGAAGGTCAGGCTTTAGCACTGTACTGTGCACATGGCATAAGTATTGTTGACTCTTGACTTTCTTCTTCCTAGTCTATTTGACCAAAAATTCATCCCTTGTCACTGGCAGATCATGTCACATAAGCCTGTGATGAAGCTTACTAAGTAGTTTGTTTACTAGTTATTATCTCATTATCACAAAGATTATACTTGATAGGTATTTTAACTGAAGTCAAAGAAAAAGAAAACATTGCCAATGTTGTTGAAATAAAAAATGTGTTTAATTTGTCATGAATGGAAGACTACTAAAAAATGTCTTCTATTCCTAAATTTCAGCTATAAATAAAACTCCTCAATGCATTTCTTTTCTCTTTTCAACACAAATACAGTAAAAGCAAATTATATAGTAGGCTGTTTTCTTTTGTGCATGTGACTTCCCAATTTAGTAATTAATTGAAAATCATTTTTTATTTATATATTTTCTCTAGCTGAGTGTGACCTGAAGAATAGCTTAAAACCTAAGCTTAAGAAATGAATTTCTAAAATAAGAATCTACATGTTTTTCCAGCCATATTTTCCTCTATGCTCATAAAGCATATTTAAATGTTATGACAACCAAATGTCCTAATTTTTGTGATATCTTCATTAAATGCAAATTTAAGCATATTTTCTACAGAATGAAATATATAATTTTGTACTCTTAGGTATTATTCACCCATTCATCTATTTAGTATTGTTAGATGTTAATTGTTAGATGATTGACACAATGGCTGCAACAATGGGTTCAAATAGAGCAAGAATTGTAAGGGTAGTTCAGAACCGGAAGTGTTTCATTCTGTTGTAGGTAGAATTACTTTAAGTTGGAAATGACACTATGGCACTTAGCAACAGCAAGAAGATTTTAATTGGGTCAAGTGTCAAAAATTATTTTTCTATCTTTAATGAAAGAATAAACAACTCTGTACTAAGTAAATACTTACTAAATACTCAGGATTCTACTTAATTATTATGTGAAAGAGAAATGCAGGCAGCAGTTTTTCCTCACGAAGTTTACAAGAGAGTTGAAAATCCATGATTAACTACAAACTGTAAAACACTGTTCAAACATGAGATATAGAGAAATATTTACCATTTACACTTTAACCAAAACTTTCAAAAGGCAGCAAAAATAAAATAAATTATAGCTGCAGAGATACTGGGATTAAGCCAGCTTCCATTATGTTGATTCTCATTCATAGAATAACCCTGTTTTTATCTTCAAAGTGTTGATGGTGTGTATCACCTATATGATTTCTATTAAAACTTGAAGTCTGAGCTTATGTCTTACTTCCTCCAGGACCTGAAATTTCCTGAAGTTCTTTCTTGGTATTATTACAGAACAATATACCTTCCCCTAACAGTGCAATGCCATTACATTATACTATATTATAATTCCTTCTTTATATTATTAATCATTGATTTATAAGGAGGTGTGTGTGTGTGTGTGTGTGTATGTATTTCTAGTATCTTGCATTGTGTCTGATACATTGTATGCATATCATAAATTTAGGCTGAATTAATTAATAAATGTTTTATAATTCTAGACCATCTTTCCTCTCTTATTTCTTGAGATTTTATTGTTTTTCATAATACATTCAATATCTTCTTCCTTTGAGCATCTAGAGCTCAATGGTACTTTCTGACATTTTTAGATACCAAACTTCTAAAGAATATAATTTCAACTTGTTCAAAAAAAGTATAATATGACATAATGTGATATTTAAGTTACAGCTATTCTCAATGTTATGAGTATTGCTGGCAGATATCTTCATCTTCAAGGTCATAGTTTTAGAAGTTAAAAGTCACTAAGGACGTATACTTGTATGTGGGGAAATAGAAAAATGGAGAACATAATGTTACTGAAAATGGTCTTGTTAATTTGGGCTTGTTTTCTGCATGTCAAAATTAGAGAAATTAAAATACAATAAAATTAACATTTCAACTTAATACAATCCAAAGTGACCCGGATATTCTGAGGGATGGGACATATTTAGATGACATTTCTGTCTTACTCACTGTACACATTTTCTCTAATTCTTGATTGCAAAAGCAGATGGATACATTAAGACTTCATTTTATGGAAAATCAGACATTATAAACATAGCTCTCAAATGTATTTTACTTGTTTAGAAATGTATTCATTTGAGATGTGACCAGAAGGCAAAATTCTTTTCCTGATACATCAATCCACTTATTACTCTAAACATGTATAGTGATGTAAGTAGCACCACCAGATGTGAACAATTATCACAAAAGCACTTCCTTAATCTAGAAACTGGAAAATTTTATAGCTAAATAGTTCTTATATATCTGAATTCTAACTTATTTTAGAAGCTGTCATCAAACAAAAAACAACACTACTTGATAAAGACCTTTATGATTATAGAAATAAATGATCATAATGCCAAGGTATCTACACTTCAGGTATGGTATAAATTCAAATTAGAATTGGAGGTCAAATATCTGTTTTAAAATTCTTGTCAAAATGTGATATACATTGATGGTAATTCTTTGAACAGACATTAGGATAGCAATTTCCACTCCTTTAAAAGATAAGATAAAGGTCATACATATTGCCATAAAATTTAGATTAAATCTATTCTTTCTCTATTTTCAGTCATCATTGAATGTTTCTTCATTTTTATGTACTAAGAAAGGAAAAATAAGTCTAATAATAAAACTCACTGTCATTAATCACTGATGAAAATGGGCAGATAGGCAGAAAGACTATAAGAGACCCACTTCAACAAAGAAAAGGGAAAAAAATTAATGTTGATATAAAAGATAATCCCAAGGTCCTGAGCTGTGAAGGGAATGATACAGAAGTGGACTGAACTCCAACTAGTATACGAATTTGCTGATAGAGAAAAATTTCCAACCAAGAATTATATACCCAGAAAAACTGTCCCTCAAATATGATAGTAAAATTAGGAGATTTCCAGATAAGCAGAAATTAAAGGAATTTGTTAAAACCAGACCAACTTTACAAGAGATACTAAAGGGAGTCCTTTGAACAGAGAACCAATAATAGTAAACAACTGACCATTAACACACAAGATGATATAACCCAGAAACAAACACAGCTATGGATGTATCCAAACTAAGATAAGCTTACACGATTGTAAACGGGGAACCAAGACATCAATTGGGAAATGAAGACAACTACAAGCCAAAAAGAGGGAAAAAACAGTATAGTTACAGAACTTCTAAATGGTGAGAAAATCAAGGGAGTTGCAAGATAGAAAGGAATGTTCTAAACTTGGGGGAAAACTTATAAATCACAGAGTAACCTAAAAAAAAAATTATAAACCTTCACATCACAATAAAAAGGAGGACAAGAACAAATATTTAGCAAATACTAAAACAACAACAACAAAGGAAATTATAACACAATTCATAAACATTTTGAGCTAGGCACAGAAAATTATATAGAACAAAGAAGCCAGGAACACCATGAAAAAACATAACAAAATGAAGCAACCAATTCATACTTGTCAATAATTACATTGAATGTCAATGGATTAAATGCACCACTCAACAGATGGAAAGTTGCAGATTGGATAAGAAAACAAAACCCATCAATATACCGTCTACAAGAGACACACCTTAGAGACAAAGACAAAAATAGACTGAAAATCAAAGGTTGTAAAAAGATATATCAAGCAAATGGCAACCATAAAAGAGCTGGAGTGGCAATATTAATTTTTGATCAAATTCACTTTAAGACAAAAACCACCATAGGAGACAAGGAAGGACCTTATAAAATGAGTAAAGGATCAATTGAACATGAAGATATAACCATAATAAATATCTATGGACCCAATGAAAGAGCCCCGAAATATATAAATCAGACTTTAAAGAGTTGAAAAGACAAATAGATGACTCCACACTCATAGTGAGAGACTTTAATACACCACTTTCAACGAAAGATAGAACAACTGGAAGGATACTCAACCAAGTTGCAGAAAAGCTAAACAACACAATCCGCCAACTTGACCTTATAGACATCTACAGAACACTTCACCCAACAACAGCACAATATACATTCTATTCCACTGAACATGGAACATTTTCCATGATAGACAATATGTTAGGCCATAAAGCAAGCCTTAATAAATTAAAAAACATTAAAATACTGCAAAACATCTTCTCAGATCACAATGCTATCAAATTAGAAATCAACAATGGGAAGATCAATGGAAAAAGAGCAAACACATGGAAAATGACAGCACCCTCCTTAAGACTGGGTAAGAGAAGAAATAAAAATTGAAATTTAAAAATTCCTTGAATCAAATGAAAATGTAAACACAGCATACCAAAATCTTTGGGACACAACAAAAGCAGTTATCAGAAGTCAATTCATAGCAATAAATGCACACATCAAAAAAGAAGAGCCAAAATCAAACTTTAAACCAACATCTCCAACAATTAGAAAAAGAACAGCAAGAAAAGTCTATAATTACCAAAAGAAAGGAAATAAGCAAGATTCAAGCAGAAATCAATGAAACAGAAAATAGAAAGACAATAGAAAAAATCAACAAGACTAGAAGTTGTTTTTTTTAAAAGATTAAAAAATTGACAAACCACTGGCAAATTTAACAAAGGAAAAGAGGGAGAGAATACAAATAACACGAATAAGAAATGAAATGGGTGACATCACAACAGAACCAACTGAAATGACAAGGATAATATCAGGATACTATGAACAGTACTTCAACAAATTTGGAAATCTGGAAGCAATGGAAAGATTTCCAGAAACACACCACTTACCTAAACTAACACAGACTGATATGGAAAAGTTGAAGAGATCCATAGCAAAAGAAGAAATTGAACAGGTCATTAAAATGTTACTAACAAAAAGAAGTCCTGGCCCATACAGTTTCACAGGAGAATTCTAGCAAACATTCAGAGAAGAACCGACTCTAATCCTACTCAAACTATTCCAAAACATACAAAATCCTCCCAAATTCAATTTATGAAGCAAGCATAACCTTGATACCAAAACCAGGCAAAGATATCATTCAAAAGGAAAACTACAGACCAATATCCCTCATGAAAATAGATGCAAAAATCTTTAACGAAATCCTAGCCAATATACTCCAACAATATACCAAGAAAATAATTCATTATGACTAAATGGGGTTCATAACAGTTATTCAAGGATGGTTCTACATTAGAAAAACTATGTCCTCCACCACATAAATCAAACAAAGTATAAGAACCACATGATCATATCAATCGATGCAGAAACGACATTTGATAAAACCCAACACCCACTCCTGATAAAAAACTCTCAGCAAAATAGGAATAAAAGGGACATTCCTCAACATAATAAAGGGCATCTATGCAAATCTAACAGCCAACATTATTCTCAGTGGAGTGAGACTGAAAGCATTCCCCTTGTGAACAGGAACCAGACAAGGATACCCTCTATCACCATTTTTATTCAACATTGTATTGGAAGTCCTAGCCAGTAATATAAGGCAAGAAAGGGAAATCAAAGGCATCCAAATTGGTAAGGAAGAAATCAAACTATTCCTATTTGCTGATGATAACATCCTATACCTAGAAAACGCAAGAGACTCAGTAAAAAATTCACTGGAACTAATTGAGAGATTTAGAATAGTGGCAGGATACAAGATCAACATCCAAAAATCAGTTGGATTCCTCTACACCGGCAAAGAGATTGCTGAAAAAGAAATAAAGGAATCAATACCATTTACAATCTCACTGCTGTAGAGTCAGATCCGACTCATGGTCGACCCCTCCTTGGGTTTCTGAGGTGGTATCACTACAGAAGTAGATTGCCAAACCTTCCTTCCAAGGAGTGGTTGGTGGGTTTGAACCTCCAGCCTTCTGGTTAGCAGTCAAATGCCTTAGGCACTACTCCATGAGACCCCCCCAAAAATAAAAACTTGGGATTAAATTTTACCAGGTACAAAAAAGACTTGTACAAAAAAAAAGTATAAAACGCTACTTCAAGAAACCATAAGAGATCTACATAAATGGAAGAACATACTATGCTGGTGGATAGGAAGATTTAACATTGTGAAAATTTCAATTCTACCCAAATAAATCTATATGTTAAATGCAATCCCAATCCAGATCCTATGAACGTTCTTGAAGGAAATGGAAAAACCAATCACTAACATTATATGGAAAGGAAAGAGACCTAGGATAACCAAAGCACTATTGAAGAAGAAGAACAAAACAGGAGATCTCACACTGCCAGATCTCAAAACCTACTACACAGCCACAGTAGTCAAAACTGCCTGGTATTAGTACAATGACAGACACATAGACCAATGGAATAGAATTGAGAGCCCAGAAATAGATCCATGGACCTATTGTCAGCTGATCTTTGCAAAGGGCTGAAATCCATTAAATGGGGAAGAGAATGTTTAATAAATGTTGCTGACAATACTGGATTATCAATTTGCAGAAAAATGAAACAAGATCTGTATCTCACACCATACACAAAAACTAACTTTAGATGTATCAAAGACTTAAGTGTGAAACCTAAAATTATAAAATTCCTCAAGGAAAAATTAGGGGCAAATTTAGGGGCCCTAGTATATGGCATAAATAGACTATCAAGCATAGCCCAAAGTGCACAACAGCAGAAGATCAATGAGATGAATAGGACCTTCTCAAAATTAATTTCTTATGTCTCTCTCCCAGCCCACTGTCCCTCAGCCAACAGTCTCTCACAGTCTC
>NW_006921698.1:959114-963746 GCF_000298275.1 Orycteropus afer afer | reverse complement strand
AAGCACCTGAGAGAGAGTGGGCACCTCCCAGAACATTGTTTTGTGCCACTCCCAACAGAAATACTCCAGGTGGACAACTTCAGCAATCAGGAGCTCCTCAGTTGCTCATAGAAAATCCCACCTTGGAGTTTACAAAGACTTATGGGTAGAAAAGCCACACTAAGTAATTTACTACACTGCAGGCCACCCCCTGGCTTTTCTAGCCATTATCCCTTCTATGCTTCAAAAATTCACATCCCAAAAAAATTCCCTTCACCATCAGTTTAAGAATAACCACACCCATGAAAGCTTGTAAGCCAGCCACTTCATGCCTTTATCTCCCCCCATTTTACATAGCCAATTTCTAATTTGCCCATCCCTATCAAACCAGTACTCTGAGGAAGCACAGTCTTTTCTCTCTGGAGAATCTTCTGTTCTGCTTGGAAACTTCAGGCATCTGGATCCATAAACAAGCAAAGTCCAGCCCAGCACAAGCCATCAATTGCAGCAACTTAACACCAGCTGTGTCAATCATCTTCCTCTTCGTTTGGTCGGGTTCTGGTCAGCTCAGCCTTAACCATCCCAGCTAGGTCATGGGTACCAGCTGCCAAGTCTGGGAGTCATACTCTTTCCTTCGCTTCAGACCAGCCAGCACCTTCTCTCACATCTTCAGTCCTCGGGCACTATTTCAATGCCCGTAGGCTCACAATTCATTACACTTACTTCAGACCAGCCAGCCCTTCCTCTCATCCCCAGCCTCTGGGCCTAGGTCAAAGAGTATTAAACTCAGCCTGTTTCTTCTTTGCTGCACTTCCCCCATTTCCACTCAGGTGGCTCCAGGTCATCACAAGCAAGTAACATACAGGTCTACTACTCACTGGCTTCCTTTAACTTTCAGTCCTGGAAGGGGTTTCTCTCATGGACCATGACTTTCCCTTGTGGATGCACCCAAAACCAGTCAGCTTGTTTGAAATGCAAAGAGCCAAACAGTAATTTTTTTTTTCTTCAGGTCCTCTCTTCAAATGCAAATCTTCCCTTCCCTCAGTAGTACTGGGTGGGGCTCAGGTTTCCTACCTAAACTTCTAGTATGGGCTCTACACACAGGGCTTAAAACAAAAGGCTGTGTTTCTGCTGGGCAAATTCTATTTTCCCTTTTTAACATATCTAGTCATGTATTGGCTGAAGGCGGATTTACACACTCTCTGTTACCCACATACATAATTGTTTCTAATGTACAAGCAGGTAAGAGAACATTCAATAGTCATAGTACATTCAGATGAATATATAATTCAAAACACATAATCCTTTTAAAGATATTCCAGGTTCATCTCTTCACGTTGATTACCATCCCATTCTATGCATATGGCCTTGGGCCTTTGGCTGGGTGTAACCAAAAGCCCTAGCCTCTGGATCAATTACCAACTTTAAGAGGGAACACCAAAGAAAGTAACCATTTAAGAATCCAAAGTTTCACTTCCCAGGCCCCTTCCTTCTTTCTTTTACAGTCTCATGCTTCTATGAGTCTGGAGCCACTGCAATGAATCCCCCCGCTTCTGACACCAACTGCAAAAATGACAAGGAGGCAGCATGTCTGGCCTGGCAGGAATAGGCCTTGGGTTACTGCTGGTAATACTGTCTTCCTTTTGTGGGATTACAGGAGGTCAGAACATGTGACCTCCTTGTCGTTTTTGCACTAATTAAAAAATGGGCAGAAGACATGAATAGACATTTCACCAAAGAAGATATTCAGGCAGCCAACAAACACATGAAACAATGCTCATGATCATTAGCCATTAGAGAGATGCAAATCAAAACAACAATGGGATACCATCTTGCCCCAGCACTTGTAGCAAAGTTCAACAAGACAGAAAATAACAAATGCTGACGAGGATGCAAAGAGATTGGGACACTCATACAGTGCTGGTGGGACTGTCAAACGATACAACTACTGTGGAAAGCATTATGGCGATTCCTTAAAAAGTTGGAATTAGAAATACCATTTGACCCAGTAATTTCATTAGTAGGTATGTATCCTAAAGTGAGAGCCATGACAAAAGAAGACATATGCACACCCATGTTCATCACAGAACTATTTGCAATGGCAAAAAAATTGAAACAACCCAGGTGTCCATCAGCTGAAGAATGGATAACCAAACTATGGTACCTACACACAATGGAATACTATACAACACTAAAGAATAACATAGATTCTACAAAACACTGCATGATGTGGATGCAGTTGGATGACATGGTGCTGAGTGAAATAAGTCCATTCACAGAAGGGCAAATATTGTATTAGTCCATTATTGTAAAAGGTCAAGGAAAGATTTATATATGGAAGGAAATTTTCTTCGTTGGTTACCAGTGAATGGAGGGGAGGAGAGAGAACACTGTTAGATAAGGAAAGATAAGTATTGATTTGGGTGAAGAAAAGGGAAATGTACCAAATGTGAATGATCGACATGGTGGCACTGAGGAAGAGGAAGACATAGAAAGGTACATGAGAGGTACAGACAACAAAGATGAACCATTTTGCACATACAGTAGTGTGTTGTCAGGCAAACATGGATATACAGGTGGCTAGATGGGTGGACAGGCTGAACTGTTAGGTATGTCTGTGCAGGGGGTGAGTGCCCAAGACCATGTAAAGGGTTGGCAGACAATGTTTCTACAAGTGGATTACTATGTTCTGTAAGAATTCCCAAGTGTATAATGGAGCTGACAAGAGACAAGGTTGTAGTCACTTCTTGGGCATGGCCAGCTACCCAGGGGGAACAAGTAGTTGGACCTGTGGGCTTGGGACCATAGTCCCAAAGGACATCAATCTCCATTGGCATAGCATACTACATAAAACATTGTTCTACCTCCTACTTTGGTGAGTAGAGACAGGGACCTTAAAAGCTTGCAAGCAGCCATCTAGATGCAATAATGGGTCTCTCCTTGTCCAGAGAAAAGAAGAATAAAGAAAACCAAAGATTCATGGAAACAATTAGTCCAAGCAACTGGTATACCATGTGATCCTCAGCCTATATGACTATTAGACCAGAACTAGATGGTGTGCAGCTACCACTGTCAACCACTTGGAGGGGAATCGATGTAGGAGATCCTGGATAAAGTGGGAAAATAATGTGGAACAAAACTCAAAATCATTTGGGAAAAAAAAAAGAGGGACCAGGTTTGTTGGTCTGATAGAGCCTGATGGAACCACTGAAACTATGGCCCCTAGATGCCCTTCAGATCTAGAATTAAACCCACACCTGTGACTTCCAGCCAAACAAAAGACAGTCATATGAGGTGAACATTTACACTAGGTAGATACACTACTTGGAGAAAACAATCATGGGAGAATAGAAGGGCTATGTATGCACAGGGAGGCAGCTCAGGGGGCAGTCATGCATGGAGGGAAGGACACAAGGAAGAGGTAACTATGAGGAGAAAGTGTGAGGGGAGCTGTTGCTTTGTGGTAAATTGTAGTCAGTGTCGTGAGACAAAGTGTATGTGAACTGCTGTATGGAAAGAGAATTTACTCTGTAAACTTTCAGCCACATCTCCCTCTCTCTCACACACACACACACACACACACACAACCTTGTCATGAGTCGATCCTGACTCATGGTGACCCCCTCCTTGGGTTTTTGAGGCAGTATCTCTACTGAAGTAGATTGCCCAATCTTCTTTCCAAGGGGTGGCTGGTGGGTTTGAACCATCAGCCTTCTGGTTAGCAGTCAAATGCCTTAGGCACTATCACTAGAGGTCCATATTGTTCCAGATAATGTATGTTGGTTCTCAGCTTCATTCTTGTCCTCCTGTGCTGTGTTCTGTACTGTAGAGGACAAACAACTATATTTCCCAGACTCCTCTTCCAGCTGTGTTAACAATAAGAGTTACTTTTGAGAGATTAAGAGAGGGTAGAGGAGAAGAGTGATGATCCTTCTACCTTTGGCATCAATGGTCAAGTCCAGGCTCCAGTAGTGTATGTTGTGGTTTCAGTAGCTGTACATATTGGCAGGAGTATGGTTATTGGGTCTTATTGGTTCCCTGATCCCTGCTTAGTGGCAATATGACATTTCAAGGAGCATCAATTTCAGTAACAGTACTCCATGGCATCATGGGAGAAGGTAGCCATTTTTCTCCACAGCCCAGGAACAGTATCAATTTCCTTCATTTTCTGTTTCTACAAAATGTCTATTTTGTTTCTCCAGCCCATCCAATTTGAAATCAATTCCTTGTGTTGATTTCTCCCTTTTATTTTAATACCTAGAGTGGTTTCTATCTTCCTAACTGGATACAGAATAATGTACACATATGCTCATTTAATCTCTACCAATAAACTTCTAAAGTGGTTAGTGTTATTAATCCCATTTCACAGTTTAAGAAAAAGAAGTACAGAGAGATTGAGACCACACACCTAATAAGTGATGGAGTTAAGACTTGATCTCAGGGCATCTGTCTCTAGCATCTAGGCTACAGAAATATTCAACAAATGCAGAAATAACATTTATTATTGCAGTGTAGTAAATTACTTAGTATGGCTTTTCTACCCATAAGTCATTGTAAACTCAGTGGTGGAATGAGCAACTGAGGAGCTCCTGATTGTAAATGTTATCTACCTGGGTTATTTCTGTTGGGCGTGGCACAACGCAATGTTATGGG
>NW_006921698.1:952408-958909 GCF_000298275.1 Orycteropus afer afer | reverse complement strand
CTGAGTGAGACACTGAGGGACCAGCACTGCTGGGAAAGAGATTGTGAGAGACTGTTGGCTGAGGGATGGTGGGCTGGGAGAGAGACTGAGCATTTTTCCTGAACTTGAATTGTAGCCTGTGGTGCTTGCCTAATAAACCCCAAAATCTGTGAGCTCTGTGTGGCCACTGCAGCAAACTATTGAACCCGGGAGAGAGGTGGTGTATGCTTTGGGAGGAATGGTTGGTGAAAGGGCTGGAGAGAGGCAGCATGTCTGGCCTCACAGTAATAGGCCTTGCGCTATTGATGGCGATTCTGCCTTCCTCTTGTGGGACTAGAGGAGGTCAGAACATGTGGCCTCCTTGCCCTTTTGCAATTATGAAAGCTATTGTTAAAGCAGTATAAAAGGTAACTCCCTAAACCATAAAAACAAAACAGAATATATTTTCACCATTAGAAAACATGCTGCCATGAGTTTATGTGTGCATATATGAATATTTCTGTAGGATAGATACCTTGATATGGACTAACTTGTCAAAGGTTATGTGCATTTTTTATTTGATACAGAAATTCCATACTTCCTTAAAAGATGTTATAAGTTTTATAACATCTTAAAGACATTTTATACAGTCTTCGGCAATAGATAGCCGTGATGTCCATACCATATATTCACCAGCACTAAATATGAATATATGAATATTTATGTACAAAGGTCTGTAATATGTATTGAAGCCATCAACTGATGGCTAAACACAACATCACATTTTTGTCTTATTTCCATTTTCCTATCTCTGTTTTCTATTTAGCATAATTCCATGTATTTGTTGGTTATTTGCATTTATTTCTCTCTGAATTGCCTTTTGTATCTTTGCCCAGTTCCCCATTGGCCTCTTTGTCATTTTCTTATTAATTTTTGTTTTTTTTTAATGGATTTTTATTTTTTGTTTCTTACATGTTTTTATTTTATTATTATTTTTTAATATGTTTTGTAAATATTCTCTCACTATTGCTTGTCTTTCTATTTTGCTTATAGAGTACACTTCAAACAGATTTTTCAAAACATATTTTATGAATTAATAACTATCCTTTAAAAGGAAGATGGGTCAATCTACTTCTGTAGTGATATTTCCTCAGAAACCCTATGAGGGGTAGCTGTAAGTCAGATCTGACTCGATGGCAGTGGGTTTTGGAATAATCCATTCGTTTTTAACATATACAATATTTCATAGATTTATTTGTTTTGGCTAATAATTACTTTATCATTATTTAAAACAAAAACAAAAAACTCACTGCCATGGAGTCGTTTCTGACTCATAGCGATCCCTCCTTGGGTTTCTGAGGCAGTATTTCTACAGAAGTAAATTGCCCAATTTTCCTTCTGAAGAGTGGCTTGTGGATTTGACTGCTTCTGGTTAGCAGTCAAATGCCTTAGGCATTATACCACCAGAACTCCCCTTATCATTATAAGAATTTATAATAAAAGTGTGTATTTCTCCTAATATTTTATAGTTAGCTTTGTATTCAAATCCTGTCTTAGTCAGCTAGTGCTGCTATAACATAAATACCGTAAGTGGATAGTGTTAACAAGCAGAAATTTATTTTTTCATAATATAGGAGGCTAAAAGTCCAAATTCAAGGTGCCAACTCTAGAAGAAGGCTCTATGTCTTTGTTGCCTCTTGGGTGAAGGTTCTTGTCTCCTTTCAACATTTGTGGGCCAAGTGTTACTTGAGATCTCCATTTATCTTGATCTTACTCTAGATGTAGGAGCTCTCAGATGCTGGGTCCAAAGAGTGTCCTTTTCTTTCTTAGTGTTAATGGGGTCCCTTCTATCTGCTGATTCTCTCTCTCTCTCTCTTTGTTTTTTTAATCTTTTATAAGATAAAAGATAATGCAGGCCACACTCCAGGGAAACTTCTGTTACATCAGATCAGGGTTGTGACCTAATAAGGGTGTTGCATCCCATCTATATCCCCTTACAAACGATAGACTGATCACATCAGATCACATCATGGGGGATGATTACATAATTATATAACTGCTAAATTCCAGCATTCCATAACTGCCAAACTACTGAGAATCAAAGACCAGCCAAGTTGACAGATATTTTCAGAGGACACAATTCAATCCATGACAACTTCTTATATAAATTTAATATTATTATCACAGGTACATTTATTGGAAAGAACACCTTATCTCCACTGGTTTAAAATTCTACTTTAATTATGTACTGAACCCACAAAAATATGGGGCTATATCTATTCCCAAAATCACCTGTTATGCTAATTGTGAAAGTTTGTTATATGAAGATGAAGATACATTGTGTTTATTGAGGCTTCACTTTTGTATCTCATTGCCCCTGTATGACTTTTTTAACCACTGTTCTTTCCAGATATAAAATGTAGACCCTTTATCATTGAGGCAGGAACTATTCCTTCTTGATTACTGGCTGTCTTTCTTAATGAGAATTATTAAACTATGTCAGACCATTTTAGTCCCTAAAGAACCTCAAGGATACCTAGAGGTCAAGCAGTCATTTGATTAGTCATCCTTTTACTCTCAGAGCTAAACAAAGTCCAGAAGCAACTGTGAAAGGTCATATTAATTTAACTGAATATGTTATGTGCACAAGCCCACTATAGACAGAATAAATGAATGAATGAATGGTATGACCTGTTAGCATAACCATAAGAGCTACAAATTTTAGCTGCACCACTCTAAAACAGTTATCTTCAACTTACTTTGCTCATATGTACCCTAAGGTAATTTAGAATACCTAAGTAACATTTTCCACATTTTTAAAGTTTACATAATAAAGATTTAAGATTAAATGGCTGAAAATTATATACAATAAAAATTTATATTTTTAAAGAAAGTCATTAACCCCATGCTTAATATTTCAAAGAGAATCCCTAGCGTGACATTTTAATGCACACATTTATTTAAAGCTATAAAAATAAGTTCCTCTCTGTTATATATAATCTTTCTTTACTAATTTTCTCTCAATTGCATTACAATTCTCTGCAACAAAATACATGAATTTGAAAAAAAATTAAAGAATTTCTGATTACCTTTAAGTTGTGTTAAAAAAATGGATTAAGTGTTATTACAGTTGTTATCACTACAAAGCAAATCAAAATAACAAAGATATATTGCAGGATTTGATAAATAACTCTTAAACATAAATGTCAAAGACTTGTACACTAATGTTCATTGCAGCATTACTGATAATAGTCAAAATGTGGAGCCAACCTGAATGCCCATCAACAGATGAGTGGGTAAACAAAATATGGTACATATAGGCAATGGAATACTATTCAGCAAGGAGAAATGAAGTCTTGATACATGCTACATTATGGATGGAGCTGGAGGACCTTATTCTCAGTGAAATAAGTCAATGGCAAAAGGTCAAATGTTGTATGACCTCACTTATATAAAAAGACAAGAAAAGGCAAGTGTATAGAGAAAAAAGCTTATTAATGGTTACTAATATTGAGAAAAAGGTGATTGAGAAAAGAGACACAAGGGAGCATTTGCAATTCTCCATGCTTATGCATGTTGTTTTCAACTTTATCTTTAAAACTGCATCTATTCTGGTTTGTGAGAAGTGGTATCTCATTAAATACTATTTTGTATTTTCCTGGTGGCTAATGATATTGAGCACCATTTCAAATGTGACATTGAATATGATTTCAAACGTGGGTGGGAAGGAGAGGGAAAAAGGGGGCTAATGGTGATGGAAATACTGTATTGATTAAGGGTAGGGTTGCAGAGTCAATAGTTGTGATTGCTATCAATAAGTTGTACATTTGTAAAAAGCTGAAATGTAAAAAGGTTTGAGATACTTAAAATATTTAGAAATATATTCCTTAATGGGATAGATGAAAATAAATTATTTCTAATTAGTTCATAAGTTTATATATCTTGCATGATTATAAATTTGCTTTAGCAAGTTTTCATGATCCATTATTTTCTAATTATTTTTGTTAAATGTAAGAACTGAGAAATCTTGTTTCTTATAAGCACATGGAAATGGATGATATTTGTTATAGCAACATAACTCAATTCTTAAAACTTCTGTTATTTGCAAAAAATCATATAATAATTTGTCATAAAATACACTCTAAATGATATTGTTAGTTAGTTATGTGCCGTCGAGTCAAACCTGACTCATAGTGACCCCTCCTTGGGTTTCCAAGGCAGTATCACTACGGAAGTAGGATTGCCCAACTTTCCTTCCGAGGAGTGGCTGGTGGGTTTGAACCGCCAGCCTATTAGGTAATAATTTAATTAGATCCTTCTTCATTTCTATGGAAGGCAAAGAATTGAAAATGACCTGACATGGAAAACAAGCCATTACCTAATTATTAGAGTCATTTGTGACCTCAGTTTGTGGAGATTATACCAAAAAGACTTTGCCAAGCCTCATCGAATGACTTTTCCTTTTACCTCATCCCCTTTACTTTAAATACTCCTTGTTCAATCCAATATACTCAGAAAAGATTGAGAAATAGTTTACCATTGACATTAACAAATCTTTGCTAATATAATATTTTGTTAAAATACCTTACCTTACCATGTGTTAAATATCTTTTTTTTTAATCAAAAACTCAGAGCAGCAGTTTTAGCTCATTTAATTCATTGCAAATTTTCTGCATATAATCTTAAATAAATAGAGCCAGTCTAAACAAATTGGTGAAATCAAATTTATTTTCTGCCATGTAAAGTCTAACTCAGATTTCAATTTAGATAATACACATGTTCCAATGGCAACAATTGGGTTTATGCACTTTAACTCTCAGATAAATATATAGTTAGGGAATTACAGAACCTTGACATGTGTTCATTGCCTGAACGAAATAAAGCACTGTTTCCTTCAATATTTCTCACCCTTCTCTTTGATTTGCTCTCATGGACTTCTCCATCAGGAGGAATGCACTGTTTAATTGTAGTCAAGAGATAATAAAAGCAAAATAGATAAACAACATCAGTCCTGCTCTCTCACTTTAAAATTATCTTAAACCGGAACACATCAAATAGTTCCAAGGGACCTATTTCTAGGGTCATGGTATACACTTCAGAGACTTATCTATAAGACAAGAAAACACACAACACTCTAATGTAGATCTAAACCAGTTTCAATGGAGTGGTTTCTGAATCATAGTGAGCCATATGAGTCAGAGTAGAATTGTGCTCCATAGAGTTTTAAATGGCTAATGCTTCTAAAGTTGATCACCAGGCCTTCTTTACTGAGTACCTTTGGATGGATTCAACCCTTCAATCTTTTTGTTAGCACTTGAGTGTGTTAACTGTTTATACCACCCAGGGACAAATGTGAGATTAGATTGTTTTGATTAAAGGAGTTTTCTCAGGCATCAGTATTTCAAATGGTTTCTTTGCTGGGAAATTAGGGAAAAGGTGATTAAGAAAGGAGACACAAGGGAGCATTTGCAATTTTCCATGGTTATACATATTCTTTTCAACTTTATCATTAAAACTGCATCTTTTCTGGTTTGTGAGAAGTGGTATCTCATTATATATTATTTTGTATTTTCCTGATGGCTAATGATATTGAGCACCATTTCAAATGTGACATTGCATATGATTTCAAACGTTTATTGGTCATGTGTATATCATCTTTTGTGAAATAATTATTCAAGTCATTTGTCCATTTTTTGGGGGTTACTTTTAGTGCTTTGTAGAAGTTCTTCTATATTCTGTATACAAGTTTTTGTCAGATGTATGTATTTCAAATATTTTTCTCCTAGTCTGTAACTTTTCTTTCACTTTTTAAAAATGTTATCTTTTGATAAATTCAGGTATTCTTTTAATTTAATTAAGTATAATTTATCAATTTTTCTTCATGTTAATGATTCTTGCATCTTACTCAAGAATTCCATTTTAATTGTGCTGAAAATAATTGGGTATCCTGAGAAAAGACTAAAAAACAAAAAACAGACTCACTACCATGGAGTCATACCTAACTCATAGAGACCCCTCCTTGGGTTTCTGAGGCAGTATCACTATGGAAGTAGATTGCCCAGCCTTCCTTCTGAGGAGTGGCTGGTGGGTTCGAACTGCCAGCCTTCTGGTTAGCAGTCAAATGCCTTGGGCACTAATGTGAAATATTATCTATATCTAACATTTCTATAATACTTTAGACCATCACTGTCCAGTAGAACTTTCTGCAATGGTGGAAATATTCTATATATACAAAATCCAATATATTAGCCATCAGCAACATGTGGCTATTGACAGTTTGATATGTTCCTAGTACAACTCGAGAAGAAAATTTTACATTTTACTTAATTTTAATTAAGTTGGAATTGAAATTGTCACATGTGTTTTGTGGCTAACATATTGGAAAGCAGCTTAAGAAATTTTTACACTTGTTTTCATATATGTGTGTGTGTGTATGTAAGGGGTAGAGTCTAGAATCATATCCAGGACTACCTGATTCTAACCATGGGGTGCATACAAAAAGAAATAATCAATTTTCTTTTCTTTTTTGTTGAAATGTTAAAG
>NW_006921698.1:942972-952190 GCF_000298275.1 Orycteropus afer afer | reverse complement strand
ATGGCATAGTGCCTAAGGCATTTGACTGCTAACCAGAAGGCTGGCAGTTCAAACTCACCAGCCACTCCTCAGAAGGAAGGTTGGGCTATCTACTTCCATAGTGATACCAACTCAGAAACCCAAGGAGGCGTCTCTATGAGTTGGGTCTGACTCCATGGCAGTGAGTTTGTTTTTTGTTTTTTAGTCTTTTCTCAGGATACCCAATTATTTTCAGCCCAATTAAAATGGAAGTTGGATCTGACTCCATGGCAGTGAGCTATTATTTCTTTGGGAGGTGCCCTCCGGTATGGCTTCTGTTTCATATTAAAATAATGATTTAGGGCAATAATCTCAGAGGTCCCTCCAGTTTCTATCAGACCATTAAATCTACTCTTTATATGAATTTGAATTTTCCTCTACGTTATTCTCCCATTCTAACCAGGACCTTCTTTTCTGGCCCAGGTCAGAACAATGGGTAATGGTATCCAGACACCATCTAGTTCTGGTCTCAGGCTGGAGGAGGCTGTGGTTCATATGGGCCATTAGTTCTTTGGACTAATTGCTTCCTTGAGTGATTGGTTTTCTTCACTCTCCTTTGCTCCAGGTGGGAAGAGATCAATAGTTGTGTCTTAGATGGTCCCTTGCAAGCTTTTAAGACCTCAGACACCACTCACCAAACTAAGATATAGAACATTGTCTTTATACACTTTGTTATATTAGTATATATTTGTTATATTAATGTATTATATACATTAATCTAGATGTCCCCTATGACTATGGTCCTTTGTCTTCAAGCCAATAGCTCAATTCCACAAGGTGTTTGATTATGTCTAAGAAGTTTCCATAGCTGTGCCCCCTATGAGATCTATTATATATGTGAATATACATACAGCACATATAAATATGTATGGAGACAAATCTACAACCACGCCTACATGTATATATGTGTGTGGTTATATACTACCTCCCATACCTATTTAGCATATGTATCTACTTGTGTATCCCCTCACAAATTACTGTTTGTTACTACTGTTTTGCAGGATTGGATATGGTATGGTTTACCATAGTTGTCCTTTATACTTGCATGCCTCATAGTGTCTTCCTTTGCCTTAGTCACATTGTGCGGACTTCCCTCATATTGTATATTGCCTTTCCTCTCATCAGAATTAACATGTGTCTACTATCAATTAGTGATTTCCCCTCTCTCCCTGCTCTCATCCTTGGTAACCATCAAAAAATATTGCTTTCTGTGTATAAACATACTCTTAACATTTTGTAATAATGGTCTCATATACTATCTCTCCTTTTCTGACTGACTTATTTCACTTAGCATGTCTTCTAAATTCATCCATGCTGTGAGATGTTTTGCAGATTTTGTCATTATTCTTTATTGTTGCATATTATGTATGTAGCACAAATTGTTTATCCATTCTTCAACTGATGGACACTTAGATTGTTTCAATCTTTTTGCTATTGTGTAATAATGGTGGCTATGAGTTGGACTCCAAGCAGATTTTTTTTTTATAAATAATGCCACGATGAACATGGGTGTATATATGTCTATTTGTGTTAGAGCAATTATTTATCTAGGATATATACATAGGAGTGAGATTGCTAGGTCATATGGTATTTCATTTCTAGCTTTTTATGAACATGCCATACTGTTTTCTATAGTGGTACAATTTGACACTTCTACAATTAGTATATATGTGTTCCAATCTCCTCAAAATCTCCCCAGTGTTTGTTGTTTTCTGTCATGTGTGTGTGCATTGATCGGTGCCATTATTGGTGGGTGAGATGATATCTTCGTATAGTTTTGATTTGCATTTCACTAATGACTAATGAGGAACTCTGGTAGCATAGTGCCTAAGGCACTTGACTGCTAACCAGAAGGGTGGCGATTCAAACCCACCAGTCACTCCTCGGAAGGAAGGTTGGGCATTCCTACTTCCGTAGTGATGCTGCCTCGGAAACCCAAGGAGGGGTCGCTATGAGTTGGGACCGACTCTATGGCAAATAACAACAACAACAGAATGACTAATGATTGTGAACATCTTTTCATGTGTGTGTTAGTTACCTGAATGGTGATACTTCTTTGGTGAAGTATCTGTTCATGTCCTTTGGCTATTTTTTAATTGAATTGTTTGTATATTTATTGTTCAGTTGTTTTCTATAAATTTTAGAGATTATATCCTTGTCAGGTATACCATTGCCAAAAAGCATTTCCCAGTCTGTGTACTTTTTTTAAAAATTTTTTTCTTTTATTGCAATTTGGGTGAAAGTTTACAGAGCACATTAGTTTTCCATTCAACAGTTCATACACATTTTGTTTCATGACGTTGATTGCAATCCCCATAATGGAGCAGCTCTCTTCCCCCTTCCTTCCTGTGGTTACCTTTTACTGTGTCCTTCTTTCCTTTGCATTCCTGCCCCCTGAGCTATCTCTTTGTGCAAACAGTGCCCTTCTGATCTTCTGTGTTTGATTGTTACAATCAGTGTACCTACCTGGTATAAATGTTCACCTTGTAGGCCTCTCTATTGTTTGGTTGGAAGCTGTGGGAGTGAGTACAATTCCAGGTCTTAAAGGTGACTATATGGAGTTCTTTGAGTTTCTTGAATGAAAACCTTCTAATCTTTCATGATACTAGAGATGTTTCCTGAAAGAAAACATTTTACAATTCTCTCTGTGCTTTTTTTTTTCTTTTTCTTTTTTTTGTCTCTTCCTGTTCTGGAATTCCAATTACACATACATTATTCCTTTTGATAGTGTCCCAAAAATACCTCTTACAATTTCATCATTTTTCATTCCTTTTTTTTTTTCCCTAATTGTTCCTCAAACAATTTAGTGACAAGAGATTTAACCTCTATTTCACTGATTGTATTTTGCATTGATTCAGTTCTACTTCAATGTACTTCCAATGTGTTAACTATTTCACTTATGTTATTATTAATTATCTAAATTTCTATTTGCTGTTTTTGTATGGTTTTTAATTGTCTGTACATTTTGTCATTTTGTTCTTGTTATCCTGAATTACTCTTTCTTTCTGTGTTTTCTATGGACTTGTCTGTGTTTTCCTTGATCTCTTTGAGGACCTGTATATAAGTGTTTTTAATTTCTTATCAGATAGTTCTATTACCATTTCTTCTGGGGAAAATTTTCTACCCCTTTCTTTTGGTCACTTGCTCAAGCCATCTTGTCTTGCTTCTTTATATGACATGATGTTGTCTGTTGTCTCTGAGGGACTAGGTGTTCATTTATTTTTTCCTTGTATATTTGCTTTGTCTTTTTTGTTTTGTTTTGCTTCATTTTGTTTTGATGTATCTGAGTGGGCAGGGCAGAATATTCAATTGTTTGCTAATCTGTGGCACAGGAACTTTCACTACCTGTCTCTGGGGGGTGGCACACCTCTCTGCAGGATTATGGCTGGCAGTGTACTGTAGAGTCCTTTTGGGTCCGTGCTAGCAATTAGTGGGCCATCTGGAAGTCAGGGCAGAACATCTCAATAGCTTCTGTAAAGGAGTGCTTCATAAATGGATGGTGTAGGCCCTCAGTGCATAAACAAATTGGTATTTCAGTAGATGGTGGGGGATCAAGGGGTTTTACTCTATGAACACAGCCTGCTAGAACTTACTATATGTGGGCTGTGTGACATTTCAGCCAGCCAGACATTGGATGAAGCCACTAGGAACACCTACTCATTGTTAGGCAGAGGTCTAGCTGACACCTCTCAGATGTGTTGAATGTTGTTTCTGAGGTGATGTGCCTGGTAGTCTGGTGACTGGCCATGAGTGCAGGGTGCACTTTCACTAGTGGCCAAATTATGGGTAGTATAGGTACACTTCACTCCTGGTTCCCAGGAGTGCATGCTACTGACTGCTGGAGCAGCAGGGTGATGGTGAGCAGGACCACATCTTGCCAGCTGACGGGGTGATGAGAGGAGTAGGGAACACAAGGCACAATCCTCAGAGGCATGCATCACTGACTACCAAGGGAGCAGCACAGCAGCAGGCAACAGTGTGTGCCACCAATCACCATGGTCGTAGGCATCCAATAAGTGATGTGCCAAGGGCTGACATGAGGGTGGGCACAAATGCATATTACCAATTGCCTGGGCTTTATTGGGGTGAAGTGGGGCTTATAACATGCAATCCATGAAAGCATGCACTGCTGGTCACCAGGAGAATGGACTGGTGGGAACAGTGAGGGGGGAGGAGGCTAGGTGTGTGCATCACTGGCTTCTGTCCTGTGTCCTAGGAATTTGTGTTGTGGACTGCCAGGTGTGGGAGAGGCAGAAAGGAAGGCACCATTTGGGTCTGGGTGTGTGGGGGCTACATCTCTGGTTTTTGGGAAGGCATGAAAGAAGAGGGAAGCATACTCCCCCAGTCACTTGTTACTGGCATGGGGGCTGGTGCACTTCCTGGTGAATGTAGTTTTGGTATCAGGGTCCTGAGTTAACCCAATCCAAGAGGTGACAGGCTGTCTGGAGTCCAGTGTTTCCAACTGCTTCTACAAAGACCCTCCACTCCATATGGATTCTCACCGCAAGCAGCCAGAGATCACTGCTGATGAGTAGTTCTATCCCTAGTTTCTGGTTCTCTCACTGCTCTGTGGTTGCCTAGATCTCTGGAACTTTCATCCACTTTCCTGTACCTACCTTCCTGACCCATCGTGACCTCCACTGGGATTCTAAGGCTATAAATCTTTATGGAACTAGATTACCCCATTATGCTAAGTGCAGGGAATACAGTCTTAAACAAAGCATATTAGTTAAATCCTTTCCCATTAGCTCCTAGTTAAAGTTCAAATCTTTGTAATGTTTCTTCATGATCTGGCTACATCTCCTGTAAAACAAAAAGCCAACTCATATCCCTTCATCTCACCACATATTCTATATTCTCCCCTGAAGTTGTTCTATGCCATCATGCTTTTAATGTTTCTGGGATTTTTATTTACACTGTCAAGAATGCCTTCAATTATCCTTGTCATCCCATACATATAAACCAAATAAAAAACCAAACTCACTGCCATGGAGTGGATTCCAACTCATAGGGATCCCCATTGGGTTTGCAAGGCAGTAAACCTTTACAGAAGTAGATTGCTCCATCTTCCTTCCAAGGAGTGTAAAAACCAACTATATTTCAAGACTTGATTCAAATGTCACTTTGTTTAAGAGGCCAAAAGAGATAAACTATGTCACCAGCTAAAAAATTAGTAGCAGAATTTTAATTAAGTTAGGAAAGTTTAGTAGGTTGAAATTTTATTTTCTTTCCTCATTAACTGATAATGAAATATTAATATGAAGTGGTACATTATTTTCCATTAGTTATGTAGGAAACTACTTTTTACATTATGAAGTTGCTCTTTTAAATTGGGCTTTTATGAGGAATTCATATCTATACATAGAATTGTCTACTAATAAATGTTTTCATATTCTGGCAAACTAACTTCAAACTCCCAAAAGTCACAAAATAGATATAAGTGTTGTTGAAATATTAAGAGTTTTAACTATTAAGAATGACTTCCATTCAGTTTCAAATAACAAATTTCGAGAAGGTAGAATAATGTGATGTCCTGATTGTATCTTTGAAAAGAATATCTCTTTTGTTTAAAAAGGAGAAAAATTGCCATGTACACAGCAGGAACACACCTGGAAGAAAATCAAGAGGAAAGGAAAATTAGCATAAACACAACGTTCCATTTCATTTGAGAGCTTTTATTGATTGAAAGAAAATGCAAACAAAGAAAATAAAAGGAAGTGACATGGCTTACTAAATTACAACTATCTTCTAACAGTATTACCTGCTCCTCAAGTCTGCTGCTACATTTAATAACTTAAAGACAATGAGGAAAGAAGCAGCAAATGATACATAGCATTATGTTCACTGTAAATGACTTTCTCTTACTTTTACTGTTATTATATTTAATTGAAGGAGCTCTGGTGGCCCAGTGGATAAGGCATTTGGCTGCTAAACAGAAGGCCACAGTCCAAACCCACCAGCTGCTCTGCAGAAGACACATGGGGGCAATCTACTTCTGTAAAGATTTACAGCCTCGGAAACCCAATAGGGGTCGCTATGAGTTGGATTTGACTCGAAGACAGTGAAAAAAAACACTAAAGACTTAAATGTTTGTTGTTGTGGTTAGGTGCCATGGAGTAGGCTCCAATTTACAGCAACCCTATGAACAACAGAGCAAAACACTCCTGGTCCTGTGCCAGCCTCACAATACTTGCTATACATTAGCCCATAATTGCAGCCACTGTGTCAATCCATCTTGTTGAGGGCCTTCCCCTTTTTCATTGACCAGCATGATATCTTTCTTCAAAGATTGGTCCCTTCTGACAACATGACCAAAGTAGGTCAAATGGAGACTGGCCATTCTCGCTTCCAAGGAGCATTCTTGCTGTACTCCTTCCAGGACAGATCTGTTAGTTCTTTTGGCAGTCCATGGTACTTTCAGTATTCTTCACCAACACCACAACTCAAAACATCAACTCTTCTTCCGTCTTCCTTACTCATCATCCAGATCTCACATGCATGTGAGGCAATTGAAAATACCATGGCTTGAGTTGGGTGCACCTTAGTCTTCAAACATCTTTGCTCTTCAGCACTTTAAACAGGTCTTTAGCAGAAGATTTACCCAGTGTAGTATGTTGTCTGATGTCTTGACTGCTGCTTCCATTGGTGTTGATTGTGAAACCAAGTAATATGAAATCTTTGACAACTTCAGTCTTCTCTCCATTTATCATAATGCTGCTTATTGGCCCAGTGGTGAGGGTTTTCATTTTCTTTACATTGAGATGTACTCCACATGGCAGACTGTAGTCTTTAATCTTCATCAGTAAGTGCTTCAAGTCATTCTCGCTTTTAGCGAGCAAAAGTGTGTCATCTGCATATGGCAGGTTGTTAAGGTGTCTTCCTCTAAGCCTGATGTCACCTTCTTCTTCAAATAGTCTTCTATATGAAGCTTCTTGGATTATTTGCTCAGCATACAGATTGAATGTTGTTGCTGCTGTTATGTGCCATTGAGTTTGACCCAACTCAGAGTGACCCCTCCTTGGGTTTCTGAGGCAGTATCTCTATGGAAGTAGATTGACCAACCTTCCTTCTGAGGAGTATCTGGTGGGTTTGAATCGCCAGCCTTCTGGTTAGCAGCCAAGTGCTTTAGGCACTACGCCACCAGAGCTCCTTACAGATTGAAGAAGTATGGTAAAAGGTTACAATCCTGACTCACTCTTTTCCTGATTTTAAACCATGCAGTAACCCCTTGTTCTGTTTGAACCACAGCCTCCTGGTCTATGTACAGTTTCCTCATGAGTAGAATTCCCATTCTTCTCAATCTTACCCATAATTTGTTATGATCCACACAACTGAATGCTTTTGTGTAGTCAATAAAACACAAGTAAAGGCCTTTCTGTTATTCTGTGCTTTCAGCCAAGATCCTTCTGACATTAACAATGACATCTCTTGTTCCACATCCTCTTTCACTGCTATTTATAAGATGTTCACTGGCCAATTCTTTGAGAAATGGATGCCCCCTTCTTTCTTGAGTCTGTCTTAGTCTGGAAGCTCTGCTGAAACCTGTCAACCATGGGTAATCCTGGTGGTATTTGAAATACTGGTGGCATAACCTCCAGCCTCACAGCAACATGCAAGCCATCACAGTATAGTAAAATGACAGATGAGTGACTTAAATATTAATAGTATATTACTCTGTACAAAATTTTTGCTTTAAAATTTTCTAATTTTCCAATTTCCAACCACTTGAGAATATCATTAATCCTCTTTCATTCACTAATTCAGCAGGTTTTATTTCTTGTTTCCATTATACAAGTATTCAACTAGATTCCAAAGATAACTTAGAAAACATATGCAGGTCATTATCCTTAAATAAATCAGGTCTAGTAGTGGAGATACACAAATAAATCAACAGTTACAATGCATTGTGTTAAGTGTTGGTTAAGATTTAAATTACAGAATATTAATAGCTACAGTTCACAGAATCTTTTATGTGTCCCCCATTGTATTAGGTGCTTTACACGTATTATTTTCTTTGTTATTACTGGCAATCCTATGAGATACCTGTTATTTCCAATGTCCAGAGAAAACTAAGGTTGACAAAGGCTAAATATTTTGCCCAAAGACCACCAAGCACGAAGTGTCAGAGCCAGCATAAAATATCAGGCCTGCCTATCTGATTTTAGAGTCTGTGTGTTTTGTATGAACACAGGAGAGACAGAAACTAGGGAGATCAATCAGATGAGTGTGGAGAAAAAGTCAGATAAATATATTCTTATAAGAAAAGGTGAGGTACATGATGCAATTGAAAAACTACAACTACTTTATAAAGTCTTTAAGATGAGGAATGTCACAAAATGGAAACTGGAAAAAGAGGAGAGGGACTTTAATATAAATGGACTTGTATGCTATTGTTTTATTATTACACTCTCCTAGATATAACTGACCCCCAGTAAAAGTTGGTTTAATTGGGGAAGAGAATGTAAACCAATTTTATGAAAAAATATACCATTTTTAAAAATAGCTTTTTACATAATTATATTTACTTCCTTTGTATTTGATTCTGTTTTAGTTACCCACCACTGCAGTATCATACATACTACAAATGGATGACAGTAAAGAATAGAAATGTGTTTTCTCACAACTCAAGAGGCCAGATATCCAAATTCAGAGGTGGCTTTAGGAAGAGGTTCTTCTTTGTTTATTTCAGCTTCTAGTAGCTGTCAGTTAATCTTGGTTTGCAGATTTGTATCTGCATCTGTCTCCATCGTCTCTCTTCTTCTTCCTGTGTATGTGTATGTCTGGGTCTATGTTTATTTTTCTATTTATAATTAGGTTCTATTTATGATTAGGTTTAGGACATACCCTCCTCTGGTATGACTTCATTAACACAACAAAATAAAAATCTCTGTTTCCAAATGTGTCATAAACAAATAGGAACCGAAACTAGTTGCTGTCAAGTCGACTTGGACTCATAGAAACTTCAGAGTAGAATTGGGCTCAGAGTAGAATTGTGCTCTATACGATTTTCAATGGCTGATTGTTTTGGAAATAGATCAACAGCGCTTTCCTCCAAGGAACTGGATGGACTGGGACCTCTAATTTTTAGTGTCGAGCTGAACATGTTAAACCTTTGCAACACAGGGGTTAGGATTTCAAAACGAATTTTGGTGGCACATGAAATCAATAACAGTACCTACATATTACTTTTTAAGCTGTAA
>NW_006921698.1:917866-927931 GCF_000298275.1 Orycteropus afer afer | reverse complement strand
TGTGTTAATTGGTTTCCCTTTTCTTTGTTGAAGAGGGTCTGTGCAATCCTTCTGCCTAGTCCGCCATCTTGCCCCGCCTCCAAAAGGAGTGTTCTGAATAATTTCTTAATGGTTTTATTTGATGAGTATGAAGAAAGTCATAAAAAAGGAAAACTATGTATTTGTTTCTAAATTACAAAACAAGAATTATGTATGTTGCAGCTCAATATTTTGCTAACATTCTCCTTAAGATGTTATCTATGAAGAGAAGATTCTTCTCTATGAACAGAAGAAACTATTAAACTATTTAATATTGTTAAAACTCCAAGTTCCTATTCCATTTGCAATGCTAATTTCTTCTTAAATATCCAGCCATCATTTGGGTTTTCCTGTAGAGAATCTAGCAATGTTCTGTGTAACAGAGTCCCCGGAACAGCAGGGGGAGCTCACAGTGTATTCTTCTGAGCACTGCTAAGTTACATGTTCTTCATTTCTGTGGCTCAGTGACAGGGTTATAAAACAAAAAGGTTCATTTTGCCAAGTACATTTGCATAAATATCCAATGGCAAATATAATTTGTAGAATTTATTTGATAGCAGTAAGATAGACAGTATAATAAATTCTATAACTTATTTTGTAAACATTCATAAAATTCAATTTAAAACTTTAGACTTGAGCCATTTACAACTGATAACATTCTGAGCCTAGCCAAATCTTTTTCCTGAACCTCAGACTTTGGTGTACATTCAATATCTCTCCTCTGATTAATAAGAGACATCTCACATAGCATACAAGTTACCCTCTCTCTCTCTGCAAATATGCCTCCTTTCAGGATATGTCCCATCTCTGATGTGGACAACATCATCTTTATAGTTTCGTAAGCTGGAGACCTTGGAGTCATCTAAACTTAACCTGTTCTCTTAATCTGTCTAACTCATCATATAACCATGTTAGTTAGTTCTTGCAAATCATGTTAGTTCTTGCAAAATATTTCCAAATCCAATCACTTCTTAACTCCCTCACTCTACCATGCACTTTCATCTCAGATTGTTTCCTTTGTATTCTTCCTCAACCTTTACCTTCTGAGTCGGTTCTCAAGACAGCAACAGAATGGTGTTTTTTTTTTTTTTTTTCTTTTCTTTTAAACAAAAGCTATGCTGTGCCACTCTTCTTTAAACAGTTGCAATATCCCCTCATTTCACTGACATAAAAGCCAAATTCTTTTCAGTTGTTGTTGTTGTTGTTAGGTGCTGTCAAGGCGTCTCTGACTCATAGCGAACCTATGCACATCAGAATGAAACACTGCCCAGTCCTGAGCCAGCTCCATGATCCTTGCTGTACTTGAGCCCATCGCCTCTGCCACCATGTCATTCCATCTCATTGAGGGCCTTCCCTTCTTTCATTGACCCTTCACCTTACCAAGCATGACATCCTTCTCCAGGGAATGGTCCGTTCTGATAACTTGACCAAAGTAGGTGAGACAAACTCTGACCACTCTTGCCTCCAAGGAGCATTCTGGATGCATTTCCTCCAGGACAGACCTGTTAGTTCTATTAACAGTTCACAGTGCCCTCAGAATTCATCAACACCACAGCTCAAAAGCATCAGTTCTTCTTCGGTCTTCCTTATTCATTGTCCGGCTCTCACATGCATATGAGGTGATTGAAAATACCACAGTTTGTGTCAGGCACACCTTAGTCCTCAAGGAGACATCTTTGCTTTTCAGTACTTGAAAGAGATTATTTGCAGCTTGTTGCCCAGTGCTATACATTGTCTGATGTCCTGACTGCTGCTTCCATTGACGTCGATTGTAGAACCAAGCAATGTGAAGTCTTTGACAGTTTCAATCTTTTCTCCATTTATCATAATGCTGCTTATAAGTCCAGTTGTGAGGATTTTTGTTTTCTTTACATTGTGATCTAATCTATACTGCAGACTGTATTCTTCAATCTTCAACAGTAAGTGCTTCAAGTCATCCTTACTTGCAGCAAGCAAAATTGTGTCATCAGTGTATCACAGGTTGTTAATGATTCTTCCTCTAATCCTCATGCCACATTCTTTGTCATATAGCCCAGCTTCTCAGATTATATGCTCAGCATACAGATTGAATAAGTATGGTGAAAAGACACAACCCTGATGTACTCCCTTCTTGATTTTAAACCATGAACTTTTCTGTTCGAACGACAGCCTCCTGGTCTATGTACAGGTTCCTCATGAGAACAGTGAAGTGTTCTGGAATTCCCATTCTTCTCAATGTTATCCACAATGTGTTATGATCCACACAATCAAATGCTTTTGCATAGTCAATAAAACACAAGTAAGCAACTTTCTGATATTCTTTGCTTTCAGCCAAGATCCATCTGACATCAGCAATGATATCCTTCGTTCCATATCCTCTTCTGAATCCAGCTTGCATTTCTGGGAGTTATCTGTCAATATACTGCTGCAACCACCTTTGAATTATTTTCAGTAAGATTTTACTTGCATGCGATATTAATGATATTGTTCGATAATTTCTACTTTCTGTGGAATTAGGATCACTTTTCTTTGGAATAGGACCAAATATGGGTCTGAACCAGTCAGTTGGCCAGGTAACTGTCTTCCAAATCTCTTGCCATAACTGAGTGTCTCCAGCAGGGCATCTTTTTGTTGAAACATCTCAAGTATTCCATCAATTCCTGGAGACTTGTTCTTTGCCAATTCTTTCAGTGCAGCTTTGACTTCTTCCTTCAATACCATTGGCCCTTGAACATATGCCACTTCCTGAAATGGATGAAGATTGAGAAGTTCTTTCTGGTATGGTGACTGTGTATTTCTTCCATCTTCTTTTGATGCTACCTGCATCGTTCAATATATTGTCCATAGAATCTTTCAATATTGCAACTCGAGGCTTAAATATTTTCCTCAGTTCTTTCAGCTTGAAAAATGCTGAGTGTGTTTTTCCCTTCTGGTTTTCTAACTCCAGGTCTTTTCACATTTCATTATAGTAATTGACTTTGTCTGCTCAAGTTGTTCTTTGAAATCTTCCGTTCAGCTCTTTTATCTTGTCATTTCTTCCATTTGCTTTAGCTACTCTTTACTCAAAGGCAAGTTTCAGAGTCTTTTCTGACATCCATTCTGGTCTTTTCTTTCTTTCACGTCTTATTAGTGACCTTTTGCTTTCTTCATGGATGATGTTCTTGATGTCATCCCACAATTCTGGTTTTTGGTCATTGGTGTTCAATGCATCAAATCTATTCTTTAGATGGTCTCTGAACTCATGAGGGATATATTCAAGGTCATATTCTGGCTCCTGTGGGCTTGTTTTAATTGTCTTCAACTTCAAGTTGAACTTACATATGAGCAGTTGATTGTCAGTTCCACAGTCAGCTCCTGGGCTTGTTTTGGCTGAAGATATTGAGCTTTTCCATCTCCTTTTGCCACAGTGATAATCAATCTGATTCCTGTGTACTCCATCTAGTGAAGTTCATAGCCACCATCTGTGTTGTTGAAAAAAGGTATTTGCAATGAGTAAGTTGTTGGTCTTGCAAAATTCTATCATGCAATCTCCAGTGTTATTTCTGTCACTAAGGCCAAATTTTCCAACTGTTGGTGATTCTTCTTTATTTCCAACTTTTGCATTCCAATCACCAGTGATAAGCAACACATCTTAATTGCATGTTCGGTCAATGTCAGACTATAGAAGTTGACAAAAATCTTCAATTTCCTTATCTTTGGCTTTGGTGGTTGGTGCATTAATTTGAATAATAGTAGTATTAACAGATCTTCCTTGTCAAAGTATGGATGTTATCCTATCCCTGACAGCATTGTACTTCAGGACAGATCTTGAAACATCCTTTGTGATGATGAATGCCACACCATTCCTCTTCAATTTGTCATTCCTTGCATAGTAGTTCATATGGTTGTCTGAATCAAAATGCCCAAAATCCATCCATTTCAGGTCACTAATGCCTAGGATATTGATCTTTATATATTGCATTTCATTTTGACAACTTCCAATTTTCCTAGATTCATACTTTGTACAGTCCATGTTCTGATTATTAATGGATGTTTGCAGCTGTTTCTTCTCAATTTGAATCATGCCATGTCAGCACATGGAGGTCCTGAAAGACTTACTTTATCCATATCATTAAGGTTGGTTCTACTCTGATGAGGCAGCTCTTTCCGAGTCCTATTTTGATTGCCTTCTGACCCAAGGGGCTCGTCTTCCTGCACTGTGTAGGACAATGTTTCCAAGCTATTCATAAAATTGCCAGTAATGTATCAGACTGTGTTTCTCTGCTATTCATAAGGTTTTCCTTGGCCAATTTTTGAGAAGTGGGTGGCCTACTCCTCCTTCCTAGTCTGTCTTAGTCTGTAAGCTGTGTTGAAACCTGTGTACCATGTGCAACTCTGCTGGCATCTGAAACACCAGTGGTATAGCCTCAAGCTTCACAACAATGTACAAGCCCCACAGGATGACAAACTGATAGACAAGTTTGTCTCCATTAGCTATTTGAAACCTCTATGTCCTCCCCTTACCTACTTCCTACCTGGAACCTTCCACTTTGTGCTCCCTGGCCATTCCCTCCCTTCACTGGCTCTGGGGGGCTTTGGACCTACCTTCCTTCCTTCCCCTTTACCTGATTTCTACTGCTCCTGAGGGACCTGGCCTCTCTTACTCCCTCCCTTTCCTGGCTGTAGGGGGCTTGAACCCTTGGGATAGCCTTGACAAACAGTTTATTCTCTTTTCGGTAGCCTATTAAAAACAAAATTGCTATTGAGTCAGACTCATGGTCACTCCATGGTTGTCAGAGTAGGATTTTATTTCACAGGGTATTCACTAGCTCATTCTTGCAGAAGTAGGTTGCTACACATCTCTGAGTAGACTTGAACCTCCAACCTTTAGTTATCAGACAGATATGTAACCCTTTGTGACACCCTTTGGGTTGCTAGGAGCCTATCTCATTAAAATAAAAACAATCATTTATCAAAGAACAGAGAGTTAATGGAGTTAGTCATGCAGGTCTTTGGGAGAAATATTTTCTAAACAAAGGGAGAATGTAAAGTACTTAAAATAGCAGTGCACCAGGATGAAGGGCAAAAATACTATAGCAGCAGCAAGGAACCTAGTGAGGAACAGTAGTAAGAGATAAGGCCAGAGAGCCTATATGCATGTATAATCTCTCTCTTCTTTCCTGCTTACCTCTCTGGTGATTACTGGTTTTGCTACTAAGCAACAAACATAAAGTTGCAACCCACTCCACTCTACCTTCTCAATCTCTCTTATCCTATTCTACTGTTTTTTCTGTAGCTCATATTGCCTTTCACCTATTATACATTTTAGTTATTATTTAACAGGGCAAAGGTTTTTTTGTTTTTGTTTTTTGTTTTTAATCCCTTATGTAGGTCAAGCAACTAGAGCGATTCCTGGGACATAGTATTGCAGTCTTCAGTATCAATTACACCTCCACATAAAGAAAACAAAATTCTCACAACTGGACAGTAAACAACATCATGATAAATGCAGAAAAAATTGATGTGATGAATTTTATTTACCTTGGATCTACAATCAACACCATGTAAGGGGCAGTTAAGAAATCAGATGACATATTGCACTGGGCAAATCTACTGCAAAAGACCTCTTTAAAGTTTAAAAAATAAAGTCACTTTTAGGACTAAGGTGTGCCTGACCCAAGCCATGGTATTTCCAACAGCTTCATATGCATGTGAAAGCTGAAAATGTTGACAAAAAGTGACAACGAATAGGGAAGACTGAAGAGGAATTGATGCCTTTGAATTGTGGTGTTGGCAAAGAATACAGAAAGTATCATGTGCTGCCAGAAGAACAAACAAATATGTCTTGGAAGAAGTACAGCTGAAATGCTCCTTAGAAGCGAGAATGGCCAGATTTCATCTCATATATTTTGATCATGTTTTTAGAAGGGAACAATCCTTGGAAAAGATATCATGCTTGGTAAAGTGAAGTGTCAGCAAAAGAGGGGAAGGTCCTCAAAGTGTTGGAATGACAAAGTGGCTGCAATCATGGGCTCGAGTATAGCAAGCATTGTGAACCTGGTACAGGATGGGAGTGTTTCGTTCTGTTGTACATAGGGCCACTCATGTCGGACCTACCAACAGTAGGTGCTAAAAAAATTTGCCACCACTCATTTGTCTGTTTGTTGTACTCTGGTAGCTTGTGTGTTGCTGTGAGGCTGGAGGCTATACCACTGGTATTTCAAATATCAGTAGGGACACCCATACTGGAAAGGGTTCAGTGGAGCTTCCAGACTAAGACAGACTGGGAAGAAGGACAGGGTCATCCACTTCTGAGAAAACAGGCCACTGAAAACTTTATGAATAGCAATCAAACATTGTCCTATAGTTTACTGAAAAACTTTATTACAGTGAGACATTGTCTGATATAGTGCAAGAAGTAGAGCCTTTCAGGTTGGAAGGCACTGAAAATACAAATGGAGAAGATTTGCCTTCTCAAAGTATAGTCTTTAATGACATGGATGGAATAAAGCTTTTGACACTTTCATTTGCTAATCAGGCACAAATAAAAATGAGAAGAAATAGCTGTAAGCATCCACTAATAATAAGAATGTGAAATGTACAAAGTTTTAATTTAAGGAAATTGGAAATTTTAAAATATGAAATGGAATGCATAAAGATTGATATCCTAGGTATTGGTGAGCTGAAATGGACTGGTAATGGCTATTTCATAATCCTATGGTCTACTGTGTTAGAAATGACAAATTAAAGGGGAATGACTTTGTCTTCATTGTCAAAAAGAACATTTCAAAATGTCTCCTGAAGTATAATGGTGTCAATTATAGGATAATAGCATATGCCTACATGGGTGGTGAAGTGCCTTAGCATTTGACTGCTAACCAGAAGGCTGGCGGTTGAAACCTGCCAGCCAATCCTTGGAAGGAAGGCTGGGCAATCTACTTCCATAGTGATACTGCCTTGGAAACCCAAGGAGGGGTTGCTATGAGTCAGATCTGACTCAACAGCAGTGAGTTTGGTTTGGTTTTGACAAAGGAGACCAGTTAATATTACCATCATTCAAATTTACACACCAACTTCTAAAGCCAAAGATGATAAATTGAAGACTTTTCCCAACTTCTGTAGTCTTAAATTGACCAAACATGCAATCAAGATGTATTTTTTAAAAATTTTTAATTAAATCTTTTTTTTTTCTTTATCATCTGCTAAACTTTTGTAAGACCATGAGCATATTCCTGTTTGCCTACCCACAGTTAATCTTCTTGCCTGTCTACCTATGTAACAACCTGTAGATTAGTGTTTGCTATTAATACTGAGAAAGCAGTATTTTGTATGCAATAGTATTTACCTTCATTGTCTGTAACTCTTGTGCACTGCTCTGTCTTGTTTTCCTTTGTAATATTGTATTTGTCACATGCTTTTGTTATATTGCCCTTCCCTTCACCCAAATCAACACCTGTCTCTTAACTGTCCATCAGTTTTCCATACCATCGTTTCCCCTCCCATCCCTGTAATCAACAAAGAAAATTTCCTTCTCTGTGTAAGTCTTTTCTTGGCATTTTATAAAAGTGGACTCATATAATATATTTCTCCTGTGATTGACTTATTTCACTCAGAATAACGTCCTCCAAGTTCATACACATTATGAAGTGTTTTACAGATTTTTCATTATTCTGTGTATGTACCATATCTATTTATCTATTTATCTGTTGATGGACACTTAGGTTGTTTCCATTTCTTTGTTATTGTAAGATGAACATGGGTCTGTATATGTCTATTCATGTCCCAGATCTCAATTATTTAGGTTATATTCCTAGAATATATACAAACCTAGATTAAATGGTATCTCTGTTTCCAACTTTTTAAGGAAGCACCATAACTGTGTTAGGATTTTGTATTAACTTGGCTAGGACTGGTTTTGAATGGCTGGGCAACTGGATGTAGTTATTCCCCATGATAAGAGTGATAATCAGCTCCATGGTGGAATCTACTGTGAATAGCTGAGTAGCTGCCTTAGGGATGTGATCTGCTTCCAGTATACAAGAAGATGCTTTGAGAAAAGTCTTGGGCTTTTTGGCATGCTTGGAACCTGCATGTAGCTGAGTTAATTCCTGGCCATGTTGCCTGGCATTGTTGGGACTATTTCTGAACCTGAACTAGTGGCCTACAGTGTTGCATAGAAATCTTGGGACTGTGCCATTTTTCTTGTTGATCTTGGTTTTGTCAGCATCAGCAGCCAACAGCTGCTTGAGTTAAGAGAAACCTCCAGCTTCAGTGAGCCTGGACCAAGAGGCAGAGCTGAAGCCTGAGGTTGAGAGGCCTTCACCCAACCCCTAGAGCTGGAATATTGAACTCTGACTTCTAGTCTCCTAAACTGTAAGAGAATACATCCTGCTTTTAAAGCCATCCATTTGTGGTATGTCTATTACAGCAGCACTGTTGTTGTTGTGTGCCGTTGAGTTGGACACAACTCATAGCAACCCCTCCTTGGGTTTCTGAGGCAGTATCACTACAGAAGTAGATTGCCCAATCTTCCTTCCAAAGAGTGGCTGGTGGGTTTGAACTGCCAGCCTTCTGGTTAGCAGTCAAGTGCCTTAAGCACTATGCTACCAGAGCTCTTAGAGAACCAAAATACCTGCTCTGGATACTTACCTATGAAAGCAGTAAATTTATTGATCTATAATTACTAACTTGGAGAAAGGGGTTTCATTCATTACAGGATTTTAATCTACCCCAGAAATTGACTCAAAGGCACCTAACAACAACTATAACAACATACGACTTTGTGCAAATGGTTAATGCACTCAGCTGCTAACTGAAAGTGCTGGCTATCCAGTTCCAAAAAGTAAGCCACTGAAAACTCTATAGAGCATAGTTCTACTCTGAAGCACATTGGGTCACCATGAATCCAAATCAACTGGAAGGCAACTGGTTTGTTAGGTTTTAAAATACCGCTAACAAACACCAAATAAATACATCTATTAAGTAGATGTCCTCCCTGACTTTATCCCACCCCAAAGAAGATCTGGAATCCTCTGGTCCCACTTGAATATCTACTTTTATTCTTCAGAGAATTTGATATTCAAGGTAAATATTTATTTGTATATGTCTCTCCCTCTTAAAATTCAACTCTTAAAGGACAATAATTCAATGTTTTCATCCTTAGAGTCTCAGTTCCACATGGAGTACTAGAACACTGTAAGCCCTAAATAAATATTTATTTTTATATTAAAATAATAAATGAGTGAATGAATCAATACACCAGAGATTATGCATACATAAATCATGAATTTCTGCAGCACTTCCTTAATTAAAATATTATGTACTCAAATCTTAAAACTCTAAAACACCTATCTGATATTTCCTTTCTTTTTCATCACCCTTTCTCTTGTCAAATTGATGTGAAGTTGTTTCAGGTACATGAATCAGTTAACTTATAATATTAATCTTGTAGAGAGAATGTATCCACATTACTGAGGGAAACAAACAAAAAACCAAAGCAAACCCAAACAGAGGAATACAAAAGTGAAACAGACCATCCATATAACCCACCAAACAAGCAACCACCATGATCAATAACAACAAAATAGAAATCCTTCACTGATGTATGCTGGTGAAAACAATGTACTTTAGCATCCTCATAGTCACATTGCAAATTCTGAATGTCTTGAGACATTAATCTTTCCAAATAAAGATACATTTTTCAAAAAATTCTTTATCTAATATTGAACACAAGAGAGTATATGGAGAATACAAATTTTATGAAAGCTGTTGTATTCAAACTGCAAATTATCTCCTTTAGTCACACATGAGAGATGCTTTAAATTTATATTGGAAGCAGATCAGTTATTACTGTAAGGACCCTGCCTTCAAAAGGTCAATTGTTATTGTGTACATGGGAACCTTAATAAAATTTCTTTGCTCATTCACTGGTAGGGGTTAATTAGTTAAATACACAATATTACTTAGTAATTTTCACACACATAACACAGTTTAAGTACACACAATACAAAGCAATTACACAGAAGTCAAAATTGGACAAAGAAAAAAGGTGAGATAAATTTCAACAATGCCTACCTCTTTCTTCTTCTT
>NW_006921698.1:909091-910566 GCF_000298275.1 Orycteropus afer afer | reverse complement strand
AGATTATCTTCTGTGTCTGTGTTAATTGGTTTCCCTTTTCTTTGTTGAAGAGGGTCTGTGCAATCCTTCTGCCTAGTCCGCCATCTTGCCCCGCCTCCCTACCTCTTTCTTTTAAAAATAATGTAATATTGGCTCAAAACCTAATCTCCTGCCCATTAAATTACTCTATACAATAGAGTATTCGGAGAGAAAAGATGATATACCAAGAATTAGAACTAGCAATTGAAAACAGTATACAATAGCCACCAATAAATTAGATGGTCCCAGAATATGGTAAATCACACACACATGCATACACACACACAAATGTATCAAAACAGGAGAACTATAAGGTAATAGAAATATGAAATAAGATAAGTGGTGAAATAATATATTTCTATCCTATGCTTTGAATATTAAAAAGCTTTTTTACTCTTTAATTGTTCTTTCCAGCATTTCTTAATCTGTTGTTTTCAAAAGTCACCTCTAATACTTAGAGTTTCAACAGTCTACATCATTTAATATCAAGGGAGAATTCAATTTAGTAATCACACACATTTTTATTTCCACTCTTTTTCCAAATGGCTACTCTTCCTGGCTGCTTGCCAACATTCCATTAGTATGCATTATTTCAACACAAAAGCACCTGTTCACTTTATTTATCGTGAAAGGGGATATTTATAAGTGCCCTTTTCTTAGATGGCATATCTTCAAAATTTACATTTAAAACAATTGTTTTATGTCTGAGGAGCTATTGTATATGTATAATTTTCAATTTTGCTTGAAAAACAAATAGGTTAAAACAAAAAGCAATTAAACAATTTATCACATTATGCAGTAAACTGAAATTTCTATTCATGAAAGGCAATATTATAGATAACACAAAACTTCTACTTATTAGAGGACTAGATCATATGCTTTAATTCTAAAACAGATATAACTTCTATTCAGTGAAATCAATTGAAAGTATAGCAGAATTTCAGTAGGATTTCACACCCTTGGGGCATAAAATAATAAATATCGAATGTTGCCAATCAGGTTATTTATTTGATATAATTATTGTATCATCAATATTTCCAATTGATTTATTCATCCTTTGTTTATATTTGTTCATGCCTTTTTTCCTAACAAACGTGTAGTACTGTAAAACATAAGACGTTTCATCCAATCCAATTTACCTTACATTTTTTCACAGTAATGTCAAAGGCTCTTATCCTGCTGCATAATGTGTTGTGTATTAACAGTCGAATCTTCACTCCTTTGTCCTTGGAGAATTTAAAATAAATCATTCTATCTTAAATAATATTTTGAGTGGTTATCAGTCTAGACAAAATAAGTAGATTGGTCTTTCACAGCTACTCTCTGCTAAGTAGAGCTAACACCCTGGAAATAACATAAAGCCAACACAGTATATTATTATTATAGTATTATTCCTCAAATACTTATAAGCAAACAGACGTTAAGCAAATCTCACTTGTTGTTGTTGTTGTTGTTAA
>NW_006921698.1:900410-908545 GCF_000298275.1 Orycteropus afer afer | reverse complement strand
CTAATGTCCTGACTGCTGCTTCCGTTGGCATCGATTGTAGAACCAAGCAATGTGAATTCCTTGACAACCTCAATCTTCTCTCCATTGATTGTGATGCTTATCCTATCAGTATTTGGGAAACATTGAACCAAAACTACTAAAGACATCTAGCATGGTAGAACAACTGAAATGTTAGATTTACATGTATTATCATACTATAAAATAATACCTAATCTTGATGTTGAAGTTATATTCATAATTTTTCAAATCCTTATAATGGCACATTTTAAAAAACAGGCTTACACTTCAAAAAATTTATGCAATTTTCTTATTTTCACTCTCTATCATTATATCTCCAGCTAGGATTATGCCCCATATATGAAACATCAGAACATTATATTACTTTACCTCCAGTGATGCCATTGACTGTTCAAAGATTCCTTCTCCAAACTAGAAATGCTATTACTCTTCCTGACTCCTGAATCATTTAATATATTTTATTGAAAATGTATTTCATATTTTTACCAATATTTTTGTTAGTTATACTTCTAATTGTTTAGCTCTCTCTGTAGTATGTCTCCAGACTCTTTTATAAATACAAAAGTGCATAAGTTTTTGTGTGAGATGATCCAAGAACTAAACTTATCTGTCATGTCAGTGTTAAAATGCTTCAGGGACATGAAAGAATGTGGGAAACACACTTATATCTTATATATCCTAATATGATTTGTATCTCAACACTGAAAATCAATTTATGGATCTCAAAATTTAAAGAAAAAAATGATTCTGTAGAAATAATTTTGGACAAATGTGTCTTCAGCTACATGGACATTTGTCCAGAATCATGGAGTTATGGTAAAAGCTTGAATTCAATTACATGCCTTTGGTCTCTGGGCACTACATTCTTTGCTTCTTCCCTAGTGTTCTGGTTACCTTGTCCTGCTCTGACAGAAATATACCATAAATGGGATGACTTTAATAAACAGGAGTTTATTCTTACTATTTGGAGGCTTTAAGTCTAAGTTCAAAGTGCCAGGCTCTAGGGGCTGGTGGAAGCCCCTCAGCCTTGGGCTTCAGCTCTGCCTCTTACTCCCAGCCCACTGGAGCTAGAGGCTTTTCTTCACTCAGACAGGTGCTGGCTGCTGAGTCTGACAAGCCCAAGGTTGACAAGTAAAAAGGCACAGTCCCAGTGTTACCAAACCACACAGCAGGCCATTCATTCAAGTCCATTGAAAGTCCCAGGGTCAGCAGAGCATGGCAGGCTACTGAACATGGCTACATGCAATGTTTAAGTGTGCCATAAGCTAGAGACCGTTCCCAAAACTGCTGCTTATTTATGGGAAGCAGACCACATCCCTAAAGCAGTACTCAGCTGCTCCAATACATTCCACCATAGAGTTAATTACCAATCTTACCATGGGGAATAACTACATCCAGCCACTCAACCAGGCCTAGCCAAGTTGACACACAAACTTAACTACCACACCTAGTAATCTTAATGTTGTTGTTGTTAGCTGTTATCAACTCATTTCCGATTCACAGCAACCCCACATAACAATGCTAGGGCCTGCACCATCCTCACAATTCTTGCTATGCTTGAGCCTATCATTGCATGCACTGTTTCAATCCATTTCATTGAGAGCCTTCCCCTTTTCCGCTGACCCTCCACTTTCAAGCATGACATCCTTCTCCAGGGAGTGATCCCTCTGACAACATGAGCAAAGTAGGTGAGATAAAGTCTGGCCACTATGACTTCTAAGGACCAATCCAGTCCAGCAGTACTTCTAGGACAGATTTATTTGTTCTTCTGGCAGTCTGTGGAATACTTTCAGTAATCTTTGCCAACACCACAATTCAAAGGCAAAAATTCTTCGGTCTTCCTCATTCCTTATCCAGCTTTCATTCACATGCACTTGACACAATTGAAAATAACATGTCTTGGGTTAGGTGTACCTTCATCTTCAAAGTGATATCTTTGCTTTTTAACACTTTAGATCTTTTGAAGCAGATTTTCCAGTGCAATACAATGTCTGATTTCTTGACATCTGCTTCCATGAGTTTGAACTTCAGTTTTTTTCCATTTGTTGTGATGTTGCTTATTGGTCTAGTTGTGAGGTTTTTGTTTTCTTTATGTTAAGGTGTAACCCATAGTCTTTGATCTTTATCAGTAAGTGCTTTAAGTCCTCTTCACTTTCAGCAAGCAAGGTTGTGTCATCTGATATTGGTGGTTGATGCATAAACTTGAATAGTAGTAGTATTAATTAGTCTCTTGTAAGTGTATGAATATTATCTTATCACTGACAGCATTGTACTTCAGAATAGATCTTAAGACATTCTTTTTGATGATGAATATAATGTCATTCCTCTTCAATTTTTCATTCCTGGTATAGTTCTCTATATGATTGATTCAAAATGGCCAATACAAGTCCATTTCAGCTCTCTAATCCCTAGGATACTGATCTTTATGCATTCTATTTCACTTTTGACAACTTCCAGTTTTCCTAGATTTGTACATTGTACATCCCACATTCTAATTATTAATGAGTGTTTGCAGCTGTTCCTTCCCATTTTGAGTTGTGCCCTATCAGCAACAGAAGATTCCAAAAGCTTTACTTCATCCACACCATTAAGGTCGACTCTACCTTGAGGAGGCAGCTCTTTCTCTATCATATTTTGAGTGCTTTCCAATCTGAGGGGCCCATCATCCAGCACTGTATCAGACAAAGTTTCGATGCTATTCATAAAGCCTTCCAGTGATATGTCAGACAGTGTTTCACTGCTATTAATAAGGTTTTCAGTAGTCATTTTTTCAGTAATGGATGGCCCTGTCCTTCTTCCCAATCTATCTTAGTCTGGAAGATCTGCTGAACTTTCTTCTTTGTCCACAGAATCCATCATGGGTGACTCTTCTGGTATTTGAAATACCTGTGACATAGTCTCTAGCCTCACAGTAGCAGAGAAGCCACCATAGTGTGACAAACCAACTGGCAAATTAGTAATATTATTTGTGTAATAATACCACTGTGGGGGGGGATTTTGCAAAATATTTTGTCATCCACATATTCAAGGCCACTGCTATCACATAAGCTTCTTTTGCTGAATTGCAAAAAAAGGAGCCAACTCTGAGAAGATGAGTTAAAGGAAAAGCACAGATTTTCTCAAGGTTCATGTAACCCTGCACCAAGGAGGATGTTGAGAGGAACTTCTGCTGATTCCAATGCCCTAAATACTCCTTTGATTGATGGCCTGTATCCTGGGTACAACATGCTCGACTGTACACATTGGATCTGCATATTTTCCTAAATCACTTTAAAGAAAAAAAAATAGCTTAGTGATATACCCAAATGCTGGTACATACACACAATGAAATATTATGCATTGCTAAAGAATAATGTAGAATCTGCAAAACACCATATAACATGGATGAACTTGGAGGACATTATGCTGAGTGAAATAAGTCAATCACAAAAGGACAAATATTGTATTAGTCCGTTATTGTAAAAGTTAAGGAAAGGTTTATCTATAGAAGGAAATTTTCTTTGTTGGTTACCAGGGGTGGGAGGGGAGAGGTGGGAACGCTGTTAGATAGGTAGAGATAAGTATTGATTTGGGTGAAGAGAAGGGCAATGTACCAAATCTGTGTAACCAATATGACAGCACTGAGGATGAGAAAGACATAGAGAGGTATATGGGAGGTACAGACAACAAATATGAACCCTTTTGCACATATAGTACTGCATTGTCAATGAAGGCAAACGTGTATATGGATGGATACATGGGTAGACAGGCTGTATGATTAGGTATGTCTATGAAATGGGGAGTGTATCCAAGTACATGTATAGGGTTGGCAGACAATGGGTCCTACAAGTTTATGTGAATGATCAGAATTCCAGGTGTATAGTAGAGCTGACAAGGGGCAAGGTTGTGGTCACTGCTTGGTCACAGCCAGCTACCCAGAAAGACCAAATAGTTGAACCTATGGGCTTGGGACCATAGTCACAGGGGTCATCAAGCTCAATTGGCATAACATACTACACAAATCATTGTTCCACCTCCTACCTTGGCAAGTAGCGACTGGGATCTTAAAAGCTAGCAAGCTGCCATCTAGATGCAGTGATGGGTCTCTCTTCATCTACAGCAAAGAAGAATGAAGAAAACCAAAATTCATGGAAACAATTAGTCCTAGTGACTGGTACTCCATCTGATCTGCAGCCTATATGACTATGAGACCAGAAGAACTAGATGGTGTCCGGCTACCACTGTCATCCACTTGAAAGGGTATCTATGTAGGAGATCCTTGATAGGGAGGGAGAACAATGTGCAACAAAACTCAAAATCATTGGAAGAAAAAAAGGGGGGAATCAGGTTTGCTGGTCTGATAGAGCCTGGTGGAACCACTGAGACTATGGCCCCTAGCTGCCCTTCGGGTCTGGAATCGAACCCACACCTGTGTTTTCCAGCCAAACAAAGACAGGCATATGAGTTGAACATTTACCTCAAGTAGATACACTCCTTGGAGAGAACAATTATGGGAGAAAGAAGGGCTGCTTATGCACAGGGAGACAGCTCAGGGGACAGGAGCCCATGGAGGGATGGACACTCAGAAGAGGTAAGTGTGGCAAGGAGGTGGGAGGGGAGCTGTTGCATTGTGGTAAACTGTGGTCAATGTCATGAGACAAAGTATATATGAACAGCTGTATGGAAAGTGAATTTGCTCTGTAAATCTTCACCCAAATCACAATAAAATAATAATAAAAAAAATAATAGCTTAATGATATACCCAAATGCTGGTTTAGGTAAATATCCTCATCATTATATTTGCAACTTGCTGCTTTCTTAAAAAATTTATCTACATATATACCATGGTTTCCAGCCAATCATTGGACAGCCATATAAGGTGAAAATTTACACCAGGTGGGTATACCCTTTACAACAATCAACCACAAAAGATCAGAAGGGCAGTGTTTGCACAGGGAGATAGGTGAGAGGGCAGCCATGCATAGGAAAGGAGGACACAGGGAAAAGGTAACCCACAGGGAGGAAGTAGAATGAGAGCTGCTACATTATGGGGATTGCAATCAATGTCATGAAACAAAATGTGTATTATCTGTTTTTGGAAAATGAATTTGCTCTGCAAACTTTTATCCAAATCACAAATGCAAAAAAAAAAAAACTAAATATAATATCTTTTTAGCCTTGTATGTTTGCATTAATGATAGTTTCCGTGAGAAGCTAACAAAACACTGAAAGCTAGTATTTAGAACCATTCTTGCAAATCAAGTGTGCTGTCACTTTGTGTGTTTGTATATCCTTACTGAAAATTTGCATAACCTCAAAGATCATGTGTGAGCAAAATGAAATATTGGTTAAAAGTTTCTAATTTCAAAGACAATGTATTTATCTACTGTGAATTCCAGGGTATGAATATAATATTTCCTTTTAAGCCATTCCAACTTTCCTAAACACACTAGTTACTAATCAAAATTACCTTTGAGTGATTTGTGTTTTTTAACTGTTACAATGCTTTCAGAGAAACATAATTTCAATGCATACAGTATAATGTCATAGGTTATACAGTCAGGTGGCCTAGATAAAAATCTCTGCTCAATAGTTGACAAACTGTACAACTTTGAACATGGCAAGAGTTTACTCTAAATACAAGGAACTTGTAAATTATCAGAATCACAGAAATGGACTCCAGCAATCAAAACCCATTCTTGAACTATTTTGCTCTCTCTCTCTGATTTTTCTCTCTATAAGAGATTCTTAAGTCTTCCCAGAATCTCTCATTTTGCCTGAATAGGGCAGTATTCAGTTGTAACTAGCATTCTCAAGCTTTTAAGGAAATTGTATATCTATCAAGTTTCCTTTAATCCCTTATTATGAGGTTATTAAAGCACTTAATGTCTTAATCTTCATTTGTAAAGCAAATAAAAAACCACACTCATCTCATAGGGTTATGATTACCAGATGACTTACAAATATATCTGGCACTAAATACTAAGCAACCAATAAATAGTAGTTATCACTAATAGCATTCTTATATTTCACAGAATTATTGTCTTCAGCAAAGATAATTTAGAATTACTGCAGCCATATGTTGACAAGGAACTTCCAGAAGTTCAAGCTATATTCAGAAGATAACATGGAACAAAGGATATTATAGGTGATGTTAGATAGATATTGTCTGAATATTGAGAACACTGGAAAGGTATTCACTTATGTTTTATTGGCTATGTGAAGTCAGTGTACTGTGTGGATTACAGCAAATTATGGATAACAATTCAAGAAATGGGAAATTCAGAACACTTATTTGTGCTCATGCAGGAACTACTTGGATCAGGAGGCAGTACATTTGAACATAACAAGAGTATACTGAGTGGTTTAAGATTGGAAATCGTATGTGGCAGGGTTATATCTTTCACTGTATTTATTCAATCTGTATGGGGAACAAATAATCTAAGAAGCTGGACTATGTGAATAAGAAAGTTGCATCAGGATCAGAGGAAGACTCATTAACAACCTGCAATAATGCAGATGACACAATCTTGCTTCATGAAAGTAAAGGCTGTTTGAAGCGCTTACTGATGAAGGTCAAAGATGACAGCTTTCACTATGGATTACAGTTGGTCTTAGGAATCTGCTCATTCTACATCCATGTATTCAAATATTCGAGAGGGGACAAAAAAAATTAAAGTGGTCAGTCCCTCAAAGTCTATGAGGCTATGAGGGAGCACAAAGTGCTAATTACATAGTGTTTACATTGTATTAGAAGGTATTTTAAGTAGTCTAGACATGATTTGGGAGCTCTGGTAGCATAGTGCCTAAGGCACTTGACTCCTAGCCAGCTGGCAGTTCAAATCCATCAGCCACTCCTTGGAAGGAAAATGGGGCAATCTACTTCCATAGTGATACTGCCTCGGAAACCCAAGGAGGGGTCACTATGAGTTGGGTCTGACTCAACGGCACATAACAACAAAAACAGACATGATTTAAAGTTTAGAGTGTGTAGGTTATATGCAAATACTATGTAATTTTATATAAGGGACTTGAACATATGCAGATTCTGGTAATCATGGAAACCCTGGAACAAATCTCTTGGGGATACTAAGGAACAACTGCACACCTGACATAAAAATAACAAAAATCCTCACAACTGGATCATTAAACAACATCATGATAAATCATGAAGAAAATGAAATTGCAAGGATTTCGTTTTACTTGAATCAGCAATCAATGCCTAGGGAAGTAGTAGTCAAGAAATCAAATCACGTATTGCATTTTGGGAAATCTGCTGCAAAAGACCTTTGTAAAGTTTTTAAAAGCAAAGATATCACTTTGAGGACTAAGATGCACTTGACCTAAGCCATTATTTTTTCAATTGCTCCATACGCGTGTGAATCCTGGACAATGAAAAAGTAAGATGGAAGAGAATTGATGCATTTTTATTGTAGTGTTGGTGAAGAATATTGAATCTACTGTGAGCTGCCAGAAGTACTTAGAGGAAGCACAGGCAGAATAGTCCTTAGAAGCAAGGAAGGCTAGACTTCTTGAGTACTTGGGACACATCATCATGAAAGATTTTTGATAGGTCTGGTCAATTTGGTTCCAACTGATACTGACCTTCTGTACAACAGAATGAAGCTCTGCCCAGTCCTGTGCCAGCCTCACAATAGAAGATATGTTTGAACTCATTGTTGCAGCCACTGTGTTAATCCACCTTCTTGAGGCTCTTCCTCTTTTTTGTTGACTCTCTACTAGGAAATACTAATTGCTAGAAAATAGCATCATATTTGATATGGTAGAAGGTCAGTGAAAATGAGGAAATCCCTCCATAAGTTGGATTGAAATAGGGGCTGCTACCATGGGCACAAAACAAGGATTGTGAGGATGGCTCAGAACCATTAAAAGTTTCATTCTGTTATACATGAGGTCGCTACAAGTTGGAACAATTTCTACAATCCCTAACAACAAACAGTCTCACAGGAATGCTAAAATTTGAAAAGCCTTAAGAGATGTTTCTTGATGTGATAAATACAAATCAAGTTTATGATTAAAGATTAAAATTATGTGATACCATTTTGGCCATATATAATAGGAAAGGAAATGGTCATATTTTGCAATTTGCTCTTAAGAGTTTGAGTACAATAGCAAAA
>NW_006921698.1:875004-900310 GCF_000298275.1 Orycteropus afer afer | reverse complement strand
TCCTCGGAAGGAAGGTTGGGCAATCCTACTTCTGTAGTGATACTGCCTCGGAAACCCAAGGAGGGGTCGCTATGAGTCGGGGCCGACTTGACGGCAAATAACAACAACAACAACATATAAGTTCTGGTGGCATAGTGCCTAAGGTACTTGACTGATGACCAGAAGGCTGGCAGTTCAAACCCACCAGCCACTCCTCAAAAGGAAGGTTGGGCAATCTACTTCTGTAGTGATACCGCCTCGGAAACCTAAGAAGGGGTTGCTATGAGTCAGATCCGACTCAACGACAGTGAGTTTGGTTCATATATATATGTATATAATATTTTAGAAAGAAAAATCACTAAAAAAGGAAAAAAATAAAAGTAAATGATGATAAATGGGCATCTGGAAGACTAACAATATTATGTTGTATGTTGTTATTATTAGATTCCTTATAAAAATACCAGGTTTGTATGCTGCCTTCTCAGTGCCCACACACTTTGAGTGTTAAGAGGAGGAGTTGTTAGTACTGAAATAATTATAACAAGGGTGTAAGTTTCTGTAGGTGGGAGACAAGTCATTCTAGACAGACACTTTTTTTCACCCTTAAAATTGTATTTTATTGAATTTAGACTGTAGGCAATACTAAAGTTTTCTCTTCTATGTGAAGCATAGGACTGACAGAAGAAAAACATACTTCATAATTGCAAATGAGAGAATTATTTCTGTTAAATAGAGGATGGTAACTGAAGAATATCAGGTGAATGAATTTACTTTGTGAGACATATACTAGTTGAACGTTGCACTCTTTATAAAAGGTTAAATTTCAGCATTTGCATTTGGTGATTTACTTGCCTAAAATTTTAGGTTGGGCAATCCTACTTCCGTAGTGATACCGCCTCGGAAACCCAAGGAGGGGTCGCTGTGAGTCGGGGCCGACTCGACAGCACATAACAACAACAACAACAACAACAAAATTTTTATTGCAGTAAAGTACTAGTAAGAATACTGTGTTGTTTTTGTTGTTATGTGCCCTCGAGTCAGCCCCTAATCATAGTCACCCCTCCTTGGGTTTCCGAGGTAGTGTCACTACAGAAGTAGGATTGCCCAACCTTCCTTCTGAGGAGTTGCTGGTGGGTTTGAACCGCCAGCCTTCTGGTTAGCAGTCAAGTGCCTTACCAGAGCTCCCAAGAATACTCTAGCATCTTTAGTTTAAATATTTGAAAACTATATAAGTTACTTCATAAGATGATATAAAATAAGTTTTCTTCTCTTCATCCTGATTTGTAAATAAGCACTCTTAACCTTTTCTTTTTTAAAAACATGAGGGTAAGTCTTAGAATTTGGTCACTATGTGCCACTACTCAATGTTGTGTGTGCACTGGTTTAACTGGATGATGTACTCCATTAGGTGCTTTCCCTGGGTAAAGGACTGCAGTTTTGTGATTTGAAAATTTCTCTTCAGTTTCTTATCAGAAGTGGAGAGTTCTAAACCAGAAAAACTACATAGATTCCTTGGGAAGGCACCACTTTTAAAACACTTTCAAATCTTCATATTTTGTTCATAATAATATTCATTGAAAGGTATCTGATGCCAGGGTTATTCAGTAATACTCAGCAAAGTTAGTGCCTTTTAGATGACTCTGAGAATCTGTTTCATGCCTTGCTCCTAGCTTTCAGTAGTTCTTGGCAATACTTAGTGTTCTTTTTAATTTGCAGATGAATCACTCCAAGCTCTGCCTCCTTCAGGACATGGTGTTCTTCTTTGTTCAACTTTGTGTCTCTTATATTTTTCATATATGGATACCAGGCATATTGGATTAGGATCCACCCTGATCACTTCATTTTATGTTGATTAGATTTGGAATGACCCTTGTGGTGGTTAAGTTTGTGTGTCAACTTGGCTGGGCCTGGTTGAGTGGCTGGGCAGCTGGATGTAGTATTTCCCATGATGAGACTGGTAATCAACTCTATGGTGGGATCTACCACAAGCAGCTGAGTAGCTGCCCTAAGGATGTGGTCTGCTTCCTGTGTATAAGGACAAGCCTTGGGGAATGGTCTCTAGCTTATGGCACACTTGGACCCTACATGTAGGCATATCATTGTTCAGCAGCCTGCCATGCTCTGTCAACCTTGGAACTTTCAATTAACTTGAATTAATGGTCTGCCATGTGGTTTGGTAACATCAGGACTGTGCCATTTTATTTGTTGATCTTGGGCTTGCTAGCCTCAGCAGCCAGTAGCTGCCTGAGTGAAGAGATGTCTCTAGCTTCAATGGGCCAGGAGCAAGAGGCAAAGCTGAAGCCCAAAGTTAAAGGGCTTTCACCCAGCCCCTAGAGCCTGGCACTTTGCACTTGGACTTCTAGCCTCCCGAATAATAAGAGAATAAAGCGCCTGTTTGTTTAAACCATCCCATTTGTGGTATATTCTTGTCAGAGTGACACTAGGTAACCAGAACAGCCCTACTTCCAGATAATGTCATGTTCATAGGTACTTGTGATTAGGACTTCACATACCTTTTTTTGGGGACAGAATTCAATCCATAACAATATTGGAGTTTTCCGTTTGTGCAAAGAATTCACCTAGAGCAATGGAGAAGTTAGGGGCTGAAGCTGCTCCTCCTCAGACTCTTTATCTCACCCTCACTCCTGTATCAAGGGCCTAGAAAGCAATCTTTAATTCTTACAGAGTGAAGTAGCCTGATAGAATGAGCCTACAGCCTAGGATGTCATTAGGCCCTGCTCTTAATAATCTACTTTATTAGACATTTATTATTTTATTTGATTATCCTAAACTGAAGGTCAGAAAGATTAGCTAATCAGTTAAAAAAAAATTTGAGAACTCAGGAGTTGTAACTCCTAGGTGGTGATATAGTTCATGTATCTGAGGCTCCAACAGTGACATCACTAGTGTTGATGTCACTCAATTTGGTAACTTTTGATGTCATTCTCCCCCATGGACTCTTGCTATCCCAGACTATACAGAATCTTTAGTAATGTTTATTATCACCTTTAATCATAGATTAATATGTGATAGAGTTGAAAATTGCTTAAGTATGTTATTTATTAAATTATGTGAATACTAATAACAAAACTGTTTTGCAAAATCTTTGTACATCTAATTACAATATTGTTAGTTACATTATTAGTAAGTGAATGGAAGTTTTTTTTTTTTATTTTTCTCCTTCTTTTTGTTTAAGTACTACTCCATTACCAAAAAAAATATTGATATAGGTTCACAGATACCAATCCCCACAATATTTTAGCTAAAATATTGGAAAATTTGACAAAATCAGTGACTATAAAAACACTGGCAACAACAAAAACAACTGGGTATGTTTGTAGCACATAAAGATGAAACCATGTGAGTTGGAGCATCATTGTAATTGGATACTAATGACAACTCTTATTGGAGCTCATTGTTGTTGTGTTGTTGTTGTTTGCCGTCAAGTCATTTTCATTTATTTATTTTTCAGTATTATTTTAGATGCTGTTGTTGTTGTTGTTATGTGCCGTGGAGTCGGACCTGATTCATAGCGACCCCTCCTTGGGTTTCTGAGGCAGTATCACTACGGAAGTAGGATTGCCCAACCTTCCTTCCGAGGAGTGGCTGGTGGGTTTGAACCACCAGCCTTCTGGTGAGCAGTCAAGTGCCTTAGGCACTATGCTACCAGAGCTCCTTAGAAGGTTCAAAAAATAAATTAGCAGAGAGTTTCAGCATTGTATGTATATTGATGCATATAATTTGGGCTTACCAAAAGTATTTTTGTTTTCATAACTAACTAAAGGGATATTTTTATTTAAAAATAATAAATTTACTCTAAAATGTTGCTTTGAAGTGCTCAGTGACTGGCCTTGGGTCACATAGCAACTTATTCCTAGATCCTTAATCATTTCATATCTCCAGAAAGATGTAAGAAATGAGATAACACCAGATTTATGCACACCACACAAAAGGGCTAATAGGAGGTCTATCCAAAAGGGGAACAGAAGGTCCACAAGAGATCCCCTGTCTTGCACTGTTTGTAGCACTGCATTTCCCAGACTCTATCTGAAATCGTGTACATAAGGAAAAATAGGAGGGCACAAAAAAGCAGGAAAGCTTACTAATTGAATATCAGTGGAAGAATCAAAATGTATTTGACTAGAAACATTTTCAAAAGCTTATATTCTTGATCACAGCTACAGTATCGAGCAAACTCAGGGACATCAATCACCTTGTACAGAGTTGTGCTTCAGGAGTTGATCCTGACATTGAACGTGAGGGAATGAAGCTCCCTAGAGATAAAGAAAACCAAGTCTTTACTGCATACATAGTGTCAGGGCAACCGAAAGAGAAGAATGGGCTGGTACTGTAAGGTTGTAGAGAGAAAAGTGCCCCAGAGCCTAACTTCTTGGACAGCATATCTCTCTGGTAACAAATCCCTATATATTGGACTCATATTACAGGAAGTAGCCTACATGGCAGGTTTTAAGACTGAAAACTGCCCTACAATTTCCAGGGTTAGGACAGGAGCTGTACTAGTTTCACTTTGCTACTTTAAAAAATTACCACAAACTTAGTGGCTTTAAAAAGCCAAAAAAAACAAACCTACTGCCATCTAGTCAATTCCAACTCTTAATGACCCATATTGGGTTTCCAAGACAGTAGTTCTTTATGGAAGTAGATTGCCCCATCTTCCTTTCACAGAGTGCCTGGTGGATTTGAACCACTGACCTCTTCTGTTAACAGTCCAATGCTTTAACCATTTGATGTTGTTGTTGTTGTTATGTGCCGTCGAGTCGGACCCGACTCATAGCAACCCCTCCTTGGGTTTCCAAGGCAGTATCACTATGGAAGTAGATTGCCCCATTTTCCTTCTGAGGAGTGGCTGGTGGGTTTGAACCGCAAGCCTTCTGGTTAGCAGTCAAGTGCCTTAGGCACTACGCTACCAGAGCTCCCAACCATTTGATAAGACCGTGTAAATTGCTTTGCTACAATTTTAAGAAATTGTAATTCATGGATGACCTCAGCCCAGGCTTTTGTTTCTTGACCCACAAAAGGGTATTCTGAATGACAATTGAACTTTAATTTTGCCAAACTATCTTCCATTAGTTTATCTTCTTCCCTATCTACTCATTTTGTATGGGTATTATATTTTATTATTGTTTTGGTTCATTTTTATATAATAAGTTATTCCATGTTGGTGACAAATATTAAAAGATAATTTTTGAACCAAAGTAAAATCATTTACTCTCACACAGGTTATTATGGATTGAATTGTGTCTTCCAAAAAAGCTAAGATCAATTCCTAACCCCTGTATCTGTTACTATGATCCTGGTTGGAAATAGGGGTTTTCTTTTGTTACGTTAATAACCCTACACAGGAGTCAGGGAGGTCCAAAACTGAGTCTCTTTTGAACAGTGTCTAATAACAGAGCAAGGTAGACAGACACACACATACAAACAGCACAGAAAACAGACTCCATATGAAGATCATACGCTAAAAATGGAACACTAAAGATTGCCAGAAGTCACCAGAAACTAGGAGACAGGCCCACAGAAAGAATTAGTAATCAAGACTCTGATTTGGAGTTTTAGCCTTTAGACAGAGTGAAAGTAAATTTCTGTTATTTAAAGCCACTGGTTTGTGGTATCTTTTGTTACTAAAAGCATTAAGTAGCTAAGGCAAAGGTATAGAATGAAAATGTGTTTATCATTTTATCTAATTTATTAATAAAATAAATAAGATGGTACAAAGAGTTCAAAAGAGACTCTAAAAAATAGGCATATTTATAAATCAGAGAATATTGACATGATTTCCAAACAGTAGCAAAACTGGTTTTCTCCACAGTGGGAGAGGGAAGTCAATTGAACCTCTATGACAGGATTTGCCTGTCTATAGATGGAGAAAGGGGACCACAGTCAAGGAAGATAGTATGCAGAAATTGACAAAGGCAAAGAAATAGATTCTTCCCTGCTTTTTCAGAAGCCCTGATAAACCATTTTGATCTTCTAACCCCTAGTACCATAACTAACCAGAAGGTTGGCAGTTCAAACCTAACAGCCACTCTATGGCAGGAAAATGAGGGAGTTTACTTCCATAAAGATTTACTGCCTCAGAAACCATTTGCATTATTATGTTGTCTACAGTTTACCTATAACTCAAAGACTGAAAGGTAAAAAAATAACTGGGAAGGGTGAATTAGATAAGACAGTGAGTAATACTATTTTGGGGGGAAGGTGACTATTTTTTGGTGCACATTTTAAAGCTTTTCATAATTGTCCAAGACATTACATTGTACAAGAGAATCTCATTTGTTGAAAGTATTTCTGACCCATATCACAACTATTACATAGCCCTTTAGTATGAACTGAAGGAAGGGCTTTCCTTCAACTTCACACAGTAGTATATTTAGTGAAATAGATTTCCTAGTTTTATTTGCAGCTCCCCTCCTTAGATTTTAGTTACATGTCCATGCAGACAAGACCAATCAGCTCAAAGCAACTTGAGAACAGTTCTCCTTGCTACATTTGACTATTATCCTTGATCCAAGCCATTACACTCCCACTCTTTTTTCCCTTGAAATGGAATCTGATTTTACAAACAAAATGAGCTCTATTGACATTAATGCCTAGATAGAATAACGAGCGCTACTTAGGTTGCCAAGATGGGCAGTTTATTGCACAAAGAAGAATCTAATATCCATAATAAGAAGAAAATATGAAATGTTATTGGAGATTAAAATGTATAGAGATTATAGTACTCACTTTCCTTTTGTGGAGTGCATAGGTGTGTATGTGTGTGTGTGTGAAGTTCAGGATGATGCCTAAATTTCCTTTTTAATCTACTGTAGTCTATTTGCATAAAATATCAGCTGCCATTTAGCAATTAGCAATTTAGCAATTCTCATCCATGTGTGTGCATGTGAAATCTTGCAATGGATATGGAAGACTGAAGAATCGATGTCTTTGAATTATAGTGTTGGTGATGAACATTAAATACACCATGGACTTCCAGAATTTGTCTTAGAAGAAGTACAGCCAGAATGCTCCTTAAATGAGAGGATTAGAGGAAGAAGTACAGCCAGAATGCTCCTTCAATGCAAGGATGGTAAGACTTTGTCTCACACACTTTGGACATGTTATCAGAAGGAACCAGTCTCTTGACTTTACAAATGAAAGAGAAGATCCTCAAGGAGATGATTTGGCAGAGTGGCTGCAACAATGGGCTTAAACATAACAAAGATTGTGAGGATGGCGTAGGACCACACGGTGTTTCATTCTGTTTTATACGGGTTGCTAGGAGTCAGGACTGACTTGATGACACCTAAAAACTACATCTTTTTTAGAATACTTACATAAGCAAATACCCATGTATGATAGAGATGTATTATTCTCCAGAGCAGATTTACTTACAACTGGGTTAAGACAATGACTCTCTCCAGAGGGATGGATGGGAAAGTTTTCAGCAGAACTTTATATAAAATATCAGAACTTCCCAATATCAGTGCTTGTATCATATAATGTATTCTATTTCATGTGCTCTTCAAGGTCCTGTCTTGTGAGAATTATTTGAATAACTGTTGACATATTCATACAGTGGAAATATATGATCTATGTTTTCCAATAAATGGAGTGAAATGCAATCAAATTATATGACAGCATTCTATTCTTTTAAAAAGCTAACATTTTGTGTTTGTGCATGACTATATTTAATTATATGAAAAGATATATACATATGGACTTGTAACAAATGTGATAATGATACCCACCACACTTTTCAGAATGGTTGTCCATGGAAAAGAAATTAAATTTATTCTACTTAAATTGTATTTAAATTGAAACAAAAAGTGGACTTGAGGGTGATTTTTATTGTCATTTGATGTGAAAGAAACGACTACAGAGTTTAGGGCATAACCAACTAGGTCACTGCAACCTCAGCCCAGAAATGAATGAGGTTATAACAATAATAAATCATGTTTTCCTGAAAACTGCTCCTATTTGGAAACCTATTGTCATGACCAGGCATTTGTGTGTGCCTGTGTATAGTAAATATATGATAAGAAGATGATTTCTCTTTTACTAAATTGCCTTCCTGCTTCTTTGTTCATTCTCATTGATTTGGGTATGGTTTTCTCCCAAGGCCCTATCTGGATGACTGCTGCTGCTCTTCACACTGAGAATGTTAGACATTCTCCCTGAGTCACCCACGCTACCCTCTGCTGCCTCTATGAGGCCACTGGCACACCACTTCCATTATTGATTTTTGTCTGGCTCCTGGAATCACTGAAGTGGCACTTTGCTCTCCAACTTCCTCAGACATCTACTTTTATGCTATGTTTTGGGTTGTAAGAGAGGAAAAGCTGTTTTTTCCCTTATTTTATGTTATATTCTTCTAGCACTAAACTTTTATGTTCTGATGTTTTACAGAGATTTACCTACAGCCTTTTCTTTCTCTGTATTTCAAGCATCTGAGTGCTGAAATAAGAAAAATGTCCAGTAAACAACAGACTAACTCTTCTCTCAGGAGTCTCTTTGATTCCTAATGCTAAGAAAATTAATAATAAGAAAAAGAAGGATTGTTAGATATCAAGCATTGTAACAAGTGACATGTACCTATATCTATCTATCTAGATAGGTAGGTAGGTAGGTGGGTAGATATTGATATTCATTCCTTTAATTCTCACATCTTGAGCTGTTTCATAGAAAATACCATTTTTACTTTGATGAAAAATAGGTAATTGCAAAATAAACCTCTTTATTTTAATTTATTTAATATTTTTGAGCTATGTCCTCAATCTGTGAGTTAAAATTTTAAAAATAATAGGCAAGCTGAGTTAAAAGAGTAGTTACTGTATCCAGCAGTGATGTGTAATAAAAACTATAGTAGTTTTAAAGAAAAACACTATTTCAAGGTGTAATAACATATACATCATTATTATATTAAATTTGCAAGTGGAAAAATAATGCAGAAGACCATACAAATATAGTGTGAATAAATTATAAATTGAAATGGGAGTTGCTTATGAAGAGACATACTGCCATACTCTATCCTGTGATCTATCAAGTCAACCCAATGATTTTCATTTAGTTACTCATACCTATTCTTTCTTTCTTACACGTACTTCACCGTCTAAGCCCTAATTTACTCCCACTTCTTTCACTCCTACTGCACTACTAATTTCCAAGTTGCTCTATAGAACACGTAAGTTGCCCTTGTTCCCAAAACACCTTTTCTCTTGTTATGGAAAAAGTATTGCTTATTCTTTTAATCCATTTCAGTTTAACTTTGGCCTGCAATGAGGGCCAAAATAATACCTAATACTCCAGACTTCAAAAGTCAGATAAATTTGTTAGATCTTATTCTCAGATTTCTTCTTTGTACATAGCTCTACCTCATCTGCTACCTCACATTAACTTGCTTTCATTTTTGGTTCTATCTTTTATCTATTATCTTTGTTAAAATTCTTCCTTACTTGACATTAGCCTAAAAGTCAAACACATCAGTAATGGATTTCTAGTAATACTCTAGAAATTTTATTTCTTTTATAAGCTAGTATGTTTTGTTTACCTAATTAATTAATTTAGCATATAGTAATTGTGGTAGCTAAGGTTGTATGTCAAGTTGGCTGGGCCTGGTTGAGGGGCTGGGCAGCTGGATGTAGTTATTCTCCATCATGAAATTGGTAATTAAATCCATGGTGGAATCTACTGGAGCAGCTGAGTAACTGTGTTAAGAATATAGGCTGCTTCCAGTATATAAGAAGCAACTTTGAGGAAGGTCTATAGTTTTTGGCATGCTTGAACCCTACATGTAGCCAAGTCATTATTCAGCAATCTGCCATGTCCTGCTGATTTTGGGATTTTTTTCTGGACTTGAGTTAGTAGCCTACGTGTTGTTTGGTAATATTAGAACTGTGCTTTTTTACCTGTTCACCTTGGGTTTGTCCACCTCAGCAGCCAGCACTTGTCAGAGTGAAGAAAAGCCTCCAGCTTCAGTGGGCTGGGAGCAGGAGGCAGAGCTTTCACCCAGCCCCTAGAGCCTGGCACTTTGAACTCAGACTTCTAGCCTCCAAAAAGGGTAAGAATAAACTCTTGCTTGTTAAAGCCATCCCATTTGTGGTATATTCCTTTCAGAATAGCACTAGGTAACCAAAACAGTAAGTGAACTCTAATTTTAATAATTATTTTTTGAGATTATAAAGACACTATAAAGAGAGTGCCTACACTTGATAAAGTCAAAGGATATATTCAAAAATAAGCTTGTTAAAATTATTTTTATAGGACAGCCTATGTTTCATGATAATTTTGTGTTTTATAGGAGAGGAACAATCTGGACTTGAATTTGAGGAATAAGTAGAAATTCACCTGGTAAGGAAAAGTGAAAAGACAAGGGGAAAACAAAACTAAAAACTAGTTTACAAAAACCAAAGCAGAGAAATAAAGAAAGAAAGTTATGGATTCTTGTGAGTGGCATAATGAATGTCATGATGATGAGTATGCACCCAATCTAGCATGAATTAAGAAGTAAAGAGGTGTGTTTTTAAAACTTAAACATTTGTCCGAATCAATGATCCTTATCAAACTACTTGAAATATACTCCAGCTCTTTGGATTAAAATTTGGAGAACTTCTGCAAAAAAATAACTTAACATATTCACAGTTAACGTGAATTAGTGAATGGAAAAGATGGCTTAGGAAAAAAATAAAAAACGCTTGTATGAAGACAAGATAAAAGCTATTATTTTTAGTGAAAAGAAATAAGTATGTAGACAACACAGAAAGTTATATAGGAGAAGAGATGGAAGTAGGTCATAGTCATGGTCCAGGCCAGGAATACTAGCTCCTGGCAAAAGGAATTAGTACGTTTGTGAGATAGGAAATACTGTATCAGTCATGTTTTTTTTTTTTTTTTTTTTGCTGCCCTTCTGATCTTTCATGGTTGACTGTTCTAAGGAGTGTATCTCCTTGGGGTAAGTGTTCAACTCATAGACCTTCCTATTGTTTGGATGAGAGCTGACCCACGGGAGTGAGTTGAATTCCAGGGTCAAAGGATAACCTAAGCCCATAGTCTCAAGGGTTTCACCAGTGTCTATCTGGCCAGTAATTTTGGCCATTTTTATCTTTTTGATATTTGTTCCACATTTTCCCACCTACTCTATCCAGGATGTCCAATTTTGATCTCTTTCCAAGTGGTTGGTATTGATAGCTGGGCAACATCCAGTTCTTTTGGTCTCAGGGTCATATAGGCTGAAGTTCCCATGATGCATTAGCCTCTTGGACTAATTATTTTCATACATCTTTGATTTTCATCACTCTTCTTTGCTCTGTCAGAGGAGAGACCAATAGTTGATCTTAGATAGCTGTTCATAAATTTTTAGGATTCCGATTGCTACTCACCAAAGTAGAATGTAGAAATACTTTTCTGTACTATGTTATGTCAATTAAGTTTGATGTCCCCCAAAACCATGGTTCCCAAGCCCTCAGGCCTTGAAACTCACTCCCTCAAGGTGCTTGGTTGTGGCTAAGAAGCTCCCACAGCCTTGCCCCCTGATAATTCTGTAATGAATTTGGATATTTTTGTAGCATATACAAAGACAAATGTAGGAATATCATTGGCAAAATCTATCTATTGTCATGGGTATATTCCTATTTGCCTACCAACACCTTTTTCTCACCTATCTGCCCATGCATCTGCCCATAGAGTAGTGTTTGTTATTATTGATAATACAGTATTGTGTATGTAATAGTATTTGCATCTATTGTCTATACCATTTGTGCACCTCTCTGTATTCTCCTTTTCCCTATTGTTATTGTGCTGGTCATACGCTTTTGTAGTATTCTCTTTCCCTTCACCCAAATCAACACATGACTCTTAACTAGGTAGCAATTTTCCCTCCCTCCTCTCCCATCAGTCATGGTCTTGATAGCAAAATTATAGCATGCTCAAAAGAGTACAAATGTAAAAGGGTCAGGACTAAGGTGTGCCTGAACCCAAGCCGTGGTATTTTCAATCGCTTCATATGCACGTGAAAGCTGCATAATGAATAAGGAATACTGACGAAAAAATGATGTGTTTGAATTATGTCATTGGTAAAGAATGTGAAATATACCATGTACTTCCAGAACAAACACATCTGTCTTGGAAGAAGTACATTCAGAATGTTTCTTAGAAGAAAGGATGGCAAGATTTGTCTTACTTACTTTAGACATGTTATCAGGAGGCACCAGTCCCCAAAGAAGGACCTCATGCTTGGTATAAGGTCAACAAAAAGAAATAAGACACTCAATGAGACGAATTGACATAGTGGCTGCAATGATGGTGTCAAGAGTAGAAACAATTGTGGGGATGGACTAGGACTGGGCAGTTGTTGTGTTTTGTTGTACATAGGGTTGTTATGAATCAGAACTGACCCCATGGCACCTAACAACAACAGCACTTAAAAGGGCACAACTGAAAATAATTTCATAAAGGTGTTAGGAACCCAGGAGTTAAGGGGATAAATATCAACTGTGGAAAACTGTTACCACCTCCAGGCCTGCAGGAGAAATGGAGGAAATAGTGTTGCCAAAGTCTTGCAAGAGTTAGAACCATAGAAGGCGGGCTGCACACTGAACTTGAGTTCTGCAATATAGGCACTGCCTTCTGGAACCAGCCACAGTGGAGAGGCAAGGAGGGAGCTGGGATAGTGGAGCTCTAAGACAGTTTATTTTTCTTCTGATCCATACTCATGCCCCCAATGGTAAAATTCATCTACAAATCAAGTACAAGGAAGCCTGGATGACCAGTGTGCAGAGGAGCATAAATCAGAACAGAAGTACAGGGAGCAGATCTGGAAGGGAAAATGGAGAATATGCAGCAACCAGGGAAGAACGGGAAAATGAGCACATGAAAAAGGGTTGGGAGTATGAGCACTCTTAGTAGAGCCAGGAAGAAACAAACAAACAAAACACAATTCATTCCCATTGAGTTGATTCTGACTCATGGAGACCCCCTTTGGGTTTCCGAGGCAGTGAATCTTTACAGAAGTCTTCCTTCCATGATATGGCTGGTGCTAACCTTTGGTTAGCAGTCAAATGCCTTAGGCACTACACCACCAGAGTTCCTTAGGAAGAAACTAAACAGGGGTAGGAAATGGGAAAGCATTTCTCCTTGTTGAGATTTCTGGAGTATAAGTAAACAGAACAGTGCACTCACTTACATAGTTGCTTGCTTATTGCATATTTTTTTACTCAATTAACATGTGTTATATATTTTTGAAAATTGTACAACCTATATGTATTTTAGGGAGCATTGGTGGCATAGTACCTAAGGCATTTGACTGCTAACCAGAGGCTGGCAGTTCAAACCCCCCAGCCACTCCTCAGAAAGAAGACCATGCAATCTACTTCCTTAGAGATACTGCCTCCGAAACCCAAGGAGGGGTCGCTATGAACCTGATCCACTTCAATGTCAGTGAGTTTGGTTTCTGGTCATGCATTTTACATGCAGTACGCCAGTATTTTAATATGTCAGTGACTTCAATTTCAACCTTTTTTTTTTTTTTCTGTCCAATGGGTTTAATATTAAACCTTCATCTTGGTGCCTTTTGGTTCCCAGTAGCAAACCCTCACCAGCCTACCTTCAAATTTCTAAAGTACTCCTTCTCCCAGCAGGATTCTTTTCCTTCTTTGTAAACTACTTTCTTTAATGCAGAAAGAAATTACTTTGTCTGCCCCAGAAATAGGCTTCAGCAGAATGTCTGGCCCCAGCTCACGAGTCTGCACACCCCAGGCCAGAGAGGCTACTCAGGCAAGCAAATTACTTTTGAATTATGGTGTTGGCAAAGAATATTGAATATACCATGGACTGCCAGAAGAACAAACAAATCGATCTTGAAAGAAGGAAAGACAGAAGTGAGGATGCCAAGATTTTGTTTCACATACTTTGGACAACATCATGCTTGGTGAAGTAGAGCGTCCTCAAAAATGAGAAAGCCCCTTAAGCAGATGGGTTGACACAGTGGCTGCAACAACGGGCTCAAACTAAGGTCATTGTGAGGATCACATAGGACTGGGCATTTTTTCTTTCTGTTGTATATAGGGTTGCTATAAGTCAGAACCTACTCAATAGCACCTAACAATAACAACTCAGACTGAGCTAGCCATCAAAGACAAATGATTGTACTGCAGCACTTAAGGGAGAGAAAAATAACTGGGCAAAATCATGGAAGCAGGAACTGTAGCATGTGTGCATGCCCCTTTTTCTATATGTTTTGAGGGATTGCATAGAGTTCAAGCAGGGTCATGCATAAAATTTGAAGAAGAGGATGCCAACTGTTGCAGTGTAAGAGTAATTTGAGAAAAATTAACTAGAAAACACCAGGTCTTTCCTCATGTAATCAAGAAAGAATAAATTAGCAACATTATGTGACATAATCATAGTTCCATCCCTACCCTAGCATAATATTTGTGGTTAGAAAGTGAAGAAACTCATCATTCCTTTGGTTTGATTTAAAAGAGCTGGGTCCAAGGTTTTCAATAGACCAAGTTTGCCTTGGCCAACTTTGACATGGCTTTGGGGGTTGTCAACAATTTTTCAGGGAGGCCAATCTGTAGGAGGTCATTCTTAGACAAGTTAATCCTCATATCTTAAAAAAAATGTGGCCTAAACCTCCATTCTACCTGTAACCTCAAGCACTTAATGGAGGTAAGTTACATAGGCAAGCTGTTCATATCCCTCTACTCCTGTGGCACTGCTATGTTTCTCTCAACTCACACCTGTGACTTCCTTGGGAATTCCTGAATTATTTAATTAATTTGAGCTGTAATAAAATAAAATCTAAGATTTGACAGTTTAACATAATATATATTTATTTCTCACTCATGTAAATTACAACACAAGTATTTCCAATTGGCCGGTTCTCTTCTTCATGCAGGGACCCTAGTTCTTTCCATCCTGTTGCTCTGCACCTTCAACATGTTGGTGTTACTGTTGGTGTAAAAGATATGCAGGATGGCTCAAAAGAAGTTTGTTTTTAATTGTACTTGTCAGTGTTGTTTAAAGAATTGGCTTAAGTAAAGTGCATACCAATTTTATCAACATTGTCCTGACCAGAATTCAGTTACATGTTCACACCAATTTTCTGGCAAGGCTAATATGGTCTAAATGTGTATTTGTTGTTGTTGTTGTTATGTGCCTTCAAGTGGACCTGACTCATAGCAACCCCTCCTTGGGTTTCCGAGGCAGTATCACTATGGAAGTAGATTGCCCAATCTTCCTTCCAAGGAGGGGCTGGTAGGTTTGAACCACCAGCCTTTTGGTTAGAAGTCATGTGTCTTAGGCACTACACTACCAGAGCTCCTAAATATGTATTTAGAGGGAGAAAATATGGGTTCTGTGATCAACTAGCTGTATTTGCCTCATTTCCCTATGACTGGTTTTCCAAAGGGAGAATAAAGAGAAAAACAAAACAAAACAAAAAAAGCAAAACACATCACATTAATCCCTTTTGTAGATATCTCTGAATTACATGGTAGCAGACGTCAGAATTGGATTGCTGGGCCATTACAGAATCATTTGGAAGTGGCCTTCATGAGTATAGAGGATATAACATTCTCTTAATGAACAAGACTAGAGGTGACACATCTTTTGGCTTGGAAAGAAATATAACATGTGGGGCATATCAAGAGGGAAAAACAATTTAAACAAATGATCGGAAGATTGGAAGGAAAAAATGAAGTGTATAGATTTGTGTAAAAGGTATTCGGGGAGGAAATATAAGGTTAGATCTCTCAAAATGGCTTATACTGTGAGATGCGTATATCCTATGTGCATATTTGTCAAAAGGGCTTGTTCTTTGATATGGCATTTAGAAGATGACATACCCTGTTTTTCAACATATGGATTCTGTTAGTTTTTTCCATATTCATGATACTGCTTGCTCCACTGTCTCATGAACAGTGTTGCCAAGGAGGGAAGCAGTTTATGTGAAGCTTCCTGCTGCAAGTCTGACTTGCTGCTGCTACCAATGAGTGTTCAATTTGCTAATAGAGTCCCTGACCATATACTGCAGGCAGATTGACTACCTAGCTCCGTCTTCTAATGAGTTGATGAGGCAGTGGTTTGAATTCATCAGCTGCTTCTTGGGAGAAAAATGAGGCAGTGTGTTTCCATAAAGATTCCCAGTCCTGGAAACCCTATGGGCAGTTCTACTCTGTCCCACAAGGTCACTATAAGTCACAATTGACTTAACTGTAATGGGGTTGGTGGATTTATTTATTTATTTTTAATATATGTACAATGATAATACTGATTTGCCTCTTTCACTGCCAAATTTCTGCCTGCACCATCATTCATTGGCTTTCTGAATGCCTTATTTGAAATTATGATTTCTTACATACTATATAACATTACTTCTAAAAGGGATACTTTTAGGGCAAATTAATTAAGGCAATATGCTTACTGTTAATTACTTCATTGTTGTTGTTGTTATTTGCCATCGAGTCGGTGCCGACTCATAGCGACCCCTCCTTGGGTTTCCGAGGCAGTATCACTACGGAAGTAGGATTGCCCAACCTTCCTTCCGAGGAGTGGCTGGTGGGTTTGAACCGCCAGCCTTCTGGTTAGCAGTCAAGTGCCTTAGGCACTATGCTACCAGAGCTCCTAATTACTTCATTAGTCTTACCATATTTTCCATAACCCTGAAGCAGTTATCCTTATAGAATAAGTGTAATGGTTCCTAAAGACCAAATTATAGGGTCATGTGTGGAAAATATCATCTTTTGAGACTAGAGAATAATCCAACATGATTCAGTACATTATTTGAACCAGTGACAATATATGGTGTTATTTATCTGGTAGGATCTATTGTGATTACACCTTATGGACCACTGACAAATATATACTCTCTGTCTGTGCTGGATTCAGGTGTTTTAGAGATCTTAGCAGCTAAGGAAGGAAAGCTTTCAAAAGGGATCATGAAAATATTTCCATTAAATTCCAAGTCATGAAACCATTTTGCCACTTGTGTGTGTGTGTGTGTGTGTATAAACATAAGCTTTTTCAGTATTTCAATTTCTCTTTATCTGAAATATAAACTGCATTAACAATTTAGTCCATAGATCATGTGCTTTCAAGACAGGGTTGTGACTGAACTAGAGGAAGATTGGAAAACATGCAGAAATATAAACAGTATAAGACCTAGGTTTCTCCTTTTTGGATAGAGATTAGGCATGTATAGTTGCACTATATGAGACTAGGCATGATGCTTTTGTTATTTTCTAGACTAGAAATTAGGTTAGGAAAAGTGTCTTTGTGAACTGGTAGGAGGCAATGTTGTATACGATGTAATATACCATGTATCAGCTCATTCAGTATCAATTTAATCCCAGACAAAATATATGCCACATTTCTGAAATTCCTTTGTAGCAGTAATTTCACATGTACCCTAATTTGCTCCAAGCAAATATTCCTGCAAGAGAATCTGCTTAAGGCTTGCAGGTTGAATTGACATGGTTATCTTGATACTGCAAAAAGATACTTACATGGTAGTTGGGGCTGAAGTGCTTCTGCTTCTGAGTAGCAGAAGGCAATCTGTGGAAACAACTCTATTGTGTGGGAAGTCATTTCTGTTGGCTATGTGTTCTCTGACATTCATTTTCTGCCTCTCCCCGAATTTCTGTGAGATTCTTCATACTTTGTAATAGGATATGTTGCTTTCTGCTTAAACTGGTTAGAAAAATCAAGAAATCTAACTAATAGAGCTATTAATTATCTACAGTTACACACACACACATAATTATATGTATTACTTTAGCAAAACTCCATAAAAATGAAAAGCCATGTTAAGGTACATAAAATTTTAATGTCTTTTATGTATATTACAGTTTCCTTCCACAATTTCCATAGAGGTGAATGAGAGTTCCCATGTTACTTTTTGATGAGTTTCTAATTTATAGGTAAAATACACTTTCATCTGAAGTTATTTTATGTTATAATAATTATTAATTTTCTTTAATATTTAATAAGTACATTGCTTATAATGTTTCAATTTTATATTATCTCATTAGTAAACATTGCTCATTTTTATTACTATATATGCTTTGATAACTGAACATTTTCAAATATTGAGAATGCTAAAATCACTGAAAAATAATATGTGATTATTATTTTCATAACAATTTTCCCTATTTTACACATTTTTTTGGCCAAAAATATATTACTTTCATAATTAGAAAATCACTAATTTAAAAGGAATTCATCTTCTCTTTCTTCTATAAAATAAATATTGTCACCCATTTAGTTGTTGGTATTTATATCATCAAATAATTTCAAAGATAAATTGAGAAATTCACCATTTCAAAATGAAATCAACTGTTAAAACACAGTGGATGTTTTAATATAATACATGAGAAAACAAGGAGCCTCTGGGTCATACAAAGAGCTAAGTGTTCAACTGTTAGCTTAAGTATTGTTGGTTTGAACCCATCCTGATACACTTCAGAAGACAGGACAGGTGATCTTCCAAAAGGTCTTGTAGAGTGGATAAGCAAACTATGGTACATACACACAATGGAATACTATGCAACACCAAAGAGTAATGTAGAATCTATAAAACACTGCATAATGTGGATAACTTGGAGGACATTATGCTGAGTGAAATAAGTCAATCACAGAAGAATGAATATTGTATTAATTCATTATTGTAAAAAGTCAAGGTTTATATATGGAGGTAAAGTTTCTTTGTTGGGTCTAGGGGTGGGAGGGGAGAGGACGGAACACTGCAAAAAAGAAAATAAATACATAAAAGTTCCAAAACCAAAACCAAACTTTCTGCCGTCAAGTCAGATCTGACTGGTAGCAACCCTTCCTTGGGTTTCTAAGGCGGTATCACTATGGAAGTAGATTGCCCAACCTTCCTTCCAAGGAGTGGCTGGTGGGTTTGAACCAGCAGTCTTTCCGGTTAGCAGTCAAATGCCTTAGGCACTACACTATCAGAGCCTTGAAAACATTATGGAGCAATTCTACTCAACATGTATAGTATCACTATGAATCAGAATGAACTTCATGGAAACTAATGACAACAACGGCATAAGAAAATATGATCCATTGTACAGAATTCAAGTTATGCATATTTTATGAAAGTCTTGCATAAACTAAGCATGTCTCTACATGTTTAAAGACATTGGTGTTAAAGAAATTGAAGTGACCTACACATAGGGTGTGATTAAACTCCAAGCAACTAAGAAACCTAAAGAATGTACCCCTCATAGTTATGCACTCCTGTTTGTCCTATATTTCCTCAATTTGAATGTTGGTCCTCTGGTGCCCTGTGATCTATTGCTCTAAGGGATGTATTAGCATAGAGTATGTGGGTGCGTCATCCTGGGTTGAGTGGTCAACATGTACATCTTGTTAGATATTGGGCTGAGAGCCAGCCCCTGGGAGTGAGTTTTATTCCAGACGCAGAATGTATTCCAGGGCCATAGTATTCTTGAACAAGAATTCCTTCATAGGTAACAACATTGCTATTTTGAGCAACAAAATGTTATAAGTGTCAGCCAGCACTATAACTTTACAAGGAAACCCCACAGGTGAGTCACGAGGTCTAGTTCTGAACTCACTGTTTTATTCTAGATATTCTGACTGGGCTATCAGGTTGATGATACCAAACTTAAAGATGTTACGGGTTCTAAAACAAAGCTTGTTAAATAAAACACTTTAAATATTCCCCTTTCCTCTAAAATTTGAGATACTGTAACAAAAAATGGATTCAATATTATGATTTGTCTGGTTTCTAAATATAAGCATACATAAACATGTGTTATATAGGTATCAATATTTATGGCTTATTGTATTAACGCTATATTAAAAAAAAAAAAAAAGACTCACTGCCATTGAGTCAATTTCGACTCATAGCAAGCTCTATTTCCAAGGCTGTAAATCTGTTCTGAACTAGATTGTCCCATCTTCCTTCCATGGAGCACCTGGTGAGTTTGAACCTCTGGCCTCCTGGCTAATAGCCAAATACCTTCTCCACTACACCACCAGAACTCCTCATTAACACTATAGTTCTTTTATAAGAATATAGAATTATTATGAGTTTTATTTCCCCTACTTTTTTACTCTAAGTCTCAAAGTCCATATGATGACAACGAGTAGGTTTTATTTTTTAAAACTTTTTATTGTAATTTGAGTGAGAGTTTACAGAGGAAAATTGTTTTCCATACAGCTGTTCATACACATTTTGTTTCATGACATTGACTGCAATTCCCAACAACGTAAAAGCTCTCTTCCCACTTCCTCCCTGTAGTTACTGCTTCCCTGTGTCCTCCTTTCCTATGCATTCCTGCCCCCTGAGCTATCTGTCTATGCAAATACTATCCTTCTGCTCTCCCATGATTGATTGTTCTAAGGAGTGTATCTACCTGGTGTAAATGTTCACCCTACATGCCTATCTATTCTTTGGCTGGAAGCCATGGGGGGTGAGTTCAATTCTAGATGTGAATGGTAAGTAGGATCCATAGTCTCGAGGGTCTCCCCAGGCTTTATCAGACCAGAAAACCAGGTCCTTTTTATGATTGTGAGTTTTGTTCCACATTGTTCTCCCATTCTATTCAGGATCTCTTGCACTGATCACTTTCTGAGTGGTTGACAGTGGTAGCCAGGCACCATCTAGTTCTTCTGGTCCATGGTCATATAGGTTGAGGTTCACATGGTCCACTAGTCCCTTGGACTAATTGTTTTCATTTGTCTTTGGTTTTCATCATACTTCTTTGCTCTGGATGAGCATAGATGCATTGTTGCATCTAAATGGCCACTTGCAAGCTTTTAAGACTCCAGTCACTACTCACCATAGTAGGATGTACAATGTTTTTGTGTAGCATGGTATGCCAATTGAGCTTGATGTTCCCTGCAACCATGGTCCTGAGCCCACAGTTCCAATAATTTGCTCCATCAAGGTTGTTGACTATGCCCAAGAAGTTATCATAACTTTGTCCCCCATTAGTTCTAGCTATATGGACATTCTTAGAGCACACAAAAATACTTATGTAGAAATATCATCTGCCAATCTTATATAGGGCCATGGGTATATTCATTTCTGCCTACACATAATTGATCATTCAGCCTGTCCACCCATCTATTAACCTATAGATTAATGTTTGTTATTACTGATAACACAGTACTGTATATGTAAAAGGGTTTATGTTTGTTGTCTGTACCTCATGTTTACTTCTCTGTGATTTGGTTGTTTTTTACAATGAGAAAGGCTCAATAGCTAGGAAAGTTGATCAGTCCAGGATGTGTTAGGACTTGTCACTTTTTGCTTCATCATTCACAAACACACCACAGTGTGACCTAGAATCCATTCTCTGTGTGCCATCCTTAAAAGATAAACAGCTACTATTTTTGTAGCATAATCTTACTATAGTTCAGTGAACTCATTTTAAAATCTTCTTTTAAATATCACCACAAAAACTGATACTAAATTACAAAAATGAATTGTACCCTAGTAGTCAGATTTTTAAGGAAATTAAACAAAGTGAATCTTTCATTGTCCAAGAATGGGAAGAAAATCTCTGAACCACACAATATGAATTACTGGTTTTGGAATGCATTATGGATTTAATTTGTCCTTCTGGCAGATATATTGTTCTAATTACATTTTAAAGCTAATATTAATAAAAATGTGTATCCCTTGAGTATAACTGATAACTGGGAAGAATAGACAGAGAAAATTTTCATCCATTTTATTCTCTAACTTTGATTCATTCTCCAACTTTTTTTTAATCCATTTTCACTCCCATGTCATTTTCTTTCTTCTCCCTTCATTCTTTTTTGTAAATATCTGCTGCTTCATGTGAGGGAAAACCTCCTGTCCTCTAATGCAAACTCTCTCCTCAGCCTTTTTATTCAAACAGTTTTTAATGCTTTTTATTTTTATTTATTTGTTTATATTGTGCTTTTGGTACAAATTTATATAGCAAACTTGTTTTACATTCAACAGTTCATGCACATCTGGTTTCATGGCCCCGATTACCATCCCCAACCATAAAAACTCTCCTCATCTCTCCTCCCTGTGACCACCCCCTGCCTGTGCCCCTCTCATCCATGTATTCTTGTCTTTCCAGCCTTCCCTCTTTGTGACACCCTAAGGTGTCTCATGGCTGCTTGATCCAACCTAGATTAAGTGGGAGCATTGACCTGGGATAAGTGCTCTGTTTGTAGCTCTTTCTAGTGTTGGGCTGAGAGCCAATCCATGTTAGTGAGTCCATTTCTAGGCTGAAAGGGAAACTCAGGGCCATAGTCTCAGGGGTTCTACCAGTCTCTTTCCAACCAGTAATTCTGGCCATTTTTGTGTTTGTGAATTTTGTTCCACATTATTCCTCCCACTCTATCCAGGATCTCCAGGTTTGATCACTTTCTGAGCAACTGGCTTTGGTAGCCAGGTACCATGTAGTTCTTCTGGTCTCAGGGTCATGAAGGCTGAGGTCCTCGTTGTCCATCTTATCTTTGGAATAATTGTTTCCAGATGGCTTTGATTTTCTTCACTCTTTGCTCCAGCCAAGAGGAGATGAATAGTTGCATCTTAGATGGCTCTCAAAAGCTTTTAGGACCCCAATTGCTGCTCACCAAAATAGGTTGTAGAAAAAAATTTTTATGAACTCTGTATGCCAAATGAGCATGATATCCCCTGAGACTATGGTCCTGAGTCCCCAGGCTTGTTAATTCTCTCTCACAAGATGTTTGCTTGTCTCTGAGAAGTTACTCCCAACCTGTCTTCTGTGGCTTCTGTAATGTGTGTGGCTAATTTTGTAGCACAAATGCACATGTAAGATTATCTTCAGGCAAATCTATCCTTGGTCTAGGGTGGATTTCTGTTCATCTACCCCCACCTGCTCTTCTCACCTGTCTATGAATTAATTCTACCCTGGTATTTGGTGCTAGTGATAGTGCAGTGTTGTGCCTGTAATAGTGTTTACCTCTGTTGTCTATATCTTTTACGTACATTTCAGTGTCTTTCCTTTCTCCAGTGTCACCATGCTGGTCACAGACTTTCCATACCCTCCCTTTCCCTTCCATCCCTGATAACCAAAAAAGTGAGTTTCCTTCCCTGAATAAACATTCCTTGACTTTTTACAATAATGGTTCATTCAATATTTGTCCTTCTGTGACTGACTTATTTCATTTAGCATAATGTCCTCTAAATTCATCAATGCTGTGAGATGATTTGTGTACTTTTCATTATTCCTTAATGTTTCATAGTATTCCATTCTGTGAATATGCCCTAGTTTGGTTATCCATTAGGCTGTTGATGGGCAATTAGGTTGTTTCCATTTCTTTGCTATATGTCTGTTCATGTTCTGTCTCTCACCTCTTTAGAATATACTTAGCAATGGAATTGCTGGATCAAATTGTTGTTGTTGTTGTTGTTAGGTGCCATCAAGTCATCTCTGACTCGTAGAGACTATATGCCCAAAAGAACCAAATATTGCCCAAACTTGGGCTAGCCTCACGATCCCTGCTATACCTGAGCCCATAGTAGCAGCCGTTGTGTCAATCCATCTCATTGAGGGCCTTCCCCTTTTTCATTGACCTTCCACTTTATCAAGCATGATATCCTACTCCAGGGAATGGTTCCTTTTGACAACATGACCAAAGTAGGTGAGATGAAGTTTGGTCATCCTTGCTTCCAAGGAGCATTCCGGCTGCACTTCTTCCAGGATAGATGTTAGTTGTTTTAGCAGTCTATGGTGCTTTCAACATTCTTTGCCAACACCAGAACTCAAAAGCATCCAGTCTTCTTCTGTATTCCTTATTCATTGTCCAGCTCTCACATGCATAAGAGGTGATTGAAAATACCATGGCTTGAGTTAGGTGCACCTTAGTCTTCAAGGAGACATCTTGGCTCTTCAGCAGTTGAAATAGGTCTTTTGCCACAGATTTGCCCAATGCATTATGTTGTCTGATGTCTTGACAGATGCTCCTTCCATTGGTGCTGATTGTAGAACAAAGTAATATGAAATCCTTGAGAACTTCAATCTTCTCTACATTTATAATAATGCTGCTTATTGGCCCAGTTGTGAGGATTTTTGTTTTCTTTATTTTGAAGTGTGATCCATACTAGTCTTCAAACTTCATCAGTAAGTGCTTTGAGTCATTCTCACTTTGAGCAAGCAAAGTTGTGTCATCTGCATATCCCAGGTTGTTAATGAGTCTTCCTCCAATCCTGATGTCATATTCTTCTTCAAATAATCCATCTTCTCAGATTATTTGCTCTGCATACAAATTGAGTAAGTATGGTAAAAGGATACAACCCTGATACACTCCCTTCTTGATTTTATTTACTTATTTATTTATTTTATTGTGACTTGCGTGAAAGTTTACAGAGCAAATGTACATTCCATACAGCAGCTAACATAAACTTTATCTCATGGCATTGACTGCAATTTTCCACAATGCAACAGTTCCCCTCCTACAACCTTCCAATCCTGTGTCACTCCCTTCGTGCACTTCTGCCCCCTGCGCTGTCTCCCTGTGTGTACACAATCCTATTTTCCCATGATTGTTCTCTCCAAGGAGTGTATCTACCTAATGTAAATGTTCAGCTCTTATGCCTGCCTTTTGTATGTCCGGAAGCCACAGGTGTGGGTTCAATTCCAGATCTGAAGGGCAGCCAGGGCCCATAGGCTCAGGGATTCCATCAGGTTGCATCAGACCAGCAAACCTGGTCCTTTCCCCATTTTTTTTTTAAATAATCATTTTGAGGTTGTTACACATTGTTCTCCCACTCTATTTAGGATCTCCTACATAGATCCCCCTCCAAGTGGTTGACAGTGGTAGCTGGGCACCATCTAGTTCTTCTGGTCTCATAGTCATATAGGCTGAGAATTACATGTTATATCAGTTGCTTGGACTAATTGTTTCCATGAATCTTTGGTTTTCTTCATTCTTCTTTGCTCTGGATGAGGAGACACCCATCACTGCATCTAGGTGGCCACTTGAAAGCTTTTAAGATCCCAGTCACTACTTGCCAAAGTAGAACGTGGAACAGTGTTTTTGTGTAGTATGTTATACCAATTGAGCTTGATGTCCCCTGGGACTATTGTCTCAAACACAAAATTCCAACTACTTGCTCCCTCTGGGTAGCCGTCTGTGCTTGCTAAAACAGCGAGGAGGCCACATGTTATGACCTCCTCTAATACCACAAGAGGAAGGCAGAATCACCATCAATAGCCCAAGGCCTATTACTGCAAGGCCAGACATGCTGCCTCCCTCCAGCTCTTTCTCCAACCGTTCCTCCCAAAGCACCCACCACTCTCTCCTGGGTTCGATAATTCACTGCAGTGGCCACACAGAACTCACA
>NW_006921698.1:848829-873814 GCF_000298275.1 Orycteropus afer afer | reverse complement strand
CGATGGGTCTCTCCTCAACCAGAGCAAAGACAAATGAAGAAAACCAAAGATTCATGGAAACAATTAGTCTTAGGGACTGGTATAGCATGCGATCTGCAGCCTATGTGATTATGAGACCAGAAGAACTAGATGGTGCCCAGCTAGCACTGTCAACCACTCAGAGGGGGAATCTATGTAGGAGATCCTGGATAGAGAGGGAGAATAATGTGGAACAAAACTTCAAAATCATTTTGGGGAAAAAAAAGGGTAGACCAGGTTTGCTGGTCTGATAGGGCCTGGTGGAACCACTGAAACTATGGCCCCTAGCTGCCCTTCAGGTCTGGAATTGAACCTACTCCTGTGGCTTCCAGCCAAACAAAAGACAGGCATATCAGCTGAACATTTACCTGAGGTAGATACACTCTTTGGAGAGAACAATCATGGGCGAAAGAAGGGCTGTTAATGCACAGGGAGACAGCTCAGATGGCAGGAGTACATGGAGGGATGGACACAGGGAAGAGGTAACTATCAGAAGGAAGTTGCAGGGGACCTGCTGCATTGGGGTAAATTGTAGTCAATGTCATGAGACAAAGTGTATGTGAATTGCCATATGGAAAGTGAATTTTTCTTTGTACATTTTCACCCAAATCACAATTAAAAAAATAAAAAAAAAAAAAAACAGCAAATAGGGATAGTTTGGCTTCTTCCTTACCAATTTGGATGCTTTTGATTTCCCTTTCTTGCCTTATTACCCTGATTAGGACTTCAAATACAATGTTGAATAGAAGTGGTGATAGAGGGCATCCTAACCTGTTTCCTGTTTGCAAGGGAAATGATTTCAGTCTCTCTCCATTGAGAGTAATGTTGGCTGTTGGTTTTGCATATATTCCCTTTATTATGTTGAGGAATGTCCCTTCTATTCCTATTTTGCTAAACGTTTTGATTAAGAATGGATGTTGGATTTTATCAAAAGCCTTTTCTGCATCAATTCATATGATCATATGGTTATTTTCCTTTGTTTTATTTATGTGGTGGAGGACATTGATTGTTTGTCTCATGTTGAACCATAAGGCTTGCTTTATGGCCTAGCATATTGTCTATTCTGGAGAATGTTTCATGTGCACTGGAAAAGAATGTATATTGTGCTGTTGTTGGGTGAAGTAATTGTGTTGGTGTTATTTGCCCTCGAGTCAGATCCCACTCATAGTGACACCTCCTTGGGTTTCCGAGGTAGTATCACTATGGAAGTAGATTGCCCAACCTTCCTTCTGAGGAGAGCCTGGTGGATTGTATTGTTTAGCTCTTCTGCATCTTTGTTGAGTTTCCTTCCAGTTGTTCGATCTTTCATTGAAAGTGGTGTATTAAAATCTTACACTATGACCATGGAGTCATCTATTTGCCTTTTTAGCTCTTTTGAAGTCTGAGATATGTATTTTGGGGCTCTTTCATTGGGTCTTTAGATATTTACTATGGTTATATTGTCTTCAATTGATCCTTTAATCATTGTGTGATGTCTTTCCTTGTCTCATATGTTGGTTTTTGTCTTAAAGTCAATTTGATCAGAAATTAATATTGCTACTCCTGCTGTTTTTTGGTTGCCATTTGCTTGATAAATCTTTTTCCAACCTTTGGTTTTTAGTCTATTTTTGTCTTTGTCTGTAAGGTGTGTCTCTTGTAGACAGCATGTTGATGGGTTATAGTTTCTTATGCAGTCTGCAACTCTCCGTCTTTTGAGTGGTGTTGCTGTTGCTTTAGTATTTGCAAAATATTTGTGCTTGTCCTCTTTTTTATTGTTATGTGAAGGTTTATCATTCTTCTTTCAGGTTACCCTATGATCTGTAATTTTCTCCCCGAGTTTAGAACAGTTCATTCTATCTTGCAACTCTCTTGACTTTCTTACCATTTAGAAGTTCTGTAACTACACTATTTTTTCCCTCTTTTTGATTTATAGTTGTCCTGATTTGCCAATTGATGTCTCTGTTTCCTGTTTACAATCTTGTAAGCTTATTTTACTTTGGAAACTTCCATAGCTGTATTGGTTTCTGGGTTATGTCATCTTGTGTATTAAAGGTCAGTTGTTGTTTGCTATTATTGGTTCTTTTTGGAAGGAAGGTTGGGCAATCTACTTCCATAGTGATACTGCCTCAGAAACCCAAGGAGGAGTTGCTATGAGTTGGATCTGATCCATGGCAGTGAGTTTGGCTTTTCTTGATAATTGGTTCTCTGTTTGTCAGACTCCCTTTAGTATCTCTTGTAAAATTGGTCTGGTTTTAACAAATGCCCTTAATTTCTTCTTATCTGGAAATCTTCTAATGTCACCATCATATTTGAGGGACAATTTTTGCCAGGTATATAATTCTTAGTTGGATATTTTTCTCTTTCAGAGTTTTATATATACCATCCCATTGTCTTCTGGCTTCCATGGTTTCTGCAGAGAAATCAGACCTTATTCTTCTGGTTGTCCTTTGTAAGTAACTTTTTGTTTTTCCCATGCTGCTTTCAGGATTCTTTCTTTGTCCTTGGTTTTGATGAGTTTGAGGATGATATGTCTTGGTGATTTTCTTTTTGGCTCTATCCTGTTTGGAGTTCATTGGACTTCCTAAATGGGTATATTCTCATCTGTCATCCTATCAGAGAAGTTCTCTTCCAACAAGTCTTGGACAATTTTCTCTGTGGGTTTTTCTTTTCGTGTTCTGGAATTCCGATTACACATAGGTTATGCCTTGTGTTGGTATCCCACATGAACCTTAGGCTTTCTTCATTTTGTTTTGATCTTTTTTCTGATTGATCCCTTTCCAAAGAAATATTCAGGTGTTTGTCTTCAATTTCATTAATTCTGCCTTCTATTGCATCAATTCTACTCCTCTGCCCTTTCAGTGTGTTTTCTATTTCTGAAAATCTAGTATTAATCTTTTGGATTTCTAGCTGTAGATTTTGTATCATCTCTAATTTTTCATTTATTTTGTTATTTTGTTTTTGTATTTTCTTCTGAAATTGTTTTAGGGTTTTGTCTGTGTTTTCGTTAATTTTGTCAGTGTTTTTCTTAGTCTTTCAATCTTTTGAAGATAACTGTTCAGGTTACCTAGTGCCGCTCTGACAAGAATATACGACCAAGTGGGATGGGCTTAACAAACAGGATTTTATTCTTACAATTTGGAGTCCAAGTTCAAAGTGCCAGGTTCTAGGGGCTGGGTGAAAGCCCCTCAACCTTGGGGTCCAGCTCTGCCTCCTGCTGCCAGCCCACTGGAGCTAGAGGCATTTCTTCACTCAGACAGCAGCTGGCTGCTGAGGCTGAGAAGCTCCAAGGTTGACAAGTAAAAAGACACAGTCCCAATGTTACCAAACCACATGGAAGGCCATTAACTTAAGTCCATTGTAAGTCCCAAGGTTGGCAGAGCATAGCAGGCTGCTGAACAAATGACACAGCTACATGCAGGGTCCAAGCATGCCATAGGCTAGAGACCATACCCAAGGTTTCTCCTTACATACAGGAAGCAGACCACATCCCAAAGGCAGATACCCAGCTGCTTGTGGTAGATCCCACCATGGAGGTGATCGCCAGTCTTATCATGGGGAATAACTACCACCAGCTGCCCAGCTACTCAACCAGGCCCAGCCAAGTTAACACACAAACATAACTACCACAATAACTAAAAATAATTATTTTGAATTCCTTATCAGAGAGTTCCAATGCTGCTTCTTTCTCAGGGATGTGTTCCAGCTCTATATTCTGCTCCCTTGTTTCTACCACTTTATCTTGCTTCTTTGTGTGGACTGTGATGCTCTGTTGTCTCTGAGACATCAAGACATTGTTGTATATAGATCTCTGTTAACTTTGAAGAGCAGCTAAGCATGAGTCAGGCTCTTCTTTGTGGTGCAGTCCTTCATGCAGTCCCTGGCTAGCAGGTCTAATTTTTAGGTTAATTCTTAGGTCCTAACACTATTTAGCAATATCATAGCTGTCTGTGCCATTAGGATCACTGCCAGACTGCATGCAGTTCCATATGTCTCCTTTTTTGGTGTTTTCATGCAGGTTCTTCTACTGGCTGGAATTTAATCCACTTCTATATCCTTTCCTTCATAGCTCAGGACTCCAGGATTATCTTCTGTTTCTGTGTTAATTGATTCCTCTTTACTTCGTTGAAGAGGGTCTGTGCAGTCTGTCTGCCTATTCTACCATCTTATTGGAACCTTCTTTTCTTGATTTTAAGCCTTGCATTATCCCCTTATTCTGTTCAAATGACAGACTCCAGATCTTTGTACAGGTTCCTCATGAGTACAATTAAGTGTTCCCGAATTCCAATTCTTCTCAGTGTTACTCACAACTTGTTATGAACCACACAATTAAATGCTTTTGCATGGTCAATAAAACATGAATAAACATCTTTCTGGTATTCTTTGCTTTCAGCCAAGATCCATCAAATATTAGCAGTGATATCCCTCGTTTCACGTCCTCTTCTGAATATAGCTTGTATTTCTGGAAGTTCTCTATCAATATGCCACTGCATCCATTTTTGAATGATCTTCAGTAAGATTTTACTTGCATGTGATAATAATGATATTGTTTGATAATTTCCAAATTCTTTGTGATGACCTTCCTTTGGAATGAGTATAAATATGGATCTCTTCCAGTCAGTTGTCCAGGTAGCTGTCTTCCATAGCTGAGTGAGTGCCTCCAGTGTGACATCTGTTTGTTGAAACATCTCAATGGGTATTTCATCAATTCCTGGAGCCTTGTTTTTTGACAATTCCTTCAGTGTAGCCTCGACTTCTCCTTTCAATACCACTGGTTCTTGATCATATGCCACCTCCTGAAATGATAAACGTCAATCAATTCTTTTTGGTACAGTGACTCTGTATATTCTTTCTAGCTTTTTTTTTTTTTTTTTTTTGATGTTTCCTGCATTATTCAATATATTGTCCACAGAATCTTTCAATATTGCAACTCGAGGCTTAAATTTTTTCTTCAGTTCTTCCAGCTTGAGAAATGCCAAATATGTTCTTCCTTTTTGGTTTTCTAACTCCAGGTCTTTACACATTTCACTACAATAATTGGCTTTGTCTTCTCATGTTGCTCTTTGAAATCTGTTCAGCTCTTTTTTCTAGTCATTTCTTCCCTTTGCTTTAGCTACTCTCTGTTCAAGGGCAAGTTTCAGAGTCTCTTCTGACATCCATTTTGGTCTTTTCTTCCTCTCCCATCTTTTTAATGACTTCTTGCTTTCTTCATGGATGATGTTCTTGATGTCATCCCATACTTCCTCTGGTTTTCGGTCATTGATGTGAAATGCATCAAATCTGTTCTTTAAATGGTGTCTAAATTCAAGTGGGATATAAGCAAGGTCATATTTTGTCTCTTGTTTTAATTGTCTTTAACTTCAAGTTGAACTTTCATATGAGCAATTGATGGTCTGTTCCACAATCAGGTTCTAGCCTTGTTTTGGCTGAAGATACTGAACTTCTAAATTGGTCTTCTAAGTGGTCTCTTGCCACACATGTACTCAATCTGATTTCTGTGTACTCCATATGATGAAGTCCACATGTATAGCTGCCATTTCTGTTATTGAAAAAAAAGGTATTTGCAATGAATATATTGTTTGTCTTGCAAAATTCTATCATGCTATCTCCACTGTTATTTCTACCTCTAAGGCCATATTTTCCAACTACCAGTGATGCTTCTTTGTTTCCCACTCTGCCATTCCAATTACTAGTGATAATCAACACATCTTGATTGCATGTTCAGTCAATATCAGACTGTAGAAGTTGGTCAACATCTTCAATTGGATCAAATGTTATTTCCATTTTTAGTTTTTCAAGGAAACACCTTACCATTTTCCACAATGGTTTTACCATTTTACAGTCCTTCCAGTGGTGTATGAGAGTTCCAGTTCTTCCCAGCCTCACTATCCTTTGTTGTTTTCTGTCTTGTTGAACTTTGCTATTATTGCTGGAGTGAGATCATATCTCATTGTTGTTTTGATTTGCATCTGTCTAGTGGCCAATGATCATGAGCATTTCCTCATGTGTTTGTTGGCCATATGCATGCCCTCTTTAGTGAAGTGTCTGCTCATTTCCTTTGCCCATATTTGAATTGGTTTGTCTTTTTGGTATTGAGATGTTGAAGTCTTCTATAAATTTTGGAGGTAAGTCCTTTGTCAGATATGTCATAGCCAAATATGCTTTCCCTATCTGTAAGTTCTTTTTATAGTTTTGGAGAAATCTTTAGATACACATAAGAATTAATTTTTAAAAGGTACCAGTCATCTAGTTTCTCTTCCACTGCCTGTGCATTTTGGGTTATGCTTGGTAGTCTATTTATGCCATAGATTAGGGCCCCTACATTTGCCCCTATTTTATGTTTGATGAGCTTTATAATTTTGAGTTTTATACTTAAGTCTTTGATCCAGTTTGAGTTTGTTTTTTGTGTATGGGGTGAGATACAACTCTTGTGTCATTTTTCTACAAGTGGCTATCCAATTTTGCCAGGACCACTTGTTAAAGAGGTTATCTCTCTCCCATTTAATGGGTTTTGGGTCTTTGTCAAAGATCAGCTGGACATAGATGAGTGGGTCTTTTTCTGAGTTTTCAATTCTGTTCCATTTGTCTATCTCTCTATCATTGTACAAATACCATGCTATTTAGACTACTGTGGCTGTATGGTAGGTTTTGAGGTGCAGGAGTGTGAGACCTCCTACTATGTTTTTCTTCTTCAGCAGTGCTTGGCTTATCCGAGGCTCTTTCTTTTCCATATGAAATTAGTGATTGCTTTTTCCACGTCGTTAAAAAGAAATGATGGAATCTGGATTAGAATTACATTTAATGTGTCAATCCCTTTGGGTAGTATTGACATTTTCACAATATTCAGTCTCCCTATCCATGAAGAAGGCATGTTCTTCCATTCATGTATAACTCTTGTAATTTCTTGCAGTAGTGTTTTGTAGTTTTCTTTGTATAGGCCTTTTGTGTCCTTGGTAAGATTTATTCCTAAGTATTTTATCTTTTTATTAGCTATTGTAAATGGTGTTGTTTTACTCATTTCCTTTTCAGAGGCTACTTTGTTGATGTAGAGGAATCCAACTGACTTTTGTATGTTGACCCTGTATCCTGTCACTTTGCTGAACCATTCTATTAGTTCTAGTAATTTTTTTGTTGAGTCTCTTGGGTTTCCTATGTACAAGATCATGTCATCTGCAAATAGAGATAGTTTTACTTCTTTGCCAATTTGGATGTCTTTTATTACTCTTTCTTGACTTATTGCCATGGCTAGGACTTTCAGTACAATATTGAATAGAAGTGGTGATAGAGGGCATTCTTATGTGGTTCCTGTTCACAGGAAGAATGGTTTGAATTTTTCTCCATTAACAATAATGTTGGTTGTTGGTTTTTGTGTTTATGCTCTGTATTATGTTAAAGCTGTTCCCTTCTATACCTGTTTTGCTGACAGTTTTGAACAGGAATGGGCATTGGATTTTGTCAAATGCCTTTTCTGTATCAATTTATATGACCATATGGTTCTTTTCTTTTGTTTTGTTTATGTGGGGGATAACATTGATTGTTTTTCTGATGTTGAACCACCCTTACATACTTGGTATGAATCCCACTTGTTCTTGGTGTATTCTTTTTTTGATATGTTATTGGATTCTGTTGGCTAGGATTTTGTTGAAAATTTTTATGTTTATATTCATGAGGGATATAGGCCTGTAGTTTTCCTTTTTAGTGGTGTCTTTCCCTGGTTTTGGGATCAGTGTTATGCTTGCTTCATAGTATGGGTTTCCATCTTTTTCTATGCTCTGGAGTATTTGAGTAGTATAGGTGTCAATTCTTTCCTGAGCATTTGCTATAATTCTTCAGTGAAGCCATCCAGTCCAGGACTTTTTTGTGGGGAGTTTTTTTTTTTTTTTTTTTTTTTTAAGACCTGTTCAATTTCTTCTTTTGTTATCAGTCTGTTCAAATATTCTATCTCTGACTAGGATAGTTTAGGTAAGTCTTGTATTTCTAAAAACTTGTCCATCTCTTCTAGGTTCGCAAATCTATTGAAGTGGAGTTCTTCATAATATTCTGTTATTATCTTTTTATTTCAGTTTGTTCTGTTGTGATGTTACCCTTTTCATTTATTATTTGTGTTATTTGCATCTTCTCTTTCTTTTCCTTTGTTAAATTTGCCAGTGGTTTGTCAATTTTTTAATCTTTTTGAAGAACCAGCTTCTTTTTTTGTAGCTTTTCTCTATTGTGTTTTAGTTTTCTGCCTTGTTTATTTCTGCCCTGATTCTTATTATTTCCTTATTTCTGGGTACTGGAGTTTTCTTTTGATACTCTTTCTCTAATTGTTAGAATTATTGAGTTAAAGTGTTGATTTTGATTCTTTCTTCTTTTTTGATGTGTGCATTTATTGCTTTAAATTGACCTCTGAGTACTTTTTTTTTTTCTGTGTCCCATGGGTTTTGGTAAGTTGTATCTTCATTCTCATTTGTTTCCAGGATTTTTTTTTTTTTCCACCTTTTATTTCTTCTGTTACTCAGTTGTTTTTGAGCAGTGTATTATTCAGTTTCCACATATTTGATTTTTTTCCTTGGTCTTCCTATTATGGATTTCTAATTTTATATTATTGTGATCTGAGAAGATGCTTTGTAATATTTCAATGCTTTTGAATTTATTGAGGCTTGTTTTGTGTCCTAACATGTGGTCTATTCTGGAGAATGATCTGTGTGCACTGGAGAAGAGTGTGTATACTGTTCGTTGGCTGGAGTTTTCTGTGTATGTCTATGAGGTCAAGTTGGTTGATTATGCTGTTGAGTTCTTCTGTATTTTTGTTGACTTTTTTTTTCTAGTTGTTCTGTCCCTCCTTGAAAGTTGTGTGTTAAAGTCTCCTACTACTATTGTAGAGTTGTCTATTTTTCCTTTACATTCAGTTAATATTTACTTTATGTACTTTGGAGCTTTATCATTGGGTGTATAGATATTTATTATGGTAAAGTCCTCTTGGTCAACGGCCCCTTTTACCACCATATAGTGTCCTGCATTGTCCCATATGCTGTTTTCCACTTTGAAGTCTATTTTATCAGAAATTAATATTGCCACTCCTGTTCTTTTTCAGTTGTCATTAGCTTGGAATATATTTTTTCTGCCCTTCAATTTTTATCTTTGTGTCTAAGGTGGGTCTCTTGTAGGCAACATATTGATGGATCTTCTTTTCTTATCCAGTCTGGCACTCTCCTCTTTCTCTTGACTGGTGTATTTAGTCCATTCACTTTGAGATTAATTAGTGATAAGTATGAATTTATTGCTGTCATTTTATTGTGTTTTTTGTTGGATTGTTGGTGAATTCCTTGTTTCAACCATTTTTACGTGTTGAATTCATTTCCTTATCAAGTTTTTTTTTTTCTCTTTTCATCATTATTATTAGTTTTATGCTTACTAAGCCCTTATGTTTTTTCTTTTTTCTGAGTTTGCTCAGAAGGATTGTTAATTATCTCTGTGGTTACCCTGAGGTAAATGCTTATCTCCCTAAGTTTGGAACAGTCTGTTCTATAAAGGCATTGTCCTGTCTGCCTGTCCATTTGGAAGTTTTGTAATTAAAACTTTTATTCTATTTGCTTTGTTGCTTTGTTGTCAACAGATTGACTCCTTTATTTCTCTAAGCATATTTCTTATGAGCTTTATTTTAAGGATCTTTTTCTGGTTTGGTTTCTAAGTGTTGGTGTCAAGTATTTTGCTTTTAATTTGTTGTTCTCTATTGTGGGTTCTCTATCAGAAGGACTTCCTTTAGCATTTCTTGTAGGGCTGGTCTGGTTTTCACAAACTCCTTAATTTCTGTTTGTCTGAGAATGTCTTGATTTCACCTTCATATTTGAGGGACAATTTACTGGATAAATAATTATTGGTTGAAAGTTCTTTTCTACCAAGGTTTATATATTCCATCCCACTGCCTCTTGCCTGCATGGTTTCTGCTAAAAATCAGAGCTTAGTCTTGGCTGTCCATTGTAAGTGGCATTTTGTTTTTCTGGAGCTGCTCCCAAGATTCTTTCTTTGTCTTTGGTTTTGGAAATTTTGATTATGATATGTCTTTGTGATGTTGTCTTGGAATCTATTCTGTATGGAGTTCATTGAGCTTCTTGGATGAATATCTTTTCTCCCTTCATTTTATGTCGAAAATTTTCTGTTAGCAAGTCTTCAATAATTTTCTCAGTATTTTCCTTCTTTCTTTTTTTTGCCTCCTCTTGTTCTGGTATTCCAATCAGGTATATGTTGTTTCTTTTCATATTATCTCATATAACTCTTAGATTTTCTTGATTTCTTTAAAACCTTTTTTCTGATTTTTCTACATACAGGCTGGTATCAAGGGATTTGTCCTCAAGCTAGGAAGTGCATTCTTCAGCCAGTTCTAGTCTGCTCTTTTGTCCTTCCAATGTGTTACTATCACTGTAATTTTAGCGTTCATCTTCTGGATTTCTAATTGCAGTTTTTTATGGTTTCTAATTGAGTATTTATCTTGTTATTTTGTTCTTGAATGGTTTTCCTGGGTTCTTCCAGGGTACTGTCTGTCTTCTTATTGTTTCTGTTATAGTTTCCTTGAGTTCTTGGAGGGTCCTATATAGATATCTTCTGAATTCTTTCTTAGATAGTCCTATTGTTTGTTCTTCCTCTAACACACATAATTCTTTACTCTGGACTTTTGTTTCTGCAACTGTGTCCTGGTTTTTTTGTTTGATTTGATGTTGTCTGTTGTTTCCTAGACATTTTGAAGTTGTTGTCTTTAATTGTTAGATATGTATTGATTTAATTCACCCTTATTTTATGTTTTACTGTATCTAGGAGTATGTAGCAGGTCTACTTCTTAGGTTATTAACTCAGCTATACTGGGTCACTCTCCAGCTCTCTCTGTGTTGGTGTAATTACTGGTGGGGATGTCGGTGAAGATCTCTCTGTTCATTGTGAATAAGATTTGGTATTGGGACGAACAGGTTTTGTCTACCATCATTGTTGATCCTGTGACACTTGCTCTATTGGTGTTACCAGTCTTTTGGATGAGGTGTTTGGTGTAGTAACTATGATTGCCTAGTGGAGGTTTAATTTGTATCTCTTGTTGCATGAGGCAGTGAGAAAAGGAAAAAGAGAGAGAGAAAAAAAAAGAACCAGAAGGGAACCCTGGGATAGAAAGGTCAAAGGAGGTTTTTGCTTGGGGTGAGATAATTCAGTCAGCAATGCAGGCACAGACAGGGTGGCTTAGTCCTTTTGGGGGCCTCTGATGAGGAGTAGTCTCAAAGGAGAGATTGTTACCCCTCTCTGGGTGGGTCAACAAACTTTGAAAATGCTGTGTACAGATTCAATCCAGACCACAAAGGGTTTCCAAGAGATGGGCCCAAACCCACTGCCTTGCACCAACTCCAGAGATCTGCCAACTCACAGGGCATTTCTCCTCTCTTTCTCCCACTCTGCTCTGGAATCTGTAGCAGTCCGAGCCCAGGGGGAGTACTGATCCATTTCCCTGTAAGCTCTTCACTCCTCCTCAAAGTCCCAGCTCACCTTCTAAAACTCCTGGTGAGACTATTCTGAGTCCCCAAAGCCTGTGGGTTCCATGGTGTGTGTTTATTTATTTATTTATTTATTTATTTTTGCCTCCTCCTCCACATCTTTTGTCTCCATCTCCACCAGCTGGGCAGGCCTGCCTTTTTTTTTCCCAGTTGTTTAGTCTGCTCTCTTTATTTGCCTTCATTGAATCTCATACTATATCTTCTCCTTAGCTGCTCATACTCCAATACCTTTATTTGTATCTGCTTTACCTAGTTGTTCTGGGTTTCAGATGGATGAAGGAATGATCATGGGTATTATCTGTACGATGCCATCTTCTTACATTTTAATGTTTTTAAAGTATTCCTTGCCATTATGATTAACTTTGAGTGTGACTTGTAACATAAATCTAATAAAAATAGTTAATACTTACCATAGTAGTGGGACATTCTTGATTAGAATGCAAGCTGCATGAGAGTAGAGGCTTTCTTTTGTTAATACAGTATTCAAATATTTATTGAATTATCTCTTGGTATATAGTAAGAAAAACAATCAGAAGTGTAGAAGACAAGATGTTTCAGGTTAAGAAATTTGAAGGTGACATAGAATAACTTTGGCAGTAAAACCAAGGTGCCCAGAATTGGACTTTCATTTGATTTTCAAATGTACTCCAGGATTGAACCTTTTGATTATACCAGGTTTTCATTGTTTCTGTTGTTTTTAGGTACCATCAAGCCAGTTTTGACCCATAGGGACCTTATTTATGTACAACAGAATTAAAACCTGTTCTTACACTATCCTCATTATTGCCACTAAGCTTGAGACCATCATTTTAGCCACTGTAACAATCCATCTCATTAAAATTCTTCCTCTTTTTTACTGATCCTCTCTACTCTGTTGTTGTTGTTATGTGCCATTGAGTGGGATCTGACTCATAGTGACCATCCTTGGGTTTCCAAGGCAGTATCACTATGGAAGTAGATTGCCCAACCTTCTTTCTGAGGAGTGGCTGGTGGGTTTGAACCGTCAGCCTTCTGGTTTATTAAGCATGATATCCTTCTCCAGGGATTGTCTGTTCTGACAACATGAACAAAATACTAGAGATGAAAGCTGGATATTCTCTCTTTTAAGGAGTGTTCTGGCTGTACGTACTCCAAGACAGATTTGTTTGTTCTAACAGTACCACAGTACATTCAATATTCTTCACCAACACCACAATTCAAATGGATCATTTCTTCTTTTGCCTCCCTTATTGATTGTTCAGCTTTCACCTGCATGGGAAGCTATTGAGAATACCATGGCATGGGTCAAGCACACCTTAGTCTTCAAAATGACAGCTTTGTTCTTTAACACTTTAAAGAGGTCTCCAGTAGCAGATTTACCCAATGCACCACAATGTCTGATTTCTTGAGTACTATTTCCATGGGTGTTGATTGTGGATCCAAGTAAAATTAAATCTTTGACAATTTCAATCTTTTCTCCATTTATCATGATATTCCTTATTGATCCAATTTTGAGGATTTTTGTTTTCTTAATGTTGAGGTGTAATCATTATTGAGGGTTTTGATCTTCACCAGTAAGTGTTTCAAGTCCTCTTCACTTGCAATGGGCAAGATTATGTCATCTGCATACTCCAGGTTGTTAATGAGTCATGCTCCAATCCCGATAGTCCAGGTTTTCAGATTATTTGCTCAGAATACTGAAAGGATACAACTCTGCCACACACCTTTCCTGATTTTAAACCAGAAATGGTTTCAAATGAGATTTTCATGTTGAGGGGTGGCTCAAATAAACACAATCAATATGAATATATGGGATGCTTGCTACTGTAGTAGAACTGAGGGCAGAGCATTGAGGGGAGGTCTGAGATAGGATCTCTTCAGTCTATCTGGAAGATTGACAGACAAATGTCACAGTAGAAATAATATGTGAGTTTAATCTTGAAGAATGATTAGGAATTCATCAGGTATAGATGGAAGAGGAGTATGCCAAGAAAAGTAATAGAAAATAAGTAATAGCCTATTTAATGGCTCTTGTCCTGATGTTCCAGAGTTAGTGAACGGTGCTCCCCTTCTCCATGACCAAGGTTCACCAAGAGTCAGCAGATCAGGCCTGCTAGAATGCCTTTTCCCTCACCTACTTCCAATTATATATGGGAAGACTGAGATGGTGAAAGTCGCTGAGTTTTCAGATGGCAAGGTAGCCTGTGGGGTTGCCAAAAATATGAGAGATTCTAAGGGATAAAGTGGATACTGGGGAAGGAACTCACCAACATGATCCAGAGAGAAGAAGTTGTTTAATGCCTATAAGGAGGATTGTAAACTCCAGGCCAATTAAGTAAAAGGAAATGTCATCCCCACCTTGTACCCTTCCTTCCTGTCCTCAGATGGAGGATGCAGAGCCTAGAAGAAGAAAGAAGAGAAGGCAGTAAAAGAACTGAATATCCCTTTTCCTTACTTGTAAGTCTAGTTTGCAATGAGTTAGGGGATAAAAATGAATGTAGATTAGAATAAAAAAGTTGAAGTTTAAAATAGAACAAACTAATTTTAAAAGTAGAAAGTGACTGGAAATTTAGGCAAACTACCCAGAAGGTGTGAGAAAGTAGAATTCGACCTGTTGCAGTTCAAAACAGTAACTGGAGGAAATATAAATTTTCAGATTCATACTTCCAACTACATTGGAGTAATTGAGATAACTAAAAAAAAAAAAAAAAAAAAAAAAAAAAAAAAGTATGTAAGAACACCATATATTCCAAGGACAGCAGTTTGTCTGGAATGCTTAGAAATCTGAGGATATGCTGGTAAATGCTGAGAGATTAGCTAGAAAATTGGAGAGAGCATTGTATCCCACGTTTAGAATTTGGATTATATTCTATGGTTGAAGGTGCTTTGAAATGTGTTAAACATTAAAGTAACATGGACAGTTTTCACTTTAAAAATGAATGTCCCATGAATTTATTAAAATCACTCAACAGCTGGAATCTAAATTAAATTCTAGCAACTAGTCTGATCTTTCTGTATTTATACCTGTTGTCTTAGATATGTAGTGATGCTATGTCAGAAATATCTCAAGTGGGTGCTTTTAACAAACAGAAATTTATTTTCTCACAGTTTAGGAGGTTAGCAGTCCAAATTTGGGGCACCGGATCTAAGGGAAGCCATTCTTGCTCTGTTGGCTCTGGGGGAAAGTCCTAATTACTTTCTGTCTTATATTACTTGGTTCCTTGATGATTTTCATGTGGCATGATGTCTGTCTTCCCCCATCTCTGCTCCCTTGCTTTCTTGCTTAATCTTTTCTTTTAATATTTCAAAGAGATTGATTTAAGACATCTCCTACACTAATACTGCCTCATTAACATAATAAGGAAACTACATTTCCAAATTATTTTATACCCATAGATATAAGGGTTAGAATTTAGAACAAGTATCTTTTGGGGACACAATTTCAATCCATAACACCTGTCCAAGTATCTCCAAAACTCACAATAAGTTGCTAATCTCCCTAGGTAGATTTGGTAATGTAATTACTGTAATGAAATTCAGTAATGTACTCTAGTTCATATCACAATTTGTCTAGATATAGACAAATACATGGTCAAGACACCAGTTATTTCATTAATAAATCAGGACTTTGTTCAGCATTGTAATTTATCCTCTAATACAGAATTTATGAAAAAATAGGTTGAATTAATATCAGCTATACTTAATAATATCATAAGTTTCATCAGAGTAAAACAAAAAATAAAGTTCTATCAGTGTCAGTCTATTAAAAAAGGGGACAACTTAGTTACATTGGTTTGTAACAGGCATACTTTCAGTGAATGAGTATTGATTATATACATGTAAAAGGAGAATTAACCCTTTCTAGACATGTCTTGTGTTTATTAGTTGAATTAGAGCTCTACTATACCAGTCACTGCCTACCTGAACAGCATTCTTTGAAATTATCATATCACCTTTCTGTCTTCTTCTTGGAACAATTTCCTATTACCATAAGTTATTTTATGTTTACTGATACACTACCATTAATAAATAAAACTGTTGCAATTAGCTGATTGTGTATACAGTAATTCATATAAATATGCCAATATTTTCTTCCCAAAAATTCAAAATTTTCATTTTAATAACTTAAATCATCGGTCATGATTGGTCATGAGGGAATTGAAGATTGTAGAATCTGTGTTGCTAATACATTTCAATGTATGTTGGATATACTTTGGGAGAGAAAAAACCACCTTGGTAAATAAATTTCAGAGAAGCAATAACAATGTTTATAAATTTTTAACAAAGAGAAAGAAAAATTTATTATGCTTCAGTAATAATTAGAAAATAACTGTTTAAGAACCTGGAGATACAAAGAAGATGACATGATTTCTGCTCCTAAAACCAAAAACCAAACCTACTGCCATGGAGTCAATTCCAACCTAGAACAAGCCTGTGGGACAGAGCAGAACTGCCTTAGAGGGTTTCCAAGGCATCCATCTTTATGGAAGCAAGTTGTCACAGCTTTCTCCTGCAGATCATCTGGTGTTGGAACTGCCAACCTTCCAGTTAGCAGATGGGTGTTTAACAACTGTGCCACCAGGACTCATTTTCTTCTGCTTCTAAAGGTCTTTAAAGTGAACATCATTAAAAACAAGGTATTTATCAAAAGCTAGATGTCATTAAATGCTTTAATAAAAGAGGTTGAACTTTCATTAAAAAATATGTTTTCTTGTTTTACTGAAATCATATTTATGTCCATTCAGCACCAGCCAGCTTCTCTATGGACATAATTTAGACCTTGAAGGCCCCTAATTTGAACTACCTCTATAATCTTAAATGTCAGTGTCAAAACACATCTTTTGCCTACCATAATTTTGCCAGATATCTCCTTGGATAGTAGTACTTCAACTTCATTAAGACCTCTAAAGAAATAAATAAAGTTAAGCAGTATAATAATTAACATACTTGTTTTTCAAATAAAGTGTTCACAGGAGTGCCTTTGGCATTGTGGTAAATAGGACAATCCCTTAAGCTCAACTGCTTAGTTTCAGATCCTGAGCTGGCCACTTACTAACTGAAACATTGGTAAAATTATTTGCCCTATTCAAATTGTGTTGAGGTCAATGATGATTCAATGGTAGAATTCTTACTATTCATGGAAGAGTTCACACTAGCAGCCAGTCATCCCTCAGTGGAGGTTTGTGTGTTGCTGTGATGCTGAACAGTTCTCAGCGGAGCTCCATACTGAAACTGACTAGGAAGACAGGTCTGACTATGGACTTCCAAAAATCAGCCAATAAAAACCCTAGGAACCACAATGGTCCTATCTGCAACTGATAACAGGGACACTGAAGGACAGGTGAACATTTCCTTCTGTTGTTCATGGTGTTGTCATGAGTCATTGGTCAATTAAGCAACAGCTAAAACTAACAACAACTGAATCTCATTTATAAATTAGGAATTATGTAGCAGCTATCTCAAAGAGTTATGTGAAGATTGAATAGGTTATTACATGTAAAGACCATGGCAGATGACCTGACAAAAATAACCAAGATGGATACTAAATACATACTATTATTAGGAGCCCTGGTGACATAGTGGTTAAAACATTCAGTTACTAATCAAAAGGTCAGTGGTTCAAACCCACCAGCAGATATGCAGGAGACAGATGAAGCAGTCTGGTTCCATAAAGATTTACAGCCTTTGAAATCCTATGGGGAAGTTCTACTCTGTCCTATTGCAGTGTAGTAAATTACTTTGTGTGGCTTTTCTACTCATAAGTCTTTGTAAACTCCAAGGTGGGATTTTCTATGAGCAACTGAGGAGCTCCTGATTGCTGAAGGTGTCCACCTGGAGTATTTCTGTTGGGAGTGGCACAAAACAATGTTCTGGGAGGTGCCCACTCTCTCTCAGGTGCTTAGAGTTCTGATGCTATAATTGGCTAGTTTGACCACCCTTCCGGGGCTCAAAAGGAGGCCTCCTAGAGGCAGAACTCTCTCTCTGACTGCTGGTGGAGGAAGACGTGCTGCCGAAAGAGACACGCGCCCATGAAAGAGACACGTGCTGCTGGGAAAGAGACGCAAGAGACACACATTGCTGAGTGAGACACCGAGGGACCAGCACTGCTGGGAAAGAGACTGTGAGAGACTGTTGGCTGAGGGACGGTGGGCTGGGAGAGAGACTGAGCGTTCTTCCTGGACTTGAGTTGTAGCCTGGTGCTTCCCTAATAAACCCCATAATCTGTGAGCTCTGTGTGGCCACTGCAGTGAATTATTGAACCCAGGAGGGAGGTTTTGGGTGCTTTGGGAGGAATGATTGGAGCAAGGGCTGGAGTGGGGAGGCAACATGTCTGGCCTGGCAGGAATAGGCCTTGGGTCACTGCTGGTAATCCTGTCTTCCTCTTGTAGGGTTAGAGGAGGTCAGAACATGTGGCCTCCTTGCTGTTTTAGCACCTACAGAGTAGCTATCGGTCAGAATCAACTTGATGCCAATAGGTTTGATTTTCAGTTTGGTTATTATTATTTTTATTGCTACTACTACTTTTACTACCACTACTACTACAGGAATTACTTATTAACACAGATTCAGCAATGTATCTCTCTTTTCTTGAGTGCTTAGTGGAATTTTATCTGGAAATCACTGATTAGTTTTATTTTGTAGTTGAAATAATGAATAAATTCTCAATATACAATTCTATCATGCAGGATTTGTTAATTGTCACTTTACTTAGCATCTTAGTTAAGGCAGGAATACCTTAACTGTGTGTAAGAGAAAACTCAAACAATGGTGTCTTATGAAACAACAAAAAAGATTAATTTTTCACTTATACAAAAGAATTCCAGAGATCAATAGGAAACTAGATTCTATGTTTCTCTCTTTCCCTCTTCGGCACAAGGCTTCTGTACTCAGTTTTCCTGTGTGATGCCATATGGCTGGTGGAGTTCAAGCAAAAAAGTTTTTGCTCTCAGCGAGAGGAAAAGGAAGTGGGACAAGATTCAAAGAGCATCTGTTTTTTGCTGAATCCCATTTAAAGTGGTTTTCACCAAAGTGTCATTGTATACATACATGGCTATACTTGACTTATTGTTATGAAATTCAAATTGCTGTTCATTATACAAACACTCCAAGTACTCGGATACAGTTGGCTTAAAGGTCAATAATTTTTCCAGAAGTTGTTTTAACTGTACCTGGAGAAAGATATTAATTTAGTATATAAAGGCCTAAATATGTGTTTTATATATATTTACATATATACAATATATATACATATATATATCACAGAATATATAGTCAGTAGCTAAGTGTTGCTGGAGTGGTAAAGAGCTGATGCTGAGAAAGTGGTTGGTGGCCAGCTGAAGAAGACATTTGAATTCCAAGATAGAATAAAAACTGAAACCTCTAGTATTAATTGGGTAGTTACTGTGTGCCAAACACTGACAATGGCCCAAATAAATGTACTATTTTATATTCAGAAAGAAACAATAGAGAAAAATGAGTCCAGGAGATTCTAAGTGACTTGACTAAAAATAAACATCCAGTAAGTGTTTCTCCATGAGAAACACTTCTCGGAAACGACTCCACAGCAACGGGTTTGGTTTATTTTTAAGTGCATCAGGATCAAACCTAGAAGTCTAATCCCAGAGCCAACTTCCTTATCTGTACACTCTACTATATGTACTTCTCACAATTTTATTTTTACTTAATCCACAGGTCTTTGGGAGGGATGGTCTCTGGTAGTGCAAATAGTTTACATTCAGCTACTAATCTAAGTAGGCATTTTGAATCCACCAAGAAAGAAAGCCCTGCTTATCTGAGTCCATAAAGATTGCAGCCAAGGAAACCGTATGGAGCAGTTATATTCTGTAACATATGTGGTAATCATGATTTGGAATCACTCTGATAACCACAGGTTTTTTTTTTTTTTATAACAATAGACAGGCCTTTGAGCAGATCACCTAAACCAGGGAGATACATTCCTTAGAATAATCAATCCTGGGAGAGCAGAAGGGCTGCATTTGCACAGGAAGAAAGGTAGGGATGCAGGAATGCACAGGCAAGAAGGACACAGGAAAAGGGTAACCCCAGGAAGGAAGTGAGAGGTGAATGCAGGGAATGTGATCAGTAAAACAAAAAAAAAACAAAAAAAAAAAAAAAAAAAAAAAGGCCAGGCTTACCAGCCAGATAGAGACTGGTGGAACCTCTGAGACAGTGGCCCTTAGTTACCCTTCAGATCTGGAACTGAATTACCTACCCCCTGTGGTAGTTAAGTTTGTGTGTCAACTTGGCTGGGCCTGGATGAGTGGCTAGGCAGCTGAATGTAGTTATTCCCCATGGTGAGATTGACTAACTCCATGGTGGAATCTATTCTAGCAGCTAAGTAGCTGCTTTGGGTATGTGGTCTTCTTCCTGTATATAAGAAACAGCTTTGGGAATGGTCTCTAGCTTATGGCATGCTTGAACCCTGCATATAGCCATGTCATTGTTTAGCAGTCTGCCATGCTCTGCCAACCTTGGGACTTTCAATGGACTTGAATTAATGATGGCATAGTGCCTAAGGTATTTGACTGCTAACCAGAAGGCTGGCAGTTCAAACTCACCAGCCACTCCTTGGAAGGAATGTTGGGCAATCTACTTCCCTAGTGATATCACCTGGGAAACTCAAGGAGGGGTCACTATGAGTTGAAATTGACTAGTTGAAATTGACTCAATGGCAGTGAGTTACTGTGGTTTGATAACATCGGGACTGTGCCTTTTTACTTCTCATTCTTGGGCTTGTCGGTCTCAGCAGCCAGCAGCTGAGTGAAGAAAAGCCTCCAGTTTCAGTTGGCCGGGAGCAGGAGGCAGAGCTGAAGCCCAGGGTTGAGGGGCTTTCACTCAGTCCCTAGAACCTGGCACTTAGAACTCGGACTTAACCCCTCCAAATTGTAAGAGAATAAACTCCTGTTTCTTCAAGCCATCCCATTTGTGGAATATTCTTGTCAGAGTGGTAATAGGTCACCAGAACACCCCCAAAGCTCGACTTTCAGGCAAATAACAGATAAGTGAATAATGTGAACACTAATGCTAGGCAGATACACACTCCGTAGAGAGATCAACCACTTGAGATCAAAGGGGCAGCATTTGCCCAAGGACAAAGTTCAGAAGGTAGGAAGTTAGGAAAGAAGGCAGAGTGAAGAAGGGAAACCCAGGGAAGAAGTGGATAAATAATGTTACGTTGTGTGGATTGACATCAATGACAGGAAACAAAATGTATATAAACTGTTGAATGGAAAACTGATTTATTGTGTAAAACTTCATTGAAATCACAATAAACAGTTTTTCTTTTTAAAAATGTACTATCAATGGGCATGTATGTGTTTTAAAATTTCTCATGAATTTGAGCAATGTTAGAAGAAACACACTTATTTATATCTTTACATTCTTTTGTTAATATAGATGTTAGAAAAAAAATTACAAATACAACATATAAGTAAAAGAATATAGAATTTTATTTGAAAGATATTGTAAAAATTCCATCTAAATGTTGTATCAATTCATAATTTAACAGCAATGTTGAACGTGTTTTTTCATATACATTCCAACAATTATTTTCAAACTTGTTCCTTCTGCCAATTTGATAGGTAACAATGGAATTCATTATCTTAGCACTTCTTTAATTTTGATTGAGTTGAATATTGTTTTATGTTTTTGGACCACTTGTATTTCTTTTTTGAGTACAGTTTACAGTGACATAAAATCATCTGACACTTAAAGACCATCCACAATACATTGCTTTCATCTCAGTAGAGTGATTTAAAATTGTTTTGCTGCATTTAACTTAATTTTTACCTCTTTTTTTTTTTTTTTAGCAATATAGGAATAAACAGAACTAAATCACAACAGTCATCAGTCCCTATACCAATTTCTGGTGTTCCAATAAAAGTACACAATATTGCAAAAGTAACACATCACACACTGAAAATTAACTTCTAATTTTCTAATCCTAACTCGGAAACCCAAGGAGGGGTCGCTATGAGTCGGGTTTGACTCGACAGCACATAACAACAACAACAACAACAACTGTAAGAAAATTTTATGAATATGTGTGTGTGTTTAGACAAATAAGAATCCCTGGTGTTTAAACACTAAATCAATGTTTAAACACTCAGCTACTAACCCAAAGTTTGGAAGTTTTAACCTACTCATTTGCTCTGCAGTAGAAAGACTTGGTAATCTCCTCTGTACAGATTATAGCCAATTAAACATTATTTGACATATTTACACAGTCCCATGGCCTTGTTATGAGTCAGAATCAACACAACAACTATTAACAGCATGTACACATATATATAAAATAATGTAAAACTATATAAACTAGATTCATACAGTATGAATCCAATGCAGTGTGATTAGAGGAACGTTAGAAGTTATCAAAACTGAAATGAGATGCATAAAGATTGATATTGTAAGCATTAGTGAGCAGAAATGAACTTGTATAGGTCATTTGAATTGAACAAATATATGATTTACTATGCCAGAAATGAGAACTTGAAGAGGAATAGTATCACATTCATCATCAAAAAGAACATTTCAAGGTCTATCCTAAAGCACAATACTGTCCTTGATAGGATAATATCCATACACCTACAAGAAAGACCGGTCAGTATGACTATTACTTAAAATTGCACACCAAACACTAAGACTAAAGATTAAGAAATTGAAGATTTTTTAATAACTACTGTAGTCTGAAATTTATTAAATATGCAATCAAGATGCATTGATAATTACTGGTGATTGGAATACAAAAGTTGGAAAGATTGGTAGCTGGAAAATATGGCCTTGGTGATAGAAATGACACAGGAGATCACATGACAGAGTTTTATAAGACCATTGGACCTACTCATTGGAAATACCTTTTTTCAACAGCACGGTGCACATAGGACATCACTGGATGGAAAACACAGGAATCAAATAGATTACATCTGTGGAAAGAGATGATGGAGAAGCTTAATATCATCAGTCAGAAAAAGGCTAGGGGCCAACTGAGGAACAGCCATCAATTCTTCATATACAAGTTTAAGTGGAAACTGATGAAAATTCAAACAAGTCCAGGAGAGCCAAAGTATGGGGTCATTACCTGTGCATCAGTGGACTTCAGATCCAGAAGGAAAAGAAAACAATAAATTAGAGAATACGTTTAATGCATTAATTGGGAAAGAGAAAAAGGTGGTTGCCCTAGGCTAGGTACTCTAGCAAAGCAAAACCCACTGTCATTGAGTCAGTTCTGACTCAGAGCTCCCCCATTGGGTTTCCAAGGCTTTGTAAATCTTTATGGAAGTGGACTGCCTCATCTTCCTCCAATAGAGCAGCTGGTGGGTTTGAAATACCAACCTTCTGATTAACAGCCAAATGCCTTATCCTCTACACCACAAGTATGTGTATGTGTAGAAAGAGAGAGAGATTTATCTCAATGAAATGGCTCACACAGTTGTAGGAGCTGGCAATTCCCAAATCCATGAGTCAGACAATAAACTGGAGGTTTCTCCTGATTCATGCAGCTGCAGGGGCTGACGAACCCAAGATTGGCAGGCAATACAGTAGACTGCTGGCTTTGGAGACTGAGAAGTTCAATATCAGAAGGTAAGATGGCAGGCTGTTGGCTGACAGGTTGTGAAAGCCACCATCCCAAAGCTGGCAGGCAATATGACAGGGTATTGGTTCAAGTCCCAGAACTGGAGTCGGACAATCATGAGCCAGATGCAAGATTCAGATCAAGCAAAAAGCCAGAGAGCTTTGCCAGGATATGCATATGTAGTAGAAACAGGCTAAACTCCTGAGGAAACTCCCTTTCAACTGATTGGCATCTCATACCAGAGCTCATCATGGAGATGATTACACTACAACTGTTAAACTACTGAGAATCATGACTAGCCAAATTGACATATAAATATATCTATCACACTGGTGAAATCATTCCTTCCATAAGGAAGCTTAGAAATTTGTACATTTTTATCATTGGTAACTCAAAGTTACTTAGACACACTTCATCCTTGAGTGGAATCTTTTTGTCTTAATTTTCTGGAGTTAGCTAACACCACTCTATTTTCCTGTGGGGAAGAGTTCTTGACAGGCAATACAGTAGACTGCTGCTTTCTTAGAGGCAGTTAAAAATCTGGAACACATATGTGTAGCTGAAACTCACCTGGGCACTCTTATTACTAAAACCAAAAACCAAACCAAACTCACTGCTGTCTAGTAGATTTCAAGTCATAGTGACCCCTCTTTGGGTTTCAAATGCAGTGTCTCTATGGAAGTAGATTGTCCAATCTTCCTTCTGAGAAGTGGCTGGTGGATCTGAACCGTCAGCTTTCCAGTTAGCAGTCAAATGCCTTAGGCACTACACCACCAGAACTCCTACTCTTAATACCAGTGGCTTAAAACTCCAGGGATAAGGTGTGTTGAGAGGAGCCTTGATTACTTTTCACTTTGAGTCTTCATCTTCATTTTCAAGTTTCTGCTTTCCTAGGAAGCAGCAACAGGTGTGAGGTACTGATAAAATGTTTATTTTTTTTTTCTGACTGAACTTCTTTTGCACTATTACTAAATTATACTTAAAGTAATTAACAAACACTTTAATTTTTAGTCACATTTCAAAAAATGATTGGTATGATTAAAACTTCTAGTGCCTAAAGCATTTGAGTGCTAACCAGAAGGCTGGTGGTTCATATCCACCAGTCACTCCTCAAAAGGAAGATTGGACAATCTGCTTCCTTAGTAATACCACCTCGGAATCCTAAGGAGGGGTCTTTGTGAGTCAGATCCTACTCCACAGCAGTGAGTTTCGTTTAGTTTGGTTATGGATCAGACACACTGTTAAGCACTTTTAATACTTTATCTCGGGAATCCTGATAAAGATTAATGATATTGTTAAAAGAATAATTCCTATAGACAGGCTTCAATTCAAATGTGTTTCTACATTATCAGTTGTGTTACTTAGACAAGCTACATTACCTCTGTGTGCTTTATTTTCCTGTCTGAAATTTGAAATAAATAATAGCATGTTTCTCACAGGAATTTATGAGGATTATTTGAATAGTTGTTACATGCTTAGAACTATGTCTGGTAGATAGTAAACATTCAGTACATGTTATCTAGCAATATGATTGCTTTGTTATAATGTTGGTTATGTTTGCTTGGTGGTTAGTTTCTTGCTTTGCTGGAGATGACCTTAAGACAATAAATCATTTTAATTATTTTTATTATATTTGTACAGACTAGGGTCATGTAGTTGAATCTGTACAGGTCAGTCTAGTTTGTCTATTTACACATGCTAAACTTAGATTTATGGAAAGGTTAAGACTTACAAAGTCACTCCCAAGCAACATACTTACAAAGTCTTACTCATCAATAAAAAACTCTATGTATAGCCATGGGTAATAAACTTTTTTTTATAAGTTTCATCATTTAAACAGTAATCCTTTTTTTCTTTTTTTCTTTTTTTTTTTTTTTATTAGGATTTGGGTGAAGATTTACAGAGT